>NW_006299705.1:14344805-14389010 GCF_000327345.1 Myotis davidii
CCTTTTAAAGTGTTTAAACCGGCATTCACAAGTATCTTGAGGTGGAGCATGTTCACCATAAGCTTCCTGAAGTATACGGTAACTTTTTCTTCAAAATAAAGTAATGAATTAAAACTTGCCACAAACGCTCTTTTTTTGGCATGAAATTCGACATTTTTAAGTGCAAAAATATCTATGATGTTAACACCTTCCGCAAATTTGACATAACTTTTGAAGCTTGTTGTCAATACAACAAAATAGCATACATATCAAATTGCATATATATAAACATATGTGTAACACCATCTATTGAAAAAAAATACACATTGTTAACCAGTACACCTGGTAGACACTGGGCATCTTTTAGCCTAGGCTACACTGAGGCCTACTACACCATATTTTTTCCATGCTTGATAACTCAAGCATATAAATCCTTCTTTATGACCATTTGAACTGGGTTCATATCATGTGCAGGCAAGAATACTGATCCAAACATGCCTGTATATGAATGGACACTGTGCTAGGACTGGGTATCCAGAGCTGTACTGCAGTGCCGTGCAAAGCAGGTGTCATCCCTATCTTCAGAATGTTAACACACTCATACGGGAGACAGAAGATGAACAAATAAAACAAATAGTTAATGATAAATAATAACATGTTAAGAAGAAAATTAGCATGGTATTGGGATAGTAAAAAACACGAACATGCTAAATTCAGGGAACGTCTCATTCAGAAGGTGTTAGACATCACAGGTATGCACAAAGTAACTTTAAAAATAATATAATGTTTTCATTAGGATCCTTTTCAAGTGTAGTTCTAGGCTTTTAAATAGTTTATTGCTTTTTCTGATTAGTAACAGCAATATTTCCAATAATAACTAGCATTTATTGCCTACTATACTACAACTGGATGCATTTTATATCTCTTATCCTATGAAACCTTAAAAATTCTATGGTAAACAAAGTCTGGGGTTTCAGCCTCAGAGAATTCAAAAGAAACACAAAAGAGAGCAACATCTTCTTAAAAGTTTTGCTGTTCTGTCTATTGTAATTTCTTCAATTAACGGAAAGAGGCATAAAAGACAGTGTCACTGTCTTTCTTTTTTTCATTCTTTCCTTTCTCCTTTATCTTTTCATGACTGTGTTTACACTATGGCAAAATATATTGAAACAATGGCTGAGGAAAATCTGAGTTTTCCTAAGTTACACTTAAATCCACAGAGCCCTTCCTGTGTCAGTAATGAGTTCAATTTGGGGGAGACAGTGTTTCAGCTTGGGTGGCCAAACCAAATATTCTTAGAAGCTTGCTGGATGGGATGTCATTAACTGTAAAAATCTATTGCAAAACTCAAGGTTACAGCTAAGGCAATGCAGAGCCCTGGGCTGCCAGGGAGAGAGGCAACTCACAGAGGACTTTAAGATGAGCACACTGTGCCAACCAAAGCAGAAGTCTTTAGTATTGCTTTCCCCATAATCTCAAATCATTAGAGGCTTTAAGGTTATATTTATTACTCAGCTTGTGAGATGCAGCCAGTGAGCTTGGGGGAAAAATGTGTTAGTCATTGATTCCATCACTCTTACTGTGACTATTTGAAGTCCTCACAGGTAGGAGGTCTTTTCTGAAATTATTTTTCCCCATGAGCCTCTCAAACCATTTATTTCATTTCTTAAAGGCAAGGTAACAAGGAACTCGTCACTGTACATCTATATTGTCACATCTATTGGCTTCTTTGATAAAACCACCACAAAAGAAGCAAGTGCCCCCACAAATGTGTCAATGGTTTCAGAGGCGTCTTGTAATACTTTAACGTTTTATGATAGGAGCTGATTTTTCCAATTGGTCTTGACCTAAATATCCATTTATCTATTATAGTGCTTGAAGTACACTCTTACTAAGTGCCAGGCAAGAAAGAGTAAGTGCACTACCTCCTTTTAGCTTCACAGTGAGCATGAGGTAGGTATTATCATTATCTTCTCAGATGAGAAAACAAAACGTTAGCCAGGATGACCTTCGCTACAAGGATACACAGTTATCAAATGGGGGACCAAGCATTTGAGCCCAGGAAGTCCTGCGTCCAGATGTAATCCAATATGCTACCAACTACCTATTGAAAGACTTACACAGATCTGTCTGCATCCAAAAAGGAAACATGTTGCCTATTACATGTGTGTATACAAAATAAAAATCTCTTTTAGAATTGTATATGTATAAGTTCTTGGGAATGTAGAAGTTTATTGATGCTTACATATCCCAATTAAATAAAACTGGAATTTTAAACACATGATTACGCTCATTTGATCAAATGCTCACAGGTGAGAAGAACAGATAGTGGAACTGAAAACATCTGCACTCTTAATGCATGTCCACCAGAGGCTACTTTCTCACCTGGGGCCTCAGTGCCTGTATGTGTAAAATGAGGAGGTAGACAGGACTTCAGGTTCTAAAACCTAAATATAAAATTTTAATTTATCTCATAACTGGGCACCCTTTCAGTCCTATTTCCAAATAGTAATGGAGTAATGCTGTAGGGGATTAAGTTGTATCTATTCGTACATTTTATGAATATGAGGATATGTACCCACATTAAATGCCAACGTTATTGCACATATTAGAAATGGTTTCTATAAACAAGTAAAATAAAGTTGATAAAAGTTGCCTCTATTAGAAAGAGTAAGAAACGAGGAACCAACCTAGGGTTCCATTTCTTTTAGCTTACTGAATTTTAGGTTTGTTTACTATGTGCCAAACACAATTTAAAATTAAAGTAATAATTTTAAAGTTATTGCTTTAAAGGAAAGGAAGAAAGGGGTCTCTGCAGGGAAGGGTTTCTCCCTAGAGTTTGCCTAATACTGATTAACACTAGTTTTTTGAAATGTTAATTAGTTTTGAGCTTAACAGCTCCTCATTGTCTAAGTGGGCATGGAGCAAAACTTTTTCAAAGTTTGGGCTAAGGAGTATTTAACTCCTTAATGCCAAAGACTGGCCATTTACTCCATTGCTCGCCACTGAACCATGAGAATGCCTGGACTGATTAGTGTGGTGATTAGCAGGCTGACATTAGGACTAGCACCACTTGTCACTTGCTTACATGGACAATACCTAAAAAATGCTTCGCTTTTATCAGTGTGAAGCATTCCCTTTAGTGGTATTATGGAATGAATACTTTTAAAACTTTCATAGACTATGGATAGGTTTAATGCAATATATATAATGTTTTGAAATGAGATCTAAAATTACTATATTTTCATTTTTTTGTCATTAATTGCTATGATGGTAGAAAATAGAGCTTTTTGTTTCTTATCATATATCTTAGAGACCATATTTATGACTCCTTCAAAATGTGTGCAATGTAAATTTCACACATCCCTATTGCTTCTCAATAGAATAAAACACTCTTAAAAGAACATTCACTAAAAATATCATGAAAGGAAATGCTTATGGGGAAATATGGTTTTATAGAAAACAGTTACACTCTGAATAAGACAGTGGAAATGGGAGAAAGAAATACTTGCTTCACTCAGAAATGTTTATTAAGATAAAATGTTCATATGTCTAAATGAGTGTATGCACAATTCAGCGTTATTTACTCCATCTTACAGGAACAGAGATTTTAGAAATTTGCCTAAAGTCTTTGAACTCAGTGACAGAGTTTGTATTTGAAAATGCTCTTTCTATGACTATAATCATTGTTTTATCTGTCTTTATTATTACCTAAGCATACATTACTAGTTCTTTGTTGTTTCCTTTAACATTTGATGTAACTCAATTTCTTTAACCATACTTGAAACAAGAATTTATTATTACACAAACTGTAAACTCTAAATGAAATGTAGCATTCCATTGTATAATATTCTAAAGAATTTTTAAGCATTAAACTAAGAAAAACTAATGAGATATTTAAAAAATAAATGATATTATTACATTATAGTATAAAACTCTAAGACAAATAAGCCCAGGTGAAAAAATTTTGAGAAATATCTTAATACTGGGAAGGTGCAGAGTGTTACCTAAGGACACTGGTATTAGGAAAGAAAGGAATGACCACAGTATAGTTCTTATGAGAGAGGTATGTGCAGAAGACTATTCTATCAGTCAAGAATGTGCTGAAAGAGCCATGACTGGAAGAGAAAGAGGGAAACCAGACACAGCGCTGTGAAAGGAAAGCAGTCATGAAATGAAAAGGAAAGAATGAATCTTAGAGATGTCACAAGAAAAATCCCTTATTTATTTTTAACAGTAGCTTTTTAACATAAGCATTCTTTTTTAAAATATATATTTTTATTGATTTTAGAGGGAGAGAGAGGGATAGAGAGAAACATCCATAAGCTGCCTCCTGCACACTCACCACCAGGGATCCAGCCCGCAGCTCGGGCATGTGCTCTGACAGGGAATCAAAATGTGACCTCCTGGCCGAAACCGGTTTGGCTCAGTGGATAGAGCGTCGGCCTGTGGACTGAAAGGTCCCAGGTTTGATTCCGGTGAAGGGCATGTACCTGGGTTGCGGGCACATTCCCAGTGGGGGATGTGCAGGAGGCAGCTGATCGATGTCTCTCTCTCATCGATGTTTCTAACTCTCTATCTCTCTCCCTTCCTCTCTGTAAAAAATCAATAAAATATATTTAAAAAAAAAATGTGACCTCCTGGTTCATGGGCCAACACTCAACCACTGAGCCACACCTGGTGGGCTAACATAATAATTCTTAAAATGTTTTTCCTTTCTTACAAAATCACATGAAGTGAATCATTAGTGTTTGTAGATCCTGTGTGTAAGCCTTTTTAAAAATTTTAATTTTGGCATTATTATTTTATTTTCTCCAGTTCTTCCAGTCTTTTGATTCCATCTATTTGTGGTTCTTTTATTTTGTAGATATTATACATTGTTTGTTGTAGAATTCTGTGCTTGCATTTCTCTCTACTTGCATTTTTTCTCAGCTTTCTTTGATATTTTGATGGATATGTTAATATTTTATTTTTTTATAAAGCATTAATAAAGATGCTACAGAATCTGAACCAAACATAAGGCTAGGCCTACAGAGCTCAGCAGAGCAGATGGCAGTCAAAGATGAAGAGACTTGCCCTAGCTGGTCGGGCTAAGTGGATAGAGTGGCAGCCCTCACACTGAAAGGTCCTGGGTTTGATTCTGCTCAAGGGCAAGGACACATACCTCAGTTGCAGGCCAGATCCCTAGCCCCAGTCAGGGGTGGGTGTGGGAGGCAACTAATTGATGTGTCTCTCTCACATCAATGTTTCTCTTTTTCTGTCTCTCCCCTCCCTTCCTATACTCTCTAAAAATCAATGGAAAAATATCCTCGAATGAGGATTAACAACAACAACAAAAAGATGAAGAGACTTTCTGGAACAAGCTCAAACTCTTCTTCAGGAATCAGTCTGAGCTGAGATGCTTAGCAAAAGGAAAATAAGCACATAATCCTCCATAGAGTCCCATGATTATGTTACTTAAGCTTCCCCAATCTTGTCAATGAGTTTACAAACCACATTGTATTGTGGGAAGCTGCTACTTAGAACAAGTCTATTAATGTCCAAACTTTTCAGCAGAAGTTGGAATGGAAAAACCATTACAATTATCAAGTTACTTGATTATCTAAGCTATAAGTTGAACACCACATTAAATAAAGTTTTCTAAAATACCTTCTTAATTTATACCAATCCTATATAATAAAATACTAATATGCAAATCGACCGAACGGCAGAATGCCTCGGGGAACAATGGGTCACTGACCACCAGGAGGCAGACACTCAATGCAGGAGCTGCCCCCTCATGGTCAGTGCACTCCCACAGGGGATGCATCGCTCAGCCAGAAGCCGGGCTCACAACTGGCAAGTGCAGTGGAGCGGCAGTGCTAAGGAGCAGCAAGCCGAGCAGTAAGGAGCAGCAGGCAGGTGGGTGGTAAGGAGCAAGGGGTCCCAGACGATGAGAGGGATCCTGGACTGTGAGAGGGATGTCTGCCTACTGGCTTAAGCCAGATCCCCCATGCCCCCAGTACATGAATTCCATGCACCAGGCCTCTAGTTAAATATATTAGCCCATAATTTATTGGGTTTAAAATAATATAAATACCTAACAATATACTAGCAAATCTATATAAAGGCATAGACACACGTGTGTGTTTCTAAAAGAGTAGTTCATGCATAATTTTGTAATTATTTAAGTATTCCTTTGACTTTACAAAGTTCTTTAGAGCTCATTTTTTAAAAAATACATTTTATTGATTTTTTACAGAGAGTAAGGGAGAGGGATAGTTAGAAATATCAATGAGAGAGAAACATTGATCAGCTGCCTCCTGCACACCCCCTACTGGGGAAGGTACATGCCCTTGACCGGAATCGAACCTGGGACCCCTCAGTCCACAGGCCGACGCTCTATCCACTGATCCAAACCAGTTAGGGCATAGAGCTCACATTTTTAAACAAATATTTAAACTGACTTTATTATCCTCAATGGATATTTTCTGGTTATCCTTATATTTACTATTATCAGGACCAAGCGTATATGTAATGAGAAGTCTTTGCTGCCAGTCAAAGCCTCGTCTGAGTACAGGCTCTGTGACCTTGGACAAGTTACTTTGCTCCTCTGATCACCATCTGTAACAGAAAGATAATAGCATGGATTCTAAAAATGCAAATGAGGGAGAAGCTCTGCATGCAGAGGTGTGAGGGGACTGTATGCTGTCGGCCTAGGATAAGGCTGCCCACTCTCTCCTAAGACAGGGACTTCCATCATTCAGAACGTCACTAATCTGCTGTCCAACTTGCTTTTCTCAACACTTCCCAAGTAGATTAATATTAGAATGCACTTGTATTTTCCAAATTCATGAAACTTTGAACAGATTTATGCGATTAATTTAATAAAAACAATTTATTAATTTACAATGATACTAATAGTTATAGATCCCAGGCAGAGGAGGCCAGGCTATTCTTTTCCTGTCTACAGAGAAAAAGTGAAGGAAAAGTTATTGGGCAATATTGTTTTGGGTAATATGGAATCAAAGCAAAGGGGATAAGGCTGATCAAGTGTTTTAACATCATCATGCTTAGAGAGTAGCAAACACTGTGGGACACTTATTATGTGAATTAAGCATTTCATGTGAATTAGCTCATTTAATACTTACAAGAACCCTTGTATGAAGTCCTAGTATTTTCATTTTAAAATGATGAAATAGGTACAGAGTGGTTAATTAACTTGGTTAGGATCACAAAGCCAGGAACTGGCAGAGGGGAAACAATCTTGCCAATGGAGCCTAAATTCTGTTTCTGTTAGATAGAATAATTTTATCTTCTGGAAAATTTAAGTACTGCCAATCTTCGCCCATAAATTTCATTTTCCAAATCCCTGTTATTGACTCAGGCTCTCTAAGAAAGTGACATTTAAACCCATATCTGAGGAAAAAGAAAGCAACAATCACACAAATATTCAGGAAAAAGCACTTTAGAAAAGAAAGTAATAAGTGCAAAGTTTGGGTACAAAAAGAGTGGAGCAAAGAGGAGTCCATTTTAGGTGTATTCATCTATTTGACTGATTCGCAGCGAAATGCTACAGACCGGGAACCACTCTCTTGGCATAACTCCAGTTTGATTTCAGTATTTCACTCTCAGGAAATTCATGTTTTCTGGTTGCAGGTTCAGGGTGGTTGTGTATTTGGGGGGAAAAGAGGCAGAGCAGGAGAGTAGTTTAAAATATATAGGTGTTGGCATCACATCCAGTTAGAATCCTGGCTCTACCGCTTACTAGCTCTATAAGTTTGGGTTTATTATTCATTTTTCTGAACTTAGAAATTTCTCACTATAAAATTGAGAAAATATCAACCTCAGAGTATCAATGTAGGATAAATTTAAATAACCCACATAAATGTCTGAGTTTAACACCAGATGCATAGTGTTCAATATAGGGTAGTTAATCTTTCTACATGTGTATGCTGTGTAACTAGCTCACTCTTTTTCTCATGAATTTGCTCCTGCATCTTCAAACTTCCCTTTCCTATTGTGTCATTTCCACAAACATTCAGAATCATGAGCATTTTAAACAAATATTTACAAATGAATGTATTTTAAACAAATATATCCTAAAGGAACCTCTTAGGCCCTACCTCAACCTCCAGCTATAACTTTTTTGCTACCATTGAGATAAGTGGTTTTTAGTTTCATTGATTTTCTCTGTTTTCCTGTTTTCAATTTTATTGAATTCTGATCAAATTTTAATCCTTTCTTTCCTTCTTCTTGGTTTAGCCTTAAATTGTTCTTTTCTTCCTCTAGTTTATGGTAAAAGCTAGGTTATTAATTTTAGATCTTTTCCCATATGTAATAGAGTATATGCATTTAGTGCTATCCATTTCCCTTTAAGAACTGCTTTCACTGAATCCCAGAAATTTGGTAAGCTGTATATTGATTTTTATTTAGTTATAATTATTGTAAAATTTCTCTTGAGACATCTCCTTTGATCCATCAAAGTCTGGATGTCACCAATAAAGAAGCAAAGACCATGATTTTATAACTTAATGACCCACAATCCCAAAACATGTTAATAATAGCCCACTATGATTGAAAATCAGTTGAAACAAACAAAAAAACCTAAAAAGCTCCACAAAAGACTTTAGAACCAAAAAAGGTACTAATGAGATAAGAAGGTATTTAATAGAATTTTAAAAATTAAGCAAGATATTGCTGAATTTTAATAAAGAAAAAGAGATTTAAAAAATGACAAGGCATATATTACTACATGATATTTTTGCCCAAACATTTAAATTTAATGTAGTCATGAGGAAACAATCAGACAAAAGTGGATTGCTCATCATCATATAACATTCTACAAAACAGTCCTTGATGCTTCAAAAATAGTAATGCCATAAAAGGCAGAAAAAAAAGATGAAGTTTGGGGTTCCTCAACCTCAGCACTATTGCCATTTCGGACTGGATAATCCTTTGTTGTGAGAGACAGTTTGTACATTGTCGGATGTTTAACAGCATCTCCAGTTGCTCTCTCCACCTTCCATAAACTATGACCAAACATGTCTGTGAACGTTGCTGAAAGTCTCAGAGGACATAACTGCCCCCATTGAGAAACACTACTCTAGTGTAAAGATACTAAAGAGAAATGACAACCTACTGCAATTATGTCCCTTGACTAGATCTGAAAGAAAAGAGTTTAAAATTTAACATTTGGATACATTTGGAAAATCCTGAATATTGATTGTAAAGAAAATAATATTGTATTAATTTTAATTCCTTGGGTTTTGGGGATGATACATGCACAATTCTTGAGAGGTAAAATAAGATACTATAAGTACCTGCACTTCTGACCAACGGGCTATAACTCAGAGGTGCTTATGACCCTCTGGTTTAGATTAATTTACTTGAGTAGTTTATATAACTCAGAGAAACATTTTACTTACTAGATTACCAGTTTATTATAAAGGGCTGTAACTCTGGGACAGCCATATGGAAGATGCCCAGGGCCAGGTACAGGCACACCTCACAGATATTTCAGGAGGGTTCAGGCATACCTTGGCAATATTAAAGCAAGTGGTAATCCTTTTGCTGGTGATCCAAAAAAGCAACATCTGTGAAGCACAGTAAAGCTAAGTACAATAAAGCTAGGTATGCCTGTGTAGGAAAAGGGCCCAGAATTTCTTTGCCCTCTGATTGATTAAATTATCAGCTATTGTCAATCAATTCCACCCCCAGCCTTCTAATCACAATGTTAGTTCCCTGGTGACCAGCCTCATATTTAGGAGTTTTCCCAAAGTCACTGCATTAACATAAACTCAGGTGTGGTTGAAAGATTTTGTTTTGAATAGCAAGATGCCTCTATTGCTCTCATCATTTAGGAAATTTCAGGTGATTTGGAAGCTCTGTGCCAGAAACCAGGCACAAAAACCAAATATATATTTCTTATTATAAATCACAATATCACATTCAGGAAATAGAAGACTCATGCTAGAAACATATGCAAGAAAAAGAGAAGGCATTGAAAATGGTAATTTGTAAACAAATTTGGTTATTAATATTTGTGGAATCAGAAAAGATAAGATTAAAACATTGAACAACAATATTATGTAAAATGCATGGGGATATATAAAATTAAAATATCCTAACATTCCCATATTACATTGATGAAGAACAATGTTATTGATTTATTTTACAGTTTTTAATTTAAATGTGGATGTTACAATTTTTAGAGATATCACTAAAATAGTAGAAATAGACACAAAACTGTTTAAATAGTAAGTAAAAACTAATTAGCTACATTTTATAAAATTAACCAATCCAATAGACAGCAAAAAATAAAGAAAATACCTTAAATAATACCAGACAATTTAGAGAAGTAAAAAAGAACAAGGGTTTATAATATAAATAACAAAATGTAATTAAACTAAACACTCCAGTAAAAGGATAAAGTTTGGGTTAAAAAATACCCCTCACCCTTCTATATGCTTATAGAAAAGATGAATTTAAACATAAAGATAAAGATACAGAAAATAGGAAGCAAGATGAATAAAATTATGTGTACCAAGCAAATATTAACATAAGGAGAGCTAACAGAGCTATATAGTACTCTCAAGCCAAAACATATTTGAAGTAAAAAGCATTGTGAGTTAAAAAAATGTCATTATGCACTGTGAAATGTTTAACTAGAAAGATACAATAATTCTTAAACTAGTGTGAAACTAAAATCTAGATTCAAAATATACAAAACAATTCAAACAAAACTGATGGTAAAATATTATTAAATCCAACATGGGAGAAGGAGAGATATGAACACACCTCTCCTTGAGAAGTCAAACAGATCTAAGAGTTAGGAACAACATCATGTAATTCAGGGGTCCTCAAACTTTTTAAACAGGAGGCCAGTTCACTGTCCCTCAGACCGTTGGAGGGCCAGACTATAGTTTAAAAAAAAAAACTATGAACAAATTCCTATGCACACTGCGGTAGCAAAAACACCCGGTGGGCCGGATAAATGTTTGAGAACCCCTGAATAGATCCTAGGTTAAGCACAACATTGCCTGCAAAAAAACAAGATCTGAAGATACACTTTCCTCTCCACCCCTCCCCCCACCTCCCCCACCAAGATATGGGAAAGATTTATAAAACTTGATCATATACTAGGCCAATAGCAATTTGAAAGGCATTTAAAATAATTGATAACATACAGACTGCAATACTTTGCCAATACAAATTAGATTATAAATCAGTGAGGATAAAATCAACAACAACCGTAAAATGTTAGAAATAAAAAAACTACTGAAGTATCAAAGGACAAATTATAATGAAAATTAGAAAATATTCAGAAGTGAAAAATATGAAATACAGAAAACTTGTTGAAGCAGGAAAGGGAAAACTATTTAAATATTTATATTAGAAAATTTAAATGTGAAAATAAATTAGGCAAGAAGTTAGAAAAAGAAAAGTAATGTAAAGAAAGTAAAGAAAAATAAATAATGATACTAATAAAATAGAAATTCTGTAGTAAATAGGATCAATAGTCAAAACCACTTCTTTGAAAAGGATAATAAAATACAAAAACTTCTGGAATCCAGGGGAAAATAAAGACACAAATACACAATATTTAGAGTGTGAAATTTTAGCTGTCATAAAAATTAAAAGCATTGAAGAGTATCATGAAAACATTTATGCCAAAATGTTGGAAAATGAAGTAAAATGGGCAGATTCTTAGAAAATTAGAAATTATTATATCAGACTCCCAGAAGAAATAAACATTTTGACTGCTATGGTAACAGAATACATAGTTTAAAATGTTCCCGTTTGAGGAGACATGTGCTCTTAACAGTGGTTCTCAACCTTCTGGCCCTTTAAATACAGTTCCTCATGTTGTGACCCAACCATACAATTATTTTCGTTGCTACTTCATAACTGTAATGTTGCTACTGTTAAGGATCGTAATGTAAATATCTGATATGCAGGATGGTCTTAGGAGACCCCTGTGAAAGGGTCGTTCGACCGCCAAAGGTGTCGCGACCAACAGGTTGAGAACGGCTGTCTTAGAAGACCTCTCTTAGTAGGCAGACAAAACAAGGAAAGGAGGTAAACTGAGGATATGGTCTCAAGTAAAGTCTAATCTTACCTTCATCCTGAGTCGAAACTTGACAGCATAATCACGCAGCAGCGTCTTGAAATGGAGGAGGACTGCCTTTTGTAGCTGAAGGTTTATTGGCTAATCTTGCCTCGTTTCCTGGGCATCTCCAGGTGAGATGACTTGGCTGTGGTCGGCTGAGGGCAGAGCCTCCAGGCCGCAGGTGCAAACCATTGGGCCCAGCACTCCAGCAGCAGGTGGTAAACCAGCCCATAACGGGGATGTGAGCAGAGCACTGCAAATATGTTGGAGAGATTTGCACCACTTGAGGTCTTCTCAAAGCTCACAAATGCAGACGTTTTTAATTCCACTGTCTGCGCTTCTCACTGCTGAGCATTAGATAAAAAAAAAGTAGAATGCAATAAGTGTAGTGTTGTGTTAATGAAGGTATATACAAAATACATGATGATATAGAAGATGTAGCCAGATTTCTTCAATTGTAACCACCATAAACACGTGAGTTCTGCTAATATTATAATCAGTGCTTCAGGAAAGAGAGCCTGTGGAAAGAATTCCACCTCAATTTGAATGATCTCAAAGGCCTCTCTGAAAAGTTTTCACTACCCTTCCTGGCGCTTTGCTAACCTAATGTGTTCCCAAGCTTATATAGTCCAAGACAGGCATTCCCTACTACCTGTGGAGGAAATAACTGGGCATCTCTAATCATCTGCATACACAGGGCTTCTCAAATGTGACCCATTATCATGCCAAACCAGTCCCTGGACTGGAAGTTCTCAAACACCACGCTCTTCAGCTAGGGTTCAAAATTAAACGGCATGCCTAATTCTCCCAGTTTTTCTATCTGTTTCTCCAAAGTAAAGTTATTACAAACAGCCAGGGGGCTCCATTTAAGCACATGGTGGCGTGGAAAATGTATCTGTTTCTGTACTGTATCTATACTGGTTTTCATGAATATTTGAACAAAAAGCAGGCAACAGTAAAGGAATCTATCCTAAGATCAGGCTTAATGTCCAACATTACATTGCCAGTCTCAAGGTGGCATTTTGGCATAAAACTCAATTTTCTTTTAGAATAATTTGCATTGGGATTATGGGCTAAATGTTCTCAAAGTGTCTAAGCTATAATTCTTTATGAGACTGCACTTTGGCATTTAACTATAGCGTATGCAAGCCTAACTTACATGCTCATTCTTTATTTTTGTCCAAATTCTCTTTCTACACGATGCCAGCCAACTTTTAATGAAAAGCATTGCTTCATGACATAATTTACTTGCTGTGTGCAATTTTTTTCTAGAGGGATTTTTGCTTTACATTAAATATAAACCAAAATGTTGCTAAGACCTCTGCCATTTATTAAAATCCTCTTTGTAACCCTCCAATCTTCCAAACACCCAACCCTATGCAAAGATAAAATGGTAATAAATCTAACTTGCGTTGTGCCATGCTATAATAACTGTTTAGCCTACACAGAATTACCTTCTGTTGTATGAGGCTTATATTTCAAAGTCCATTGAATTTGCGCCTTTTGTGGCAAACTACACAATGCTGAAACAAAGCACAAGACAAAGAGAAAAAAGAACGAGACAAGAAAAGAATTGTTGGGAAAAAAATAATTAGAGAAAACTGGTGGAGGAAGAGAGGAAAGTAAGGTTACTAGAAACTGCAGAAGCTGCATTATCTGTTTATAATGCGGCTATAACACTACATTGGTCAGCAACTATAATGCAAAAGGTAATGTGCAAGAGTTTTAGATGCTTTTAAGAACTATAAAGGGAGTGTGAGTGGATTTTAAACATTTTGATTAGCACCACAAAGATTTTAATGCTTTATTTAAACAGTTTGCTATGGGGCAAACACATTTGGTAGACAAGTAAAATGAAAGCACGGCATCAGTTTCTCTGTTTTCTATTAAGTAATGTTGCGAAGTAAGCAGAAGTTGGATTCAGATATCAGATAATTATCTCCACACTGTGTGTCACAGTAAATAATTTTAATTGGTTTAACTTCAGGGACCATTACTGGCCTAATTAGAAACATGAAAAGGCTACAAGTATTAGGAAATATCCTGCAGGAATGAGAACATTAGCAATTCTGTCAAGCCATTTTAAAAATAAGTACACAGTAGCAGCCACATTTCAGTGAAAGGCAGGGTACTTGAAAGGTGCTTTTAGGAAAACAGTGCCTGTGAGTCTGTAATCAGAGATCTGTAATGGGAAGCATGGAGATTGGGTGGCAGGCTGACATGTATACTATTACTGTGTTAAAAACATACTAATCTTGTTCTGATTGCTGTTTTTAAAAGATCCAGGTTAACATTTTCAAAGTAAAGGAATAATCATTGAGGTTGGGTAAATCCTTATTGAGAATATGTTGACTTTACTGAAAGGCAAAAGGCCCTTTGAGTAAAATAGCTTTACCCAAACACCTTCCCTAGGCTGGGCACTGGCATTGAGTGGTCTTCTTTCCCTTGGTTTTCTGAGTCATGAGAAAGAAATGGGTATTGTTCTTTGAAGCATATGTATACATTATACAATGCACTGTGTGTGACATAGTTCACATTTAGAAAATGGTTGTATTCTGAATGAAAAGTGAGATATGCCCATTTAGGAAGCGATTATGAGGTAAAATACCTCAGAATTCAAACAGTAAGATCCTTATATCACATGAGATAACAAGAATGCCATATCCAGTATTATCAAGAACTTCTACTCAAAGTACAATTATTTAGTACAATTTTGTTCTTTTTAATTTGTAATCTAGATTTTAGCTTCCATTCTCTGAAATTGCTGATGGTAAATTTGACTGACTATTATACTCAGGATATGAAGATTTTAAGTGAACCATCCAAGCTTAAAGTTAGCAAATCAACCATGTTTTTAGGTAATTTTATTTATTTGTTTGTTTTAAATGCAAAAAAAAAAAATAGAGAAACTAAATAGGAAAGGGAAGGCATGTAAACTATACATCATTTTACAAAAGCATCTATATATAAAAGCCTAGCAACTATTTGACCATTCGACCAGTAGCTATGATGCACACTGATCACCAGGGGACAGGCGCTCAATGCACAGGCATGGAAACATAGAACAGAGTGATGAATCTCAGAGGGAAGGGATGAGGGGGGAGGGCAAGAAGAGATTAACCAAAGATCTTATATGCATATTAGAGGCCTGGTGCTTGGGGTCCCTTGGCCTGGCCTGCAGGGATTGGGCTGAAACCAGTAGTCCGACATTCCCTGAGGGGTCCTGGATTGCGAGAGGGTGCGGGCCAGGCTGAGGGACCCCACCAGTGCATGAATCCATGCACCAAGCCTCTAGTACATTTATAATTTTATACCTTTGGTATTTTGGCTCACTGTCAAATATATCATTATTAATATAAGTGAGTAATTAAAATATTAAGAAAACTAGTACTTCCACCAAAATTTGTCAGACAAAAATATATGCCTGTGTAAGAAGCTACATCAGACTCTCTCATGCATATGCTCACAGACCCACACCTCTCAGACACATATTTATTCACAAAGAAAATCCCATTTCTGCAGTCTGTGCTTTTACCCTGAATGACCTAAAATCATGCCACCAGATATCATAATTATCTTTTTAGTATTTATGTGTCTTGAAAATTTGGCAAATTTGATATAAATATGATCATTTAGAATAACATTTTCTTCAACAAGATTATAACAAATTATCTTTGTCTTCACAGAAGACTATATAATGTATGTAAACAAATAAGATGGAGATAACTCATGTGAAATAATTTTTAGCTACAAAACAGATTTAATTGCTTGTAGGTTTATTAAGGGAAACACACACACAATTGTTGATCATTATAAAATAATACATACTGTCGGCCCACCAAGCACATGTTCCATATTTCAAATATCTCCCAAATGGAGAAGAGGGTGGGAGGATGGGGGGAAGAATAAAAAATGCAGTTGCTTGTACAAATATACATGCTCATATACGTACACAAACATGCACACATATGTTCATACATTTCAGCTCTGCCCATCTGTTCCAAAAATAGTAGCCTGGAAAATTTGTACCCATATATCCTGCTCTCAGAGTAAGGATACACATGAGGACACATTTTCCTAGGACCCAACTTACTGAGGAAGAGAAAATACTTCAGGACCCTTCATTCTTTTAAGCCACAGACCCTTTTACAAAGCAGCCTCAACATATCCATTTACTTCTCAAAATACCAGATTTATCCCTTGGAGTTTGCGATTACTTCCTCTGATATCTTTTTACACAAAATACACCATCTGACCCTACATTCAGGGACCCAGATAAAGGAATAAAGATGCAGATTGTGGTATGGCTTCGATTTATGACATTTTTTTCTAAAATATTGAGAGGATTTGGGGGAGAAAGCAACAACAATCCATCACACGTTTCACCGTATTTTCTAATCATTTCTCTTTTTATATATATGGCTAATCATTTTCATTATAAAAATAATGTCAAAAATTCTTCAGACTATGCCCTTGAACTCAGAAAATATTAATTGTGAGGGCGAGTAAGAATGGTTTTTTGCTCTGACAGACCTTGTTTAGATGCTTGGCTTTATCTTTTAATACTCATGTCATTATTGAATATCATTTTTTTAATCTTTAAAATGAAGGTAGTAATTGAGTTGTAGGAAAAAAATGAAATAATGTTTATAAAGCACCAGCCTATAGCAATCTAAACAAAAGATCCCATTAATAGTATTATCCTCTGTTATCCCTTAAGAATCTGTGTTGTTGTTTTTTTAAAATTTAAACATTATCACTAAGTGGTTGTAAAGGCCTTGCTTAAAGAGCACAGGTCAAGATACTAGATTCTTTCATTCTTCAAGGTAAGCAGGTTTTCCTATAAAACATCAAATCTGTGATAGGAACCCCACAATGATTCCTTCTCTTTGGTCACTGCTCCTCTTTCCAATCCTCATTAGGTCCTGCAATTATGCTCAAACAATGTGATCCCCGCTTCCCATTTTCATCCTCTCTCAACCCGCTGCACATGTCCCCCAGTTGCAGGTTTGGGAGGGGGCAATAGGTCCAAGAGGAACAAATCAGAGTTCTTCTCCCAAACTCCCAACACCTGGCCAAACCTAATCAGCCCATGTATGGGGCTATCTCATGAAGGAATATGAGATATTCCTTGGACCCAGAGAGAGAAAAAAGCAATCAGTTCCCTTCAGAAGCTGTTAGTAACTAAATTCTCCATCATGTCAAATGGTACCAGCCAAAGAAGCCTGTCAGCAAATTAGAGAAGGAAATGGTCAGAGAGGAGCCAATAAAAGATAGTGATGGCTTGGGTTCCCTAAGCTGTCCTGTTAACTGTGTTTCTGCACTTGTCCCTTTATTGTAAGCTTTAATAGCACTACCCTCTTTTGGGTTTGTTTAGTTCATGCAAACAGAAGAATTTATAATTACATACTTCTATACTAAACTGTAGCATTAATATTAATAAAATAATTCTATAATATGAAATTAGTTAAAAAATAACTTTGTAGTCCTTAGGGTAATTTCTACTACTCTCAGTCAGAGTAGTTTGTTTTGTACTTCGCTATCAAGTACCTATTGAAATAGAATTCTTAGACTAAAACAAAGGACCAATTGTCTTTAATGTAATAATGGAGTTATCCACTGGCTCCTTCCCATCCCTTCAGATCTGAAAACTTGGGGATCCTGATAGAACCTATAGATTTACATTGCTAATAATATGTTAAATCTTTAGGGTAGAGGTTAATAGTAGTAAAGTTTACTGCATGAAGCAATGAAACTTCTTAATTAAAGATTGTACTTGTATAACTATGTAAATGGAGTGAAGTGGGAGACTACAAACTTTTCTGCTTCCACTATTCTGGTAAAAAATAATGGCAATAAGTAACCGGAGTGCTACCCCTTACAGGCTTGCTTTTTATAAATCATTCGTAGACTTTTTCTCTAGAATCTCCTAGATTTTTTAAAATTCATAATTATTTCTTCCACATTTTACAACTAGCTTCTGAGATCCTGATTATTCTTCTTGTGAGAACACTTTCCTAGAGTGCTGATTCTCAGACGTGATTGTGTATCATGGGTCACCTGTGAAGCTTGTTAAACATGTAGATATACGGTCCCTACAGTGCAGATTATCTTTCAACATTTAGAAGGTCACCCAAGAATGTACAAATTTTTAACCAACACCTAGGTATTCTAATAAGTCCAGGAACATCACTGAAAAATATTGTTTTGTTTTGTTTTTCTTTTGCTCATCAGAATTTTAAACATAGAGAACCTAACATAATGTGGTAAACACAAACATTTTTAACAATAATTTACCCAAATTATAACTGATTGTACTTAAAATTTTGACTATCAAAATGAATAAAGTTAATTGTTTGATTAGATGGAATTTCAAGCCATGTTGCACATATTTTTATATGATACCTATTCATAACCTAAACAAAAATAATAGTAAAAGTGGGCTTTAAAAATTATGAAATTATTGAATTGCAGGTAACTACATAACGGCAATACTTATGTATGTCACTTTCAACTGAGTTGATCATATGTTAATTTTTAAAATGAGATATTTATATTTGGTCTAAAACTTTGAAAGAAAATTATTAGGTCCATTGTAATAAGTACAAGATTCTGATGTTACTACTATCATAATCATGATACAAATTAACAACTGAATTTGTGTATATTTTATGAAATATCAAATAAAAGATAGTGCTTGTTTTTCATTATCAATGGATGATTCCCATTCCTAAAGGAATTTATTTAAATCATTTTGGGTAGTGTCTATATTATTATAATGAATTGATAATACATTTATCTGGGATGCACACAATAAGAGTCTACTGTGGCCTGGAAATGTCATAGAGGGTTCATGAAAGGGTTGGGGCTTGGGCTGCATATTTTTAAAAAAAACAACTATAAGTATAGGCTATTTGGTGAGGGTAGTGAAGAGAAATGACCAAAAAAAGGTATAAAAGAGCAAGGTTTACTTGAAAGACTGTAAATAGATAGAATTAACTGAAAGAAAACAAATGGGTACACTTGAAAATTTAGGAGTGAGCCAAATTATGAAGGGTCCAAGTGCAGGGTTAAATGCTTTGGTTTTATACTCCATGCTTGAAGATTTCAAGTATGGGAGTGAGTTGTGATATTTCAGATAAATAAGTCTGATGTTATGATAAAAGATAACTTACAATATGAAAGAAAAGAAAATTAGAAGAATTATTTAGACCTTTATTTTTATAATACAAATGTGAGATCATAGGGATCAAATGTAAGATCACGATAAAGAAAAGGAAGGTATGGCTATAATGAAGAAATGTAATTGATATTAAATTGGATAACAGAGAGAAATAAAAAAAGTAAAAGAAGACACATGAATGGTTTACATGAGAGACAATGAAAATAAAGAAAACCTACCACAAATAGAGAATACAGTACTGGGGTCAGACAAACTAGGCTTTGACTTGTTTAACTTGAGGTGATAATGTGAGCACATGCCACCAGAGTGAGCTCCCACACCAGGCCTCCTCACCAGCCCACTGGGACCCAGTGTCCTAGGATCCAGCTTCAAGACCCTGCAGTAAGTGCAAGCCAGGTGAAATCCTGTGTCCCATCCCTGCTTCAGACCTCAGAATGATGCTGATAGCTTCACCCAGAGCCAGCTGGTACCTGCTCCACTCTGAGCCCTGGGGCTTGCTGCCCAGGCAACCTGGAGCAACTCAGAGCACACCCCACTCTGGGCCATAGGAGAGAGTAAACTGTGTGGCTCAGAGAAACCTGTGTGACCCAGAGCAACTGGTGCACGCTCCACCATGGACAGCCCCGCTGAGGCGACCCAAAGCAACCCACACTGGCTTCACTCCAGCCCAGGAGAGGCAACCCAGAGCAACCCAACACACGTCTCACTCAGAGCCACAGGGGAGCTCTGACTGTGTGACCCAGAGCAACCCACTCCTGCTCCATCACTGCCCCTGGGACAGTCCTGCCACGTCCATCCGGAGCAACCCAACATGCACCTCACTCCAGGCAACAGGAGAGCACGGACTGCGCAACCCCAGGCAAACTGCCCCTGCTCCACACTGAGGAGGAGTGAACTGGAGCAACTAGCATGCATCTCACTTTGGGCTACAAGAAAGTGAGGGCTGTGTGACCCAGAGTAACCCACCCCCAATTCACCCCAAGTCCAGGGTATTGCAGTTGGAGCAACCTGGAGTAACCCAGCATGTGCCCCACTTAGGCCACAGGCGAACTCTGACTGTGTGACCCAGAGCAACCACATCTGCTTTTCCCTGACCCCTTGAACAGTCCTACAGGGGCTACCCAGAGCAACCCAGCACACACCTCACTCCGGGCCACAGGAGAATACTGCAGGGGTGACCAGAGCAAGCCAGTGTGCCCAGCTAGGGGGCCACAGGACCATGCTGAAAGTGCTCTGTCAGAGGGATGTAGGATGCCACCCTGCCACGGGTGTTGGGGCTACACAACAAATTGCATGCCAGAGGGCTCTGGATCCTCACAGGAAGTTGCACACTAGAGGAACTGTGCATGCATTCCTACCACCCCAAGAAGCTGAAGAAAACAACTGAGAGACAAAATCTATGGGAGTAGGGGATGCAACTCTGAGCAGAGACAATAAAGGCATGAGACTCAAGGCAGACCCAGCCTCTGGGCTAATGATTTCCAGACCATTATCATGATAGGGTCTTCAACCTCTCAAACCCCAAGTGGGGTGCCCAGGGCCAGAAAGAGACAGCAAAAGTGGGGAGACAAAGAAACAACTCCAAGGAAAGAAAAGGAGGACTTGCCAGAAAAGAGAACTAAATGAGATAGGGGCATGCAATATGTCAGAAAAAGAATTCAGAGTATTATACAGTTCATAAACCACATAAATGAAAAAATCAACTAAATGTAAGAATCAAGAGGAAATAAAAATATATAGCTACAATAAAGAAACACAATGGAAGGTTTCAACAGTAGACTAAAAGAAGTGGAGGACCTAATTAGTGAGTTAGAAGATAGGGCAGAGAAACACACTCAATCTCAACAGCAATTAGAGAAAAATAAAATAGAAAGCCAGAGAGCCTAGGGGAACTTTGGGGCAACATGAAACAAGGTAACATATATATAATAGGGGTGCCAGAAGGACAAGAAGAGGAGCAAGGATTAGAAAACTATTTGAAAAAATAATGACAGAAAACTTCCCTAATTTGGGGAAGAAAAAAGTCACACAAGCACAGAGAGTCCCAAACAAGATGAACCCAAAAAGACCCACACCAAGACACTTTGTAATTACACTGGAAAATGTTAATGACAAGTAGAGAATCTTAAAGGCTGCAAGAGAGAGATAGGGAGTTACCTACAAAGGATCTCCCATTAGGTTATCAAATGACGTCTCAATAGAAACACATCAGTTCAGAAAAGAATTGAATGAAGCATACAAAGTGATGGAAAGCAAGGTACTGAATCCAAGAATACTCTATCCAGCAAGGCTAACATTAAAAATTGAAGGGGAAACCAGGAGTTTTGCAGATAAAAAAAAGGGCTAAGGGTATTTATCACTACCAAGAGAGCAATGCAAGAAATGCTAAAGGGATTGTTGTAAAAAGAAGAAATAGAAAGGGAAGATGAACACAGGCATAAAGAAATGAAATTGAAGAGATCGAAAAATATTTTTCAGGCAAATGAAAATGAAAAAACAAAGCTGGGTACAATACTTATATCTGACAAAATATACCTCAAAGTGAAGGCCATAATAAGAGACAAGGAAGGCCACTTCATAATTCTAAAAGGATTGATACAACAAAAGGATATAACTCTGGTAAACTTATATGCACCCAATGCAGGAGCTCCCAAATACATAAAAAAAATAAATTTTGGGGAGAGATCAATAGCAATACAATCATAGTAGGGGATTAATACCCTACTTGATTATTCATCACTGGATAAATCCTCCAGACAAAAAATCTGCAAACAAACAGCAATCCTAAATGACTCATTAGATCAGATGGCCTTAATCATTATCTTCAGAACATTTCACCCCAAAGCTACAGAATATACAATTCTTCTCAAGTGCACATAGGACATTTTCAAAGATAGACCACATATTCGGACACAGGCAAAGATCTTCAAATTCAAGAAGACTGAAATCACATCAAGCATCTTCTCACGTCATAATGGCATAATATTAGAAACAAACTACAATAAAAACAATAAAAAAATTCAAACACTTGGAGGCTACATAGCATGTTATTAAACATTGATGGGGTTACCAAAGAGATCAAAATGAAATATAAAACATCCTGGAAACAAGTAATAATGAAAACACAACAATCCAAAATCTATGGGACACAGTGAAAGCAGTCCTGAGAGAGAAGTTCTTAGCATTACAGGTCTACCTTAAAAAATAAGAAAGACTGGTAATAAATTAGCTAACTCTACAACTTAAAGAATTAGAAAGAGAGCAACAAGAAAAGCCCAGAGTGAGTAGAAGGAAGGAAATAATAAAGATCAACGAGGAAATAAATGACATAGAGACCAAAGAAACAATACAAAAGATCAATAAAACCAAAAGTTGGCTCTTTGAAAGGATCAACAAGATTGATGAACCTCTAGCCAGGCTCACCAAGAAGCAAAGAGAGAGGACACAAATAAACAAAATTAGAAATGAAAGGCGAAATAACAACAGACTCCACAGAAATACAAAGGAGTTAAAAAATACTATGAACAACTCTATTACAACAAACTGGTCAATGTAGAAGAAATGGACATATTCCTAAAAAAATATAACCTTCCAAAACTCAATCAGGAAGAATTTAAAAAGCTGAATAGGCTGCTAACTATGGAGGAAATTGAAGCAGTCATCAAGAAGCTTTCAGAAAGCAAACAAAAGCCCTGGGCCAGACGGCTTCACAGGGGAGTTTTACCAGACATTAAAAGAAGAACTAAAACCTATCCTACTCAGACTATTCCAAAAAATTCAAGAGGAAGGAACACTTCCAAGTTCTTTCTATGAAGCCAGCATTACCCTAATCCCAAAACCAGATAAAGACACTACAAAGAAAGAGAATTACAGGCCAACACCCCTGATGAACATAGATGCTAAAATCCTCAACAAAATCCTAGCAAATTGGATCCAGCGTTACATTAGAAAGATCATGACCAAGTGGGATTTATTCTGGGGATGCAAGGATGGTACAATATATGCAAATCAATAAAGATGATACATTACATAAACAAATTAAGAGATAAAAATCACATAATCATATCAATGATGCACAAAAAGCATTTGACAAAGCCCAACACCCATTTTTGATAAAAACTATCAGCTAAGTTGGAATAGAGGGATCATACTTCATCATAATAAAAGCCTTACATGACAAACCTACAGCCAACATTATACTCAATGGACAAAAACTAAAACCATTTCCCATAAGAACAGAATCAAGACAGGAATGACAACTCTTCACAGTCCTATTTGTCATTGTACTGGAAGTGCTAGCCATAGTGATCAGACAAGAAGAAATAAAAGATATCCAAATTGGAAAAGAAGAAGTAAAACTGCTATTATTTGCAGATGACACGATATTATACATAGAAAACCCTAAAGACTCCATCAGAAAACTACTGGATTTAATAAATGAATTCGGCAATGTAGCAGGATACAAAATTAACACCCAGAAATCTATGGCTTTTTTATTCATGCATAATGAACTCACAGAAAAAGAAACCAACAAACAAAAAAATCCCATTCACCATTACATCAAAAAACTAAGATACCTAAAAATAAACGTAACTAAAGAGGTAAAATACCTGTACTCGGAAATCTACATATCATTGTAAAAAGCGATAGAGGAAAACATAAACAAATGGAAGAATATTCCATGTTTATGAATTGGTTGCATCAACATCATTAAAATGTCCATACTACCCAAAGCAATCTATAGAACAGACTGTCAAATTTCAGAGGGAAGGCTGGGGAGGATGGTAGGGGGATAAGAGATCAACCAAAGGACTTATATGCATGTATATAAGCATAACCAATGGAGATAGACACTAGGGGGGTGAGGGTATGTGTTTGGGTGGGTGGGGGTGGCCAGGGAAAGGTCAATGGGGGAAAAGGGAGACATATGCAATGCTATATGTAATACTTAAAATAATAAATAATTTTTTAAAAGAAAGGGTATGGTTTTGCTGTTGAGAAGATATAGAATAAGAAAAAAAGTTGAATTATGAAAAGTGGTGAACAGTGAGATTTCATTGTTAGATGGGCAATTTGAACACATGTGGAAATCACTGAGGATGAGGGGACTACATAGAGTAAAAGTAGAAGCATGATCTATTTTCTAGCTATTTATTAAAAGAACATTTAGTGGTAGGACAGTAAGAGCAATACCTTTAATATCTATTTCTAAAACTTTGTTTTAGATATTATATGAATGTAAAGATTTATATTTTTAAATACATCATAAAATACTGGGTTAACAAAGAAATCCAAGTTGTGTGTTTTTTTCTGCTCTGTTTTAGCTTTTTAAATTAATTAAAATTGTTAAAGTCCAAGAAAGAAAGGTTTATTATGCATTTTGACAAACAAAAATAATACCCACCATTGCCCCCCAGTCTCAGGACTTCTAAGACACTGGTAAAATGTTGCTTTAGTTGCCCTGGAGAAGTTGATTGCATCCCCTGTAAGAAGGAATAGAATTAAAGCTCCAATGACTTGGGCCACAGGGAGTTTGAGTCTGAGTCAAGGGAAGATATATATATGAAAAGGTAACACAACAAAGGCAAATTTGTATGAGTGGCATGATTGTCACTAGGTGAAGAGGAAATATGTGGAAGGCCCACCTGGTAAGAGGGACTGAGAAATACGGAGGTGCGGTAGGTCCCACTGAAAGTGTAGAGGATCAAGCATCAGACATGGACTTTAGTTTCAGTCCATCAGTAGTAAAGGAAAAAGACTGAAAATGAGCTATTGGTAAATCAATATGCAGGACTGAAAGTAATTTCATTGAGAGTATGATTGTTTAGATTATGCATAAATGAGAAATTATAGGATACAGAATCATTATAGTTAACTTCTGGTTAAAAAATTAAACAAACTTCCAGATATGCATATTTGTAAATCATCACAAGACTTCTCACTGGGAATAGTGCTCAGAGAAACAGGGTGGCAACATGTTAGGTCATTATTATCACGGATGGAGATATAACTTGGATCATTCATCTAAATATCTACATTGAGAAAAATGTGGTTTTTTTTTTTTACTTTTGTAATGAATTCTTTAAATTAAAAAATGCTAACAAGTAATTTTACTGTTTCATTTTTTCTACCCTATTCTCCATTTAAAAGGGAGAAAAAAATCAAATAAACATGAACTGATCTTCACTGCTCCATGTTGTTTGTCTCTATAAAGTGATTCACATTTTTATGCAAGACTTTTCCAAATGCTCTAGCAGTGTGAATTGGGGTTTATATCTGTGACTATCTCTAAGTTGCTTTATCTGTCCTAGGCAGCAGGCTTCTTATCTGTCAGCCTTATAATTATGAAAGAAACTGCATATTAATGATTCAGTGCTTACATAAACAACTGGCCTTGGAGAAATCTAATGAAGCAACTTTGTAGGATTTGATTTTGCCTAATTAAATGTAAATAATGTTAAATGTTGTATATGCCAAGATTTTTACAGAACTTTATGAATTTTTTTATGTACACAAAGCATTATGAATTCAGAGTTTTTAACAGTTATCATCTAATTCAGCTATTAAGATAATATGGTTTGACATCAGATCTGCTCTATGAATGTGAGGTACCAGCACACATGTGCACACTAAGTGTTTATGTATGCAAGGTACAATTCTCAATTTTTTTTTTTATATTTTAATGCCTCTCCTTTGAAGTTGGCAGCTTGTACATTTTTATCTGAAGGTTTGAATCTGCATCATGCTTTGAAGGAACAAATGGCCTCCATGTGGTGTTTGCCTTTCCCTTGCCTGTCTCTATTACCCTGTATCAGTATGAAATTCATTCTGACATAGTTTTGGTGGTTTTTTTTTTTACTTAAATATATGCACCTGATCCTTTCCATTGGTTCTATGCTAACATATGCCTCCATTTAGTGATGTGTACAATGATTGGCTTTTAAAACAACAGGGTAATTTTATTTAGAAAAAAAGTAATTAAACGTACATATTAGAATAAGATGGTAATTTCACCTTTGTGGGAATGGGAGTATGGAAAGATTATTGCATTAGTGGGTGTGTGTGTTAATTTAGAAAACAATATAAACAAAAAAGTGTCCAGTTTTCAAAGTGGCATTCAGCACATAGGCTATAAAGTATTTTGCCAAAAAAAAATTAGGTTAAATTTTTGACCGCTCTTAAAGATAAGTAGCTCTGAGCCATTCCCCATCTCTTACTCCATGTGATTGCTTTCCAGAAGTTGCATGTATTGATGACATGGTTATATAAATTCAGCAGGCCATAAGTAAAACAAAGGAAATGTTTTGTGTAAAATAATAATAAATCAAAAACTTTGCTTTTCTTAGCACTGAAGTCTCTAACCAACACAGTCACCCTGGTCTTTATGGTCCTGTATCGGTTCTACTTAGAAAAATATGAATCAGTGAAAAATTTTGTCAAGTTAACCAATAAAATTTTTCTAATGGCCTTTATTGAGCAACCATTTACTTCTTGAATGACTCAGTAAAAGAAAGTAAGAGAACAGAAAAAAAGGAAAAAAGAAAAAGGCATAAGAATAGAAGAATAAGTAAAAACAAACTATTTCTAAAGATGTAGAGCTTTATTCATCTATCATTCTGTCTCTCAAATCCTAAGCGGTGTAATAGAAACTTTCCAGGAAAAACTCAGGTCTGATCAACCCCAAAACTGGCCTAGGTGTGTACTACACTTTCTCTATTACAATGGGCAAGTTAATTTTCTTTACTTATACTCAATTTCTCCATCAGCAACATAGAAATGGCAATAGTTATGACTGCATTTTGAATACTTGGGATAACATATGTAAGGCAACTAGCATGCCCATAGTGTACACCCAGTTGTCTTACATCCCCTGGAGCCCACTATCCCTACCTTACTATTGCCATTAGACAACTATCAGGAAGGATTAGAATACCATTATATTATCCAACTAGAGGCCTGGGGCACAGATTCATCCACCGGTGGGGTCCCTCAGCGTGGCCTGCAGGGATTGGGCTGAAATCTGCAGTCCAACATCCCCCAAGGAATGTAGTCGTGTAAAAAGTGACAGGCAGCTGGGGAGGAGCCCGAGCCCAGGCCAGGCACCACGTCGCTCCCGCTTATCCTGGCCCCACGGTGCTTGCTCTGTAGGCTCACTGCTGCTCTGCTGCAGACTCCACGTACTGTCCTAGGGTGACACTGACAAGCCCATGACCAAGAAGAAGTGATGGACTCGTGCCAGTCATTCTTGATGCTGGTCGTGATCCTGATCCCGATCTGGATGGGGGAGGGGCGCGTAGGGGAAATGTCCGCAGGAGTGGCTCTTGCTGCCACAGCTGCACTTGCTAGCCATGAGCCCAGCATATGGCGCCCGTTGGTCAGTTGAGCAGCACTCCCACTGTGGGAGCACACAGGCCACCGGGGGGAAGCTCCTGCATTGAGTGTCTGCCCTCTGGTGGTCAGTGCGTGTCATAGCAACTGGTTGACTGGTCGAACTGTTGCTTAGGCTTTTATATATATAATCACAGAGACGAGTAATATCTATATGCCTATATTCTGGAAAATTAATTGTTTTTAAAAACTTTTCAAGGTAGGAATCAAAAACTTTTGTAATAGACTAATACTTTTAAATAAAATAGTTCATCTTTAAGTATACCTCCCACATAATATACAATGGATATTCATTGATTCATTTAACAATAATCAATACATGCTTGTTATTTGTTGAGTGCTTACTGTCATTGAAACACTGTTCTAGATGATGAAATATAAGCAGTGAAGAAAATGGTAAAGTCTATTCTCATGGAGCTTGCCACTTTGTAGGAGAGACAAAAATAAACAAATGAATGGACAGTGATTCCATTCTGAAGAAAATTCAGAGAGACTAGGAAGTGACTGGGAGTGGTTGTGGTGGCTGTCTTAGATAGGGTGAGCAGAGCTGCCTTGTCAGTGGAGGTGATATTTCTTCTGAGATTCAAATAATGCAATAATAAGTAATGAGCAGAGCAGAAAAGTGCTTCTGACCGAGAAAAGAAAGTACAAAGTTTTAAAGCTATACTAAACTTGGTGGTTTGAGAAATAGAGAATAACTCAGTATGACTAAAGCACATTGAATGAGGCATAGCATGGGGAAAATGAGGATTATTTTATGGCATTGGTTTTTGTTTTTTTCATTTAAAGTTTTGATTAATCATTGCTGATTGATTTTTTTTATATTTATTCCATATTCGGCAATCTTGACAAACTCACTTATTAGTTCTTATAGTCATTTTCTAATTTTCATTGAATTTTCTACTTAGATGCTAATGTCATCTAAAAATAGACAGTTTTACTTTTCCTTTTCTAATCTGGATGCCTTCTATTTTTCTTACCTGAATTTGCATTCTAGAACCCCAGTAGAAGTGAAGCCTGCCGATCCATGTCTTCTTTTTCTGAGGGGAAAACATAAAACATTGTCTTTTATAGATGCCCTTTTCCAGGTTGAAAAATTCCCTTTGAATTCCAGTTGCTTAGTTTTTATCATAAATGGGTATTGGATTTTGTCAAGTGCTTTTTCTTCATTTATTGAGATGACATTGTGAATTTTACCTTGTTAAATGCTGGATATTTAGTATTCCTATAAATACCCTTATTTTTCTTTGGGACCAATTCAGTTACTTGGAAACATTTTGATTCTTTTAGATCTTTTATTATAGTAGTTAAGGGAGATATGGAATAGTTCCTTAGTCTAGGACTAATTATTTCCACCACTGAGGCAAGACCTTCTTAAGGACTTTACCTCGTGCCCCATGAATTATGAGTTTTTCCTATCCGGCTGGTGAAAACAGACATTATTCTGGACTATGTGTGAGCCTTGGCACTGTTCCCTTTCATCTTTATGGATAGCTCTTACTTCGGCCTTGGGTGGTTTCTTCATATGCAGGTTCTGATCATTACTTTGCTATTTTCTGCAGGTTTCTGTGGCTCTTTCTTCATGCAGATCTTCCTTCTCTAGTACTCTGACCTGGGACATCTATCTACCTTCATCTCCCCAACCTCTCAACTCTGTTTCCTCAATGCAGAAAGTTTGCTGGCTTTACCTTTGTGTTCTCCCCGCTGTACCACAACCTGAAATCTCTCTTAACACAGTAGACTAGCAATAATAGAGCTTAACTAATTGATTTCCCTTCTCTCAGGAATCACTGTGCTTTGTTTATTGATTTCCATTGTCTTTTTAACATTTTGTTTGTTTTTTGGTTATTTGGTTCAAGACGGTAAACCTGGTCCCTGTTGTTTCATCGGGGCCAGAAGTAGAAGTTGTTTATTTTGGTTTTGTTTTTGTCAGTGGAACTAAAGTAAAGTCATCATGAGAAGGGGGGGTGGGGAGGAATTTAAATTTTAACAGGAGAAGTAAAGGCATGAAATAATTCTGTCAGAGTAGTAAAACAAATCTACTTCTGAAAATATATTAAGACTAGTGGCCTGGTGCACAGATTCATCCATATTGAAAGGAAATTGGGAGCCCATACCCACGTGCCCTGGGAGTTTCCTTGTCCCCTTGAGCCGCCGGGAAGTTGCATGGGGAGTCTGTCCTCCTCCCTACAGCTTCCTGAAAAAATGTCCCCAAGTGTCCCTTCTGTGGGCAGGATCACACCTTGCTGGCCAGGAGGTCCCCAGTGGATGTGTTGGGCCACGCTGGATGCTTTCCATCACTCAGAGCTGGATAAGAGATGTTCTGAGGTGAACAATATAAAGTTGGGAATGTTGGGGAGTGGGGTGCTCTATTGCCCATTCCCCCACCCTTCAGATCCATCTCTCTTTGATTTTTACCCTGATTGTCAGTCGCCACCTTGTGGCCACTGTTATATTGCTGCCTTCCTCTGTAGCTCTGGGGCAATTGGTAAGGGATGAGATTTGATCTGGATGCTTGAGGCAGAGTTCCAGGAGCCCAGCAGCAATAGCAGGCTCATCCTGGTTACTCAGAGGGTCTGCGCTTCAACCATTCTCCAGAGATTGTAAGTGCAGGCTTATGGCGTATGAGGGATGTAGCAGTGCACTAAGCAGCAGGCGGTCAGGGAGAAGCCCAAGCCAGGGCAGGGTGCTGCACCACTCCTGCTCACCGCAGCCCCACTGCGCATGCCGAGGCCACTTGGCAGTGTTGCTCGCTAGTTGTGAGCCTGGCTTCTGGCTGAGCAGCGTTCCCACTGTGGGGGCGCACTGACCACCAGGGGAAAGCTCCTGCATTGAGCATCTCCCCCCTGGTGGTCAGTGCGTGTCATAGCAGCTGGTCGACAGGTCATTCCAGTCGTTCAGTCATAATGGTTGCTTAGGCTTTTATATACAGTGGGGCCTTGACTTATGAGTTTAATTCATTCCGTGACCAAGCTCATAACTCAAATTATTCGTATGTCAAATCAATTTTCACCATTACAATGAATTGAATGCTGGGCTGATGTGGCGTTCACTGTGACGTTCCCTGCGCCAACTAGCCGTGGGGTATCTAACGCTGGCTCGTAACCCGAATTTTAGCTCACAACTCAAAGCAAAAAATTGGCCAAGAGACGGCTGGTATCCCGAAAACCTCGTTAGTCGGGACACTCATAAGTCAAGGCCCCAACTGTATATAAATTGCTAAGCATTACATGTAAAACTAAATAGCTCCAAATTAAGGTATTATATAAAAAGGGTTAAAATAAATGAGCAGAATTAAAATAGATGTAATTTCTCATGTTAGATCTGTCTTTATTTTTTATCTGAAGCCCAGTACATGGCTTTGTATGTCCGATTCTAATTGCAGTTTAAATGAAGAAAGATTTAATGACTTCAGTTAATAGAAAAGGAAATGCTTTCTGATGTCAATACTTAAAGGAAAAAGTAGAGTGGGCTGATAGTATTAACAAATACTTTATAATAAAAATATATTCTTAGCAATTGGGTTACTAATGTAACGGAAATGTCAAATGAATAATTGGATGCCTTTAAGTTATGCCTGCTCAGTTGATTGAAGAAAACGGATGGGTGTTTTTTTCTACACAGGTTACTTGCCTTTCTACAATCCAGGCTGAATTCCATAAGGAACATGTTAGCTCTAACTGTGGCACATACTGTTAGTTTTAATCCTTTCCCCCCAAGATTTATCTCTCTCTTTCCATTTTAACAACATCTTTTGATAAATCTATTTTGTGATTTCCTCAAGAATTCTTGCTTTTCTTTCTTTCCCCCCCAGGTACCGAATATGTAACATAGCACACTATGTTAGCTTTTGATTTACATCTTCCTGGCTTTATGTCATTGGCAATATTTGTAGACTATGTTTTCACTTTGAGTTATTTAATTTATGCCACTGTTTCAAATGAAAACAAGTTGGTACTTTTGAGTCACGAAAGGACTCAATGTAAAAACTAACAAAAGTGTTTGGATTTAGGTGTATAACATTTTTGGTGTTTTTCTTAATCATTTTCACCATATGTAATAAATATTCACTAATTTCATATATACACTGACACCCTTATATTTTCCCCAAATTTTCCAAATTCTTGAATTAATTCATTCAATAATTTTAAAATGCCTATTATGTGCATAGCATTGTAGCACACTAGTGATGGAAGCAATGGCAATTAAAATGTGATTCCTGCCATTAATTATAACTAGCGTGCTTGTTATAATAACCCAAATAACTAGTTTTTGTTATTAAAACAACATATCTAAAAATTAAATAAGAGGAAGAATACCAAAAAAATCTTAAAAGCATCTAAATGCTATCTTATTTCCAGAGATCATATAGTTTTTAGATATTCAAAAAAAAGTAAGATAAAATTGTGAAATGGACAAGGAGAGTGTCATTATGGACATCCGCCTGAGAGAGATAGTGGAATATCAATAGAATTTGGTGCAGTAATAAGCAGTAGGGAAGACAACACAGAGAGAGCATCCTGGACATCAAATGGGTGAGACCCCGGATTACATGGCTGGGAAGTGGAGCATAAGGGTAGTTCAGCTGGAGTAGACAGTTTGCTTTGGGAAAAGGTGAGAGTAAAGTTAAATTTTGGTAAGATTTTTAAAGGCCTTCAATTTTGGGCTAATGCAAATTTCAGTCATTTTAGGGGCCTGATTAGCCTGCTAAGGGCTGTTCCAAGTATTACTGAGTGGAAATAATTACATCTCTTTCAAAGTAACAGTAAGTTTTAATTTATGCCATTCACGGGCAGCTAAAGTTCCAGTTTGGTCAGTATTGCCAATTTACAAGTGTCAGTCTAACTAAGTGTTTCAAAATCACCCTGTGATACTTCCTTAAATTCTACAAATTCTCCATTAAATATATGCTCAGGCACCCTGATTTACTCTTAGAACTAGATGGAACTCAGAGGAAGAATATTCCTTTCTTCCCAAATGTTCATATCTATCTAAAAGCTTTATCTGACCATTCTGCTTATTTTTCAAATGTTCCCCGGGCCTTATTATTTCTTACATTGTGAAATGATCTAAGAGTTATAAATGACATTGAAGAAGAACAAAGCAACTCAGCCGCTGGGGAGAGAGCTCAGACGGTGCCATAATTTTCTGCTCTGAAGAGATAAACTGATCAATGATATGCTACAGTGATTTTACCAGAAAGCTTGTTTATTGTTTTGGCTTTTAGCACGTTAAAACTAGCAGTGGTTCAATAAGAAGGGGTCATGTTAAGAAATTTTTTGCCAACTATAAAGTTCCTTGTTGGTTTCATAGATAATTTCTGCCTGTCCCCCCACAGGAAATCTGTTCTCAAAAGAGAGATTTCTGAACCCTAGAGAGTATGCTTTCATTTGACAAAGTATGAAGAAGCCACAACACAGTGAATGAAACATCAAGAAAATGTAAACATCTTTATGATGATGGAATTCCCTAAATACAGTGCAAGGCTCTTCTGATACAAAACAGCTGTTTTTCATGTGTATATACAACCAAGCACAGGGAGACATAATGCTGCTCAGACACCCTAAGTCATTTCAAATCAGCTTAAAGCATCTTTGGCGCCCTTAAATATTAATGAAAGTCAACAAGCAGTGAAGTCTTTGCCCTACAGGGACTGTCACTGGTCAGCTCCTCGCTGTTTGTTTCTGAGTTAATCAAATTACTATATCATTGGTGCATTTGAACCCTCCACCATTAATGATGAGTGTCTTTGAAAAAAGAGAATGCTCGTGGCATAATGGCACATTAATCCTGTGGGAGATGGGGGAGGGGGACTCTTTTTACCTAGACTGCCCTTGTGTGTGAGGTAGAGGCACAGATGAAGATCAGGGGTAGAAATCAACCTTTAATAAGTCAGCCGAAAAGCCACTTCACTTCACCTTTTCTAGCCAGACAGGAAATAAGTATTCAAAGAAAATTAAAAGAAGCTATGAAAGAGTTTACTGACGCTAATTTCTTAATTTTGCTCTGATGTAGGATGTAGACATTAGTACCATTCTTAATATGCATGGAAGTCACTTCAGAAAAAAATCACTCTTATGGTAGAACTAATTGTTATCAAAATGAAAACTGTGTTCCGAAAGATACTGGTACTACTTATTTGTACTTGGCAAAACATGCCTTTCTTTCCAGCATCAAAATGGTTAAAATGAAGAAGCCAGGTTATTACACATTTCAATTCCAGAGTCAAATATAAAAATTTCTATTATAGGGACAATTAATTACATCTCAAAATGGCAAATGTGCATCCTTGTCAGGTAGAGTGTACTCTGATGGCCTTTCCTCAAACACTGAATGTGGAGATTTGATCTCTTCTAATGGTGCTGAGAAAAGGGTAATTACGCTATGGTCAAAGCTAATTTGCTTTCTGCCAGATGAACTGTTGTATTTTATTGTACGCTGACATTTTAAAGTAATTACGGCACTGTTGACCTTAGACAATTCCAGTTGTATCGCTGTCTACAGCTGCAGCGCTCGGTCTACCTTTGGCTGGCAGACAGTGGCTGTAACGAGGTAATGACACGGACAAAGAGCACCATATGGGGCTCCTTTGAGATACACAAAGCCCAGTGAAAGGAAACAAGAAAATTTTAACATCATCATTACAGTCACACATCTTTACAGCTATAAAGGATCCTGTCCACACATGCTTGTGCGCATGCACATACACAGACACACAAATCATCTAAACACTCTGCCTGCTTATGGTTTAGGTGTGGGCTTGGGTGTGTAGGAGCGTGTGTGTGTGTGTGTGTGTGTGTGTGTGTGTGTGTGTGTTCCTTTTGTAAATGGCAGCATGCGTCAAGAAGAAAAAGAGATCAGGTAGAACCGAATGTGACGGACTGGTCTTCCACTGACACGAGTTCAAAGGCTAAAGACTATTGATTGAGATAAAAGCCCAGGTTCTTATCTAATGTTAAAGACACTCCTTGTTGTCTGAAAGCTGTGCACATAATTAGGTAGAAAGAAGAGCACTTGAGCCAGAAAATCACTATAAACTGAGCTTCATTAAACTTAGATATTAGTTAATTTAAAGGAAGAAGTTGCTATTCATTAATATATTTTAATGAGCTATCTGGCTGTCTTTTCCAGGGTAAGAATTAAAAACGTGTTCGGAGTTCAGCCTGGTTAATGTATCCCCGCTAAGACAGCAAAATAGATTAATATCACTTGAAAGGGAAAATATTTCATTCTCTTCAGCAAAAATGTACAAGATATGGAGCTATGGAATTATTGTCAAGAAGAGGTGGGAGAAAACTGAGTTTTACCAGCATGTTAAATATTTCATTCGGTGTATTAGGGTATGTGAAAATGGACTGTGGAAATGTGAGCTTGCTTACAATAAGTTGTGGGTGTTGCCTACAGCATAGTTTATGGCCTACTTATGTGACAATTACATGGAGCAAAGGAAAATCAATTTATTTCCTTTTGAATTACATTTATATCATTCAGGGTTTGTTTTTTTTTCTAGTCATTATTGGAAGGGTGCATGTTTCATTATCTCACTGAGAAAAACATTAATTTACAAATCCTGCTACAGAGAAGAGATACAGTGCATTGGTATCTTTAGTTAGTTTTAACTGTGAGGTTTATTTTCCCCTTAAAATTTGTTTGTTTTTTGCAGGCTTTTGCCTTTTCCTTAGTATTTGGAGATCTCTATGCCAATCAATGGAGGTTTATTTTTAAGGCAGAGTTAATTTGACAGAGTTACTAAAGAATTCCCACTCATACTTAGAATTATATGGAATTAATATATCTATTCAAATGGTCACTTCTGAGATGCTTACCTTTGGTAGTATGTGACTGATAAGCTACCTTGTTTGTAAATCCAGTAAGTTCAGCAGTAATCTCTTTTTAATTTGCATTTTTGTTTTACCCTTAAAACTTAGAAGAAAAACTAATTGACCTATATACTGTATTCATTGTGGAGGGCTTAGGAACATATTAATGCTATTTCTAAATTCCTCATAACTATTGAATTCCATATACTGTTAGAATGACTTAATAATTCTGGCACTGTTATTTTGACATAAATATATCCACTCAAAATTACATATCAAGAAGAATGTGTGACCAATACATTTTAGAGGAGTAACAATGCAAAAGAAATCTAAGTGTATAATGCAGTACACTAAAAAAAACCTTAAAATTCCAACCCTTTTTGTTCTCTGCCAATTCAGACCTGAGCCCGATACTAAGAAGCACAAATGGGGCTATGGACAACCTGCCTCTTTGTATTCTAAAATTTTTAGTGTTATTAGAAACAATACCTCACACCTAAGAGACAATTGTTTCATCTCTAAATGTCCTTGGTTAAAAACCTTCACTACATTTATTAATGAGTAATAATACCATGGACATTTCTAGTTTTAGAAACTTTAGAAAATATTTATTACTTCAAGAGTTATACATAGTGATGTAAAATCAGTGTTTAACTGTCTAACTCTGTTTATTCTCCAAGTCCTAATAATTTGAAAGCAATAAAGAAGGAAAATAAGACTTTCCAAAATCTGCATTTGGGAAAAGAAGAAAAAGAGGAAGAAGAGGAAGGAAAGCATTTCCATACTGCTTCTGAAAGAGGAATGTAGACAGGGAGATACGGGAGTCCGGCATTGCCACAGAGCGAGGAAACTGGTTCTAAGAGATTGAGAGTGAGTGGCAGAAAGAGAGAGAGTGACAAGAAGTAAGAAATCACTTCCTGGAATTAAGAGTGAGCGATGCAGCTGGAGAAGCAGAGAGGCAGATAGATGGAGTCGGAAGCACAGATAAGGAGAGAGCTATAGGGCGAAGCAGGAGACTGTAAAAGACCATTGCATAACAAAGAAGGTACACTGCATGCACACCGGACTGGTAATAGTGATGTCTGTGACTAGACCCTATAAAAATCCCAAATTGTTTTGAAGCTGATAGAATACTAACATAACTAAATGGGTAAAAAAAAAAAGCACAGCAAACACAAAATAGGACAAAAGACGTGGAATGGCTCTGAGTTCTAATCCTTACTGTTGATTTTTTCATTGTTACACAGATCTCTCAATAAGACATGCCAACATCAATTCTTCCGTCCTGTGCTATGAAATATGACAGGTAAGATAGACTTGAAAAATTCTGAAATAACTGCTAGACTGGGGCTTTCATCCATCATCTCAGTAATTCTGCAGATTATTTGAGCAATGAGAATTTTTTATACCGTTAAAAGGTGACAGGGAAGTAATTCTTCCCTATGCAATGAAGGTTGTAAAACAAAACCAGCATTGGCAAGGGGAAGGGCAGCTTTCAGGGAGGTTTAAATGTCTAACCAACCATTTAAAAGGTCTTTGGGAAAGTTTTAGAGATGTGTTGGAAGCAAAACAATTCTCCCAACTCTACCTAATAGAAACTAGTTTTCCATGCAAAGCTATTTTGAACCATAAAAAGACAGTAACTCTAATCAAGTATATAGATTCATTAAGGACCATACTAGATCGAGGTCAAATATGTGACCCTCCAATCTGGGTGCACTTAGCTGAGGCAGTACTAGCTCATCATTACTATCTTGAATTTATTGTCCATGAAATAGGCTGTTGCCTGCTTTTCTATCAAAACAAATATAAAGACTAATCCAGCACATAAAAATGTAAGTCAGACCATTGAAGCTTTTTAGCTAGATTGGATATACTGCAGACCAAGAGAAGTCTGCATAACATTTTAAAAAATATTTTCCATAAAGTAATGTATTTTCTCTCCTAAAGATCCACTGCATACAGCGACTTCATTAATTTCAGGAAATGGAAACCAATCTTTGTGTATCTGCCTTTCTTTAAATGTCATCCGTGCAGGAAGTTTTAAGCAGTGTCAGTATTTTGCTATCGAGATAAAACTGGCATGGAAAACAAGGGCACAGGGCTCTGAGGGAAATGTAAGAGATTAAAATACCAACATTATTTAGGGAGACTGAGTGCAAAGATAAGTAATAACGATTTGTATAAAATTTCAACAAATCTTAAAAAGAAAAAATAATTTACATATTAATTTTCACATATTTATATATTGTTTATTACCTTATAAAGCTTTAAGATGAACAATCTTTTTACCAAGAAGACTTATTTCAACAACTAATGGCTAGAAATTACTTTGGCACTGATTTGATTAAAATACTAGGTTTACATATTATTTTAGCATTTTCACATTTACTGTCTTTATTGGGCATTTATATAAGGATAAAGAGAGAAGTAATTTAAGATTATTAGAAGGTTAATTAAATTACATTATATCTTCAGTTACTCTTGATTTCCTGTATTTTATAAAGTTTGCCCTTCAGTAAAAACTTTCTTTTTTTATCACAAGGTAAAATATTTCTTGCTATAATTCAGACCAGATGCAGTTTGTGTTGTGCCAGAAAGCTGTTCTTGTGCTGGCTGCTATTAGATAATGTATTTTACATAGATTAGCCTCAATTAAGAGACAGGAGGCAAATCTTTCTTCCATTTCATTTATTTTTCCTGAATGATGAGTAACTGTCAGTGTGTGGATGCCTCTTTTCAAGGAATGTGTGAAGCTGTCACCTGCTACCTCTGCAGGACAATCCAGATGTTACACAATATGAAATCCAGGTCTTAGCATCGTGATGATTGTCAAATGAGAACAACTTTATATGCCGGAGTCTCCATAAAAATGTCACATTTTAGAGAGTTGAAGGAGGCCAATATCTTCCAATTATTTTAAAGCAATATCTTTGCTGTACCAAGTTTGTGCTATTTTCTTCTAGGTTGGTATTAAAGATATTTAAAAAACCTATTTTGGAAGGGAGTGAACTATACCTCGTGATCAGATTTCATTAGTGCTTATAAAGGAAACTCATTCTTAGGTTTAGAGGTTTTCCCTAATCACAGCTATGGAGGATGAGGAATCTGGATCTGAGGACAGTGTACGTGCCATGCTGGCACCAGAGCCTGTTTATGCAGGTGATGGCTGGCTTAGGACACCTCTGAACTGTCACGTACCAATTGAATTAATGAGGCCATACAGGTCTAAGGTCCCTAAAAAGGCCTCTCTAGATTAGGGTCTATTAAACCTGACACAAGCTGCTTAGTGTAATAAAAGTGACAACAGAGGTTCTTTTGGTTTAACTTTTTATTTTCTTTTTAGAATATTAAAAACAAATTTTCTTCAATATTCTAAAATACCCTGCTAACTTACACAGGAGAAATTCCTATAGACTTATGAGGCATTCAAAAATTCTCTAAAGGACACCAATACTAAATATATATATATATATATATTACAATTTAGGTAAAAAAAAAAAAGTAAGTTTAAGAAACCGCATCATGAGTTAATAAATGAGGTAGTTAATATTATCTTGTTTTGTGTTTTTAAGATTATTAAATGCAGCTACATTCATCTCAGCAAAGTAAAATATTAGAAACTAAAAAAAAAAAAAAGCCTATATAATCAGGGATAAATAGAAAGCATTATCCCTGCTTAGGCATAATCCAATATTGAGCTGAGGGAGTAAACTATCAAGGTATGTTTACATGAAAAGCACAAACATCAACAAATGAAGAAATAATAATTAGCCCTCTTTTAAGGATCGCCTTTAATATCATTCTCCTGACAATAATTTTGTCACAATGTTGGATTCATATTTTGTTGTATATCCTTTGTTTGCTTCCTGTGTTATTTCAAAACTCTTTCTCTAATGACTATAGTTTTGTGTTTTTTTTTCTGGCCTGTGAATGTTATTACATCAACAGACTTTTGTTCTTGCTTAGAAAAATTTGAGTGCAAAATCAATTTAACATCTCCAGATCTATTAGGTGCTTAGCCTTTAACGTGCTGCATATTAACCTTAAATATTCAAAATATGAGGTTATTTTTAGAGTGATTATTATGATTGTAATAAGGCCTGACACTTGCACCACTTCAAACACACAACCACCAACAGTTCCATTACAACAAAAGAGCTCCCAGTATAACACATTTTAATAGTCAGAAGAGTTGTGAATTCACAGCTTTGCACAGCAGGTGTGGCTGCACATCTTTGCACCCCTAAATACACTTACTCATCTAATCTGACAGATTGGACAATGGCACAAAACCCCCATCATCACTGTCTAAACAAAAGACTTCATTTCGGAAGGGACAAAGCTTCATGCAGACTGTGTTGCCACTAATAACTTTTCCGAGCGGAAAACAATGTATATTTTATTAATGAAAAACAAATTACGGCAGGGAAGATAAATGTCTTCGCTTTTCTGACATTTTAAATAATTTGCTTTCCCTTCCCTTTTGTGCCTTTAATATTTACCTCCATATCAATCTTTATGCAATTTTGTTAATTAGCTATGGTGCTGGCAGGGAAAAACGGAAGGCATCACAGTCCAGGACCTTAAAACCCATGTTACAAGGCGAAATTTCCTTTGCTAATTTTTTTGTGATTCAACTATATGGGAGAGCTTCACCTTAATTAGAGCCACAGGTTAAGCTGGACTTCAGGGCACCCACACTTTGGTGGCAAGGCACTTGGAAAAGGACTTCAAGTCAGAAAGGGCAACCTGGTTTTCTATTTCCCTTCAGCACAGCTGAACGGGAAGCAGGCCTGGAGATGTGCATATTTACAGAGGGAAGGGCCCGCACATTCATGGCTCGCGAGGCTCATTTGGAGGCAGCTGCACTGAGGAGTCAGGAAAGGGAAGCAGCAGCCCCGGTGGGCTGTGGGTCAGTCCCAGACCTCGACGGGAGAGACCCATAAATCTCTAGTACAACTTGAGCCAGTGACTCACAGAACTCCCTTCTAGCGTTTTCCTATAATTTAAAGATTATGGAAGGTACACCGTGTGTTCGATGAAAATATTAATTTAGAGATAAATCCTGTAAGTGCTCGGCAGCAGCGGCTTCTGCTGCAGTTACACTTCAAACAGGACAGGCTGCTAGTTTTGTCAACAGTAGGAGGTCGTGGAAGGCTGCCAAAGAAAACAAGCCTTTTTCAAGAAAATGCTTTCAGTTCTAAGTAGTTACAGAATACCTCCTGAACTCCTTTATTAGTGATATTTAAACGTTGATATATTGTCTTTTGCTGACAATTTCTTGAGTCAGAAATCTTAATCGTGAAATTAAGTGTGGCACACACACCAGAAAGGCTGTTAATCACAGCAAACTCGGCCAAGTTCAAATAATTTTCTGTTATTTTTCTTGGGGGGTGCAGAGGGGAGGCAGGAGGGAATGGTAGAAGTGATAGCGTAGACGGTTTCTCTTCCTTTTTTTATTTAGTTGGTGTTTTCTGAAAGACAATACATATTGGTAAAAAACATCTTGAGCCTTTGAGAAAAATGACAGACGTTTCCCACAGAAGGAACCATTTTATTAATGATAATAAGGCACAGTGTCACTTTCATTTATCAACAGGGTATAATGGAGCCTAAAATAAACGTATTCTGCCTCTGTTTCTTTGTATGATTGGATAAAAATGCTAAAATATAAGATAAAGTGCACAGTAGATATTCAGCTTTGACATATACTTTAATAACCTAAATTGGAAATTAATGCACTTGAAAATACTGCCCAGGTAAGGAAGGTAAAAGTTGATGCAACTGATTTCCAGAACCACCTTTCACTTGTAAGGCAGGCATTGTCCTGGGAAATTGGTGATTGTACTTTTCACTAGCATTTTCTAACTAAAGATGCCACTTTTGAAACTAGAAATCCATTAATGATCTCTGGTCTGTAGTTGGAAAGGAAAACACATGGTGACTATAGCTATAAGCATCAAATTCTATTAAAGGGGTACAGGGTGCTACCAAGTACATATTGCATGTTAATTATAGCGATTCATAAAATGATCTTGTTTGACTTTTGGCTTTTTTACCTTTCATTCTTATTCAAGCCTTAAAGATATATAAGAATAAATGCAAATTAAAAATAACATAAATGAGGATGTACATATTCTCAATGATATCCTGAAGTTGCAAAATGTAATTAACATTACAGACTACCTGGAGAACACAGGCAGAAACAAAATGAGACTTTGCATCTGAATATTAGAAGTGTTGATGCAAAACTCAGGTATCTCTCTTGGTCGCTCCTTATTTTCTCAGAGTATGGTTCAAGTGTTTTAATACCTATCCTGGTATCTTCACTGGTTTTAAAAGTAACCTGTGCATGGAGAACCCTGACACCTTCCGTGTAGGCATTATAATCACCGTGATATCTGTAAGCTATGCATGGCCACCTTTATTGTTTTGCTGTTTTAAAAGCTATGTTCCACTTCGAAATGGCATTAAGAATATAAATTTCAGCCTCAAAATTATGATTCTATACAACAGACAGAATGTGTGCTTTGTAGCACAAGATCCCTTTCATTTAATATTAAGCATTCATCCTCTCACATTTTTCTATTTTTGAAAACTATTTGAAATGAATAGACACACACCATAGGATTCTCGAGCCTGTAGAATCCCAGGGCCCGTGACAGACTGAAGCCTAGCAGCCTCTTATGCAGACACTGCCAGCAGAATTTTTGAAGTTGATGTAGCTTAGGAAGAGGCTGATCTTCACAAAAAAGGCAGGATCTCTAAAAAAAATTAAAGCCATTTTTACCCCTAATCACAGACAAGCATTAAAGATCTTAAAACATGGCTCTGATCGGGCAATTTTTTTCTGGTGTACCTTTTAAGTGAAGACTGGTATCTGCACAATTTAGAATGAAGGCCTGATGTTCTTATACACCCCATATCGTCTCATTTTGAAAGCTATCAGCTATATGATCTTCCTAAGTCCCAGCCTGTCCCCTCTTTAATATACCTAAAATGAATGAAAAAGCACAGGCATTATTTTGAATTGATGTGAAACATGCCTTGTCCCAGATGTCCTATGGCCTGACTGAGATTGGCCATCATCCGCTCAAGTGGATTCCTTCATATTAGTCTGTATAGCATACAAGCCCAGACTCTTTCTTTCTTCTTTTTTATCATCATCAATGCTTACTTTTAGCCACACACACATGGGAGAAAAGCCACTAAGAGGCATTAAGAAAACAGAGACAATGAGAGAGAATTTTCCGGATTATTGGTGGTCTCTCAACGAACCAGCTTAAAGTTGCAATTCAAGTTTTAGCATTGTGTTGGCTCTGTCTAGAGCTTTATAGTACAATGGAAATAGAATTATTTTCTATAGCATGAGATATAGAGTTCTAATCTTTTTTATATAGAACTAAAGATATTGATTTTAAGAATTAAAATGGAATTTATAATTGCTAACCATAAAGAAATAGTATAGCGCTGTGGTGGAAAATGGAATTTGGAAAAGAGGATCCAAAAAAAAAGTTAATTAAATAAGTAAGCTGTTCTCTTTTGGGGTGTTTTCCTAATATAGCTATGATACTAAGAATCTTCACAGAAAAGATTTTGTAATTGTTAAATTTGATAGATGAATACCATTCTATGGTCACTTGTCACCATCTATATCACTATGGTCACCATCACTTTACTGGGAAAATATTGGGCCACAAAGAGAGAGTAGAAGAGAGAACTATAGTGTAATAGTTTAGGACATAGTTGGCATAGTCAGAAAAAAGGAAGTCTATTTATCTCTGGAATAAGGGTCAATAACTACCATTGCCATGTTCTGACATAGGTCAGCATTTTCTCATACAGTTAATAATTTTGAATTATCATATAAAGTTCAGGCATTATATTATCTGATGAGGTAAGAGGGTTAAGATATAGTCCTTATTTTCAAGATAATTTTAACAAGAAAATTCACAACAGCTCCTGGATCCCCACTAAAACATTTGAGATCACCTACAGTCATGGTCTATAACCCAATGAGGTCCATGGATTCTGGTCATCTCTCCCATTCTTCACAGCAACTATTTCAACTATTCCATTTCATCTATCTAAAACATTTACACTAACACCAATTCCTCACTCCCAGGAAATAAGCTTTTCTCCTACACACCAGAGAAAATAGAAACCACTCAGAATCAACTCCTTTAACTTGCTGACATCTGACAGATACCTCTTCTGAGTCCTCCTTCTCCTCCCTCTTGCCACTTGCATCACTCTACCAAACTTGTTGCCACCAGTGTTGCACATGGTTAAGTTTCGATCATTCTGCTATTTGACCTCAGTGTAAGCTAACACTAGAAAGGACTTCATTGTTCTTGACAGTATATTCAACCCTGCCTCCTCCTCACCCTGTTGATTTGTCTGAATTCCACACTTCTCTCAAACTACTTTGCTCATTCCTTCTCTGGGAAATTTACTTGGTTGTTTTCCCTTGTTTGCTTCTTAAACACAGATTTTTAATGTGGTTCTATCTTTAAAATATATGAAGGCATTATTATAAAGCCTGGCATACCAAGAGGGGTGAAAATTTTTGTTTATTAGCTGCTAAAGAGATAAAAAAGGAAATCTTGTCATATTGATTCATGTTTTGTTCCCCCCTCTTTATAGTTCAATTTCTTTTCCAGTCAACCACAATATTTAATTAATAATCATTGTATAGAAAGCACCATAGTACATAAAAGAAAGTTACCCAGGCTTCTTTC
>NW_006299705.1:14389062-14400187 GCF_000327345.1 Myotis davidii
AGGATTAACTTCTTATGTCTATTACATGAGCGCACACTAAGCCTTTGCAATCATTACTAGTGTGTAGGAATTGCCACATGTTGTATACTACGTTGACTTTTTATTTCATATTAGAGGCCCAGTGCATGAATTTGTGCATGGGTGGGGTCCCTCCACCTGGCCGGCAATCGGGACATATAAAATATACTGAGTATGTTAAGTGATGACACTTTTCATATGCTTGACTATTTCCCTAATAGTCAAATATCAAAGATGCCACTTCAGTGCTTCATGCTGGAGTCATATTGCAGGGGCAATTGGACCTGAGCATGGAATCCTGTAGCACAGAAACTCTCATAAATGTTTTTAATGAAAATGTTTGCATAATGCATTATGAGGTGTCCTAAGTTGCCATTGGTTTTTTACTTCACTCATAAAAACAGGATTTTCTTAAAAAACAAAAGAAACAAGAAATCCACAATTCATCTGTGTGTGTTTTTTTTTTCAATATTAGGACAAGAAAGTACAGATTTTGAATAATTTACTAACTATATGCTCAGGGGATATTTGGTACCCAAAAATGTTTGCAAAATTAACTAGGTTTTACTCCTGTATTCTGGGGACTTTCTTAATAGAATCATCATCAGAGCTATTTATGCTGCTTTGTGACAGCAAAATATTGAACTATCAGTGTTGGTAGAAAAAACATGTTGAAGAGATTATGGAAATGATGGCTGGCTCCTTTGTAGAACTAATATTTCCATGAATTCTTTTTTAGAAGAAACATAAGGATGGGACTATCTTTCCACTTCTATACCTATAGGTAAAAAGTTAAAAATGAATTTGAAATTGTATCTTCTGAAAATCTTTAGAAATGGGACATTTATTACTCACTCATGGTCTTCACTAGTTACTGAATGAAAAACTTACAATCACATGCCATGACAATAGTAAAAAAGGATGACTCAACTAAAATCCCTCTACTCAATCACTGTACCCTTTATAGCCAGTACCTATGTTCCATTCTCTTTGTCCACCAGGACCAGAAAGCAGAGCTAGAAGTGGGGAGGGATGGGGCAATAGATAAATAAGGATGCAACCTGCTAGAATTAGAGAATATGTTTTACTGCCTGTAGTGACATTGGACAGAGAAATTAAAGCAGGATCCACTATGATCCTTCACAATTTTCATTCCTACCCAATAGTGGAATTTTCCATATATTTCATTAGTATCCTAAAGAAATATCATTTGTTGTGACCATTTGTTTGACAAAGCAACTATAATGCCTCGCTCTTTTGCTTAAACACTTCAGCATGCTTGGACTGCTATCTGTGGTCTACCTGAAACTGCATGATCAGGTCCCTGACTGCACTTCCAATCTTACCTCCCTCCAGAACCAAGAGGTTGTCCAAGCCTTAGGGCATTCCTCTTGTTTAGTCTATTCTTACTTCCACTCCAAATCTCACATTGCTGGCTCTTTCTCATCATTGTGGTCTCAGGTCAAATATCACTTCTTCAGAGAGGACTTTATCTAGCTACCCTAGCAAAAACATTTCTATCATTCTAAACTGCATTATCCTGCTTTCTTTCTTTCTTTCTTTCTTTCTTTCTTTCTTTCTTTCTTTCTTTCCACAGATAAAGATATTTTCAATTTTTAAAAGGGTATATTTAATGATGAAAGTATTACAGATGTCCCTTTTCCCCCCCACTGACTCCCTCCACCGTGCCACTGCCCCACTCTTGCATCAGGCCTTCACTGGCACTATTGTCTGTGTACATGAGTTGTGCATATACACATATAAGTTCTTTGGTTAACCAGTATCCTGTGTTTTTTTTTAATCTTTGTTACACTTATATTAATGTCCTGGTTTATTTATTAGTTTACTAGTGTATCGGCAATATTATGTCTCTATAATTGGAGATCCATAAGAGTAGATGGTATATAGTGCTTAGAAGCATGCTAAATTGTGGAATGAGTGAAATAAGTGAATAATGCCTTGGATAACTGACATGCCACATTAAAAATATTTGATGCAACCCAAAGCCCTACCCAATGCATGTTCATTTTCATACACAACTTTATCCAAGTCTTTTAACAACTTCTTGGTGAAACAGATAATCCTAGGCATTTCTACAGCAAAAGAGCTTCTGCAATCAGTCATTTCTAAAATATATTAATAATCATATATTTGCACCATTTACTATTTACTATGGTGCAAATAGTTTCAGAAGCCTGATTTGTGGGCCATAGGCTGCTGCATAAAATGTGCTTATTTCCTTGACCCCAGTGAGCAGTCTCTGTGCTCATCTGAGGACAGAATTTGGTCACGTGTGGTTAGTTGACTACAACAAACATATGGGGGAAATGGCTGAGAATGCTCAGATATTGAAACCATATGTTACTGCATGGGAAACTATCCTTATTAAAAAACAAAACAAAAACTGAGAATCCAGCTAGAAACATACAGCTCAGAGCTTTTGCTCTGAGTCTAAATAGCATTCAGTTTTTTAGAGTGAATAATTTCTTTTAGATTGAACTTAATTTTTAAATCTCACAGCTACACAGTTCAAATATTTCTTTTGACTATGGAAGTTTACAAAAAACAAAATCTTACAAGATTAGAAGGAAATTTATTTTAAAATGCCATAAATCCTATGATATTCTAAATATTCTGTTTTAAACGAGGTAAAGACTTGATTACTTATATATATACTTCTCTATATATATACAAAATGTTTTCATTATTTTTTTAATCAATATCCACCATCTTCATAGAGTAATGGAGCAAAAAAGGAACGTGAATGGCAATCTTATGGGATATTAGTCTTGTAAGGAAATTTAGTTCAGTATAGAATTTGCACCATAAGTGGTGCTGATCATCAGTGGGACACAAAGAATAGATTCCTACACATTTCCTTTTAATTTTCAATTGAACCTGACTTATTATTTTTCATCAAATCATTAGATCTTGCCATCAATTGCAAGATACAGCACTACTAATAAATAAAAGTGCTGTCAATTTAACTATGATGCAAGGCTCGCTTATATAAAATACAATACAACTCCTAATTTCAAAGAGTTTAAAAGATTTGAATCAATGACTTATGTAGTTATACCAACTGGAATTTTGCCTTAATTCCCTAGTATAAAGTACCAAATCCAGTGCACTGTAAAAAATTCAAGAATTTTGTTGAACTGACACTTCATTCCCATTTTGGTGACTATTTCCTCACCGAAGGAGCTCAATGCCCCAACCCAACCACATATGTAGCCCTGCCAGCAAGGAGTCCTTTCTGAGCTTTGCCTGCAGTTAAGGCCAATACTCCCGATTTATCCTTGCCAACGTCCTTCCTCCTTCTTGTCACTATTAGGTAGTGATATGAATTATAACTTTGGGCTGGGAAATTTAATATACAAAGATAACCATATGTTATCATTTTAACAATATTCACATTTTAACTGAGAACTCCTAATTCAAAAATTTTAGTCCCAATAAACCAGTCACATATAGTGGATTTTTTGAGATATAAGTACAATTAACCCATGCAAATTATATCCTCATTTCAATTCACATATAGAGGGAGGCAATGTACTGTGGTAGAAAGAGCATGAACTTTGAGATTTACTAAGACTTTGTTTTAATACCCTACTATGTAATCAGGAAGTTGCTTAATATTTCCTAATCCCATTTTTCTAATTGGTCAAGTAAAAATAATGATAAACACATTTTATAAATGCTATAGGCATTAACAAAGTAAACATGTATTGTATAGGATATTTTCTAACATGTAATTGTGTCATAAAAATATGACATTATATATAGTTTCCTTTTTAAATCCTGTAACATATATACAGTTTCCTTTTTAAATCCATCCAATGATCAAACTGGGTCTAAATAACATTAAATACTCAAGCTCTACTAGCTCTATTATAAAAATCAGCTATTATTCATTGTGTACATATCAAAATCATGCACCTAAAGATTATATAACTTATATTTCACATCATTCCAATTATTTGAAATTCTTTTATTTTTCTCACATGAATTAAATTAGTATTCTATATTACTAGCATAGTTTTGAAGATTTGGTGATGCTGTTTTCTTTACTATGTAATTTTTAAAATTTATTATAATTAAAAACTCCATTGCTTTGGTAATAGCACATTCCTACAATGAGACTGACAGATCTTTTATGTCTGCTGATTTATGTGTTTCTCTGATTATTCTTACCTTTCCTAAAATGACATTATTTTCTTTCATCTTAATTCTTCATACCTTCTACTTAATTTTGTCTTTTTACTAGAATCCCCTTTGTACCTTTCATCATCCCTCTTTGGACCCCCAAGGTTGTTGTTTTTTCCTCTTGTTCCAATCAAACAGTAAATTCAATAGATACATCTAACCTTGTTTTTTAAGTAGTCAAAAATCAAAATATATTTACTGATTAAAATAATAATTTGTGTCTATGCCCAGGCTACCTGTATCTTTCCTGATTCTTTATAAGGTCCAATAAGTAAATCCTTTTTCAGTATGTTTAAATTTTCTCAAATAGAATGTTTTTCAAGCAAGGACAAACTCTGAATATTTTTAAAGAGGCAGAGGTCATTTATAGCAAAATTCTGTTGCATGGACATCCTGCTACCTACTGAGCAGGTTACTAGACATTGAAACACAGAGAGGGCTCACTAAAAATGAGGAAGGCTGGCCAGGGATCACAATCAGAGGTCTTCCAGGAGAGCTGGCTGCTCAATCATTGTTTTTGGAGTTGCAGAGAACAGAAAAAAGCATGGGCACCGGCTTAGAGCAAGACTTAATGGCAATATTTGGGACACATAGAGATGATATAAAGTTTAGTATGATTAAAGGCACCAACAAAAATTGTATGAATGTAAATGTGTATGTATCTACAATTTTACTTTCCTAAAGTACCACTAGTATTTTAAGCCTACACTTGGTAAGATTAAGCTGACTAATAAAAAAAAGAAAAAACTTGGTACATTTTTATGTATGCTCCTTAATCAACATAAATAATTAAACTTTCTGTCTTTTTATGTAAAACAATATTTGCTCAATTATCAGATATTTAAAAACACTGTGGAAAGAAGTCTAAATCAGAGCTTATTTTGTTAAATAACATCAAAATATGTTTGGGGAAACACAGGACATATCAATTATTAACATATTGAAATTTATACATTTTTAGTACACAAGCAGATAGAGATGCATTACAAGAGCTGTGAGAATAAGAAACTAAGCAGATTATATACGTTGGAGAGGCAAATAGATGAGTGTAAAGTCATAAGGTTATTGAAGCTTCCACCAGCAAGATACTATAAAAGGAGCAACAGAAACTTAATACCAGAATTTTGAAGATTATTCACATTTGACGGCAAATATATAGAAAAATTGAACTATTTGAAGAGCCAAGATTATAAACTTGGTAGGAAAAATAAATAAAGCTTTGTTGAGAAACACTGAAAAAAGAAACAAAGCAAGAAAAATATGAAGAAAAAGGTAATGCCAATGGTCTCATATTCAACTGAGAAGTCCATGAGAATGAGCTTTGGAAAAATATAGATTGGTGATTGGGAACTTGTAATGTAATGTAATGGTTGAAGTAGGATAATATGCTTGGGAAGTGAATGAATAAAGAAAAAATTGAAATAAGATGGAGCGAGGCTGGATGAAAAAAGTGAAATCATTTTGAAAATAGAAAATACGGAGAACTGTATAAGCAATGGTAAATGTGCCAGTGGACAGGGATGACTTCAACATTTTAAAAGGAAGAAGATAATTGATGGTAGAGAGAGGACAAAATTACGGACTTGACAGTCACTTTCAATGTTAATGGAGAGTTCCTGAGTGTGTAAGAACAGCTGCTGACAGAAACTCAGGATACATCAGTTTTAACTATCACCCCCTGGGCAGATGAGTCCCAAATACTATTTCTCAACTTAACCCCTATTCTGAACTCCAGTTGGGTGGGTAGACTTGTCACTCAGGGACACAAGTGCAGCAACATGTTTCTATCCAACTTATCCTGCTATTATTAGTCTACAGACACATATCTATTTCTGTAGGTCAATGTATCTCCGTTGGCTTCACCACAACCTTGCTTCTCTTTTTCCACTTGCTTCTAAAAATATACAACTTGATATGTTGACAGTATCACTACCTGTGATTTAAAACCTAGAACCTAACCTAGCTTGTGTGACTCAGTGGTTGAGCATCGACCTGTGAACCAGGAGGTCATGGTTTGATTCCTGGTCAGGGCACATGCATGGGTGGCAGGCTTGATTCCCAGTAGGAGGTATGCAGGAGGCAACCAATCAATGATTCTCTCTCATCATTGATGTTTCTCTCTCTCTCCCCCTCTCCCTTCATCTCTGAGATCAATAAAAGTATATTTTAAAAAGATAAAACCTAGAACCTAGAAAGAAAAAACGTTGGATGAATGAACGAATTGATGGATGAATGAATAAGTTTATTAATCACATTATTTATCAGGTACTATTCTAGTTTCTTTGCATTCAGAAATGTCAAGAGGCAACTTCCCTGCCTCTACCATACCATTCGATCTAGACAAAACAAACACACTGTGTGCCCATTCGTGATAAGTGCTAAGGAGATAAATATAACCAAGTGAGAATACTGGAGATGGTAGACTGCGGAAGCTGTTTTAGATTGGTTGATCAGGAAAGCCCTCTGTGAATAGTTGTCATTTGGGTAGAACACTAAATGAAAGGTGAGAATAAGCCCTGAAGATATTTGGAGAAACAGTGGGGAAAATTTCAAAGAAATTTTCTAAGTACAGGGGAGATCAAGCTGAATGGTCAAATAGTTAGAATATTCTCAGCTCATTTGAAAGTGGTGAAAAGCCTCATTAGTTTGAGCAAAAGAAGTAGGAGGAAGATGAGCCTAGCCTAGATCATGGAGCACCTTTTGGTATAGGGGTCTAGATTTAACAAATAAAGATACCAAATGCCAAATGAAAATTGAATGTCAGATAAACAATGGATATTTTGAATATATGTATGTCCCAAATATTGCATAGGACATACACAATTTTAAAAATATTTGCTGTTCATTTGAAATTCATGTTTAACTGCATTTCCTGTATTTTATCTGGAAACCATTATGATGACATCTTTGGATTTGGATTTTACTCTTAGTGACAAGGAGAGGTGCTGGGGGGTTTTGAACACATGTCTAGTAATTTGTTGTATGGGAAATAAATGATAAAGCAGTAAGGATAAAAGCATTGAGATTGGCTATTTATGTAGTCAAGCAAGATATGATGATGTCTTCCTAGAGTGGTAGTAGGGAAGGAAATTATTAGATGAAAAGGTGACAGATTATATATTTGATGGGAAAAAAACAAGGAGTTAAAATGATGCCAATGTTTCTTGACTAAACTGGTAAAATAGAGCTGCAATTTCCTAAAATGGGAAAGACAGAAGAAAATGTAAGGCAGAAATCAAAGTTAGGGTTTTATTTTAATGACTTTGTTGATGTGTTATCTTCCATATCAATAATTTAACCCATTAACTATATATCATTTAATGGTTATAGTAAATTTAAAGTTGTGAAACCATCAATCCAATTTAATTTTAGAAAATTTTTATCTTCCTCCCCTTAAATATCCTTTGTGGCTGCTTACTGTAACTCCTTATATGCATATCAAGTCCCTAGCAATCACTAAACTACTCTCTGTCTTGGTAGATTTGCCTATTCTGACATTTCATATAAATATCATGTAATATGTAGGTTTTATTAATCTGCTTCTTCCACTTAGTATTAAGTTTTGATATCCATTCATGTTGTACTTCATAGTATGGATATGTTATCGGTTGTTTTTCTTTTTCCACCCAGTTTTGGGCTATTATAAATAATGCCAACTTTGACTATTAACATAAAAAAATCTTTGTATGGACATATGTTTTTATTTCTCATGTGTAGATTCCTTGAAGGATAATTACTGGGTTGAATGGTAAAATTGTGTAAAAAGTTTGATTTTGAACTTACTTACATCCAAGTAGAGATGTTGTATAGGTACCTGGCATATTAGTCTAGAATTCAGGAAAATGGTAAACATAAACTTGGAATTTAATATTATAAACATGACTTCAGACTGATAGGACTCCATAAGGTCAGATAAGTAGTAATGTAGTCAGAAAAGAGACTGGGATAAGGATTAGCTCCTAGGGCATGCCAATTTAAAGGTTAGAAAAATGAGAAGATTCATGAAAAGAGAATAATATGGAGCAAACAGAGAAAAGGTCAAAGCAGCCACTTTTCCTGCCCTGTGCATCACACCCCTTTGGCCAATTTCTAGGCTGAGCTGAAACTGTGGTACATATTTCCAGTCCATGCTAAAAACTTCCCAAGTTTTTCTGCTTAACTGCCTCAAGGTTTTTTCCAAAATGAAAAATAAAACAAAACAACCCTCACTCAGCCCTTATGGTGGTGTATGGAATCAAGGGCCCCACAGGCAATTCTCAGTAATGAGAAGATGGGACTCAGGATTATAAATGCCCCAGTCTTTATCCTTTGGCGAAATAATTTTGAATTTCAGGATAACAAAAGGCTGACTGGCATTGACTCAAGAGAAAATAAGAGGAAAGAAAAGGAAGGAAATTGAGATGCATATAGAATCTGTTTTAGGAGTTTTGCTGCAAGGCAGAAAAGAGAAGTATGGTGGGGTAAGAAGATCAAGGTAACCAGTGAGAGAGTGCAGGGGAGGAATTGTATTAAAGATGGAGAAGGATACATTTTATTTGGGTAGTGAAAAGAAACACTGAAGATTCTGGAGACAGAAGAATTGCTGAATTCCTTAATTGTCTTTAAGGAAGTCAGAAGAGATGTGCTTAGGGACAAGTGTAGAGTTTTACCTTTGAAGCCCAGACTTTTATTAGTTTTAACAGGGGAAGGCAGAGCCATTGGATATACATAAATGTGCATACATTTAGACATGTGTTTGATCCATGCCTTCATGAATAAATTCACTCCTAAATATCTGGAAAACAAATAGTTCACCTTCTACTTGAGCCCACCAACAATACTAAATATTTATATTTTAAAATAACCCATTCCATTTCAGAGAGTCCTAGAATAACACAATTTCTTCTCCATGATACCAAGCCAATGGGTATAGAGTGAAACTGTAATGGCCTGGGTATGGATGGGAGAGACATGTTTGCTGCAAAACAAGAAGCAGCTGGTTACAGCAGGTAAGAAAGAAAAAGCAAATACCTGAATCCTCCAAACCAGGACTAGAGCAGGAAGTATGCATACGGGAAAACATGTAGGCATGCAATTAGGAAGTATACATGCAGTGAAAAAGGTGGCTTTGGCAGCTACAAGTGATGCCCGTGGATGACGCTCTCGTGTCATTTGCGGGAGTGAGGTTCTTGGGGCATTGCTGAAAGAACATTTTCAGAAGCCCCCACAGGAGAATGGAATGTGGAAGATTTTATTGGCATGGGGTTACATTTCCTGGGTTGTAATGTTCCATTTCCTCCAAGCCAATCCTGAAAGAGGGGCAGCTGGTAGTTCAGCAGAGTCAGACAGAGGACCAGTGCCCAGAGTTTCCATTCCATGTGGCAGCTGGGTGTGGTTTAGCACAGATTCAAGTCCATTAATCCATGTGGAACCCAACATGGCCATGAGCCATGAGGGTGCCTGAAGCAGGAGTCTCAAGAGGGCTGGCATGTGAGGGAGATCATGTCTTTGTTTGGAAGTTTAAATAATCAGGTTTTGCATGATGAAGTGGCCACACCCATCCTGGCCAATTACCTGTTTCCAGGTGTGATTGACAGGCAATTAGCCTCCCTCATCACAGATTTTACTGGGCATGAGTCTAAACTGCCTTTGTCTAGGCCCTTCCCCCATTAAGCAGCATAGAACAGACTTGGAAAATGTTAAATACAGCTTTTTAGCAAAGCTGGGTAAATGGCATGCCTATATTATTTGATCTCCCTTTTTACTTCTTTTAGGCTTAGTTTTGTAGGTAGGTTACTTAAGGCTTTTCAGACTCTATTCATAGAGTCCTTTGCAAGCTATAGTAGCGGAGAAATTTCATGAGGGAGGAGAAAGTCAATATGAGCAATCAAGTTTCTTAGACTCTCACTTCAACTTCAAGCAGAGATATCTTTGGAAAACTAAAAGGAATTCTATGAAGTTGAAAAATATGTTTATGAAAAAAATAACTGTATTATATGATCTCTAAGGTTCCTTATCCAACATTCTATGGAAAAAATCTCCAAATGCCATGGCAATCATTGGCACCATTTTGTTAACTTCCAGGAGAGAAAACAGGTCCTGAGGACTGCAACAGAACCTGTTTGATGAGGAATAGAGGAAAAGGGAAGTGGTTCTCCTTGAAGGGGCAAAAAGGATAAATAAAGGAACTGAATAAGGATAAAATAATCTGCTGAAATGTAAAGTCAGAAAGAAACTGGAAATATATTGCAGACAAACTTTGCTTAAGACCAGATTTGTCTCTGAAAGGTCAATTAGAATATTCAAATAAAACAAAAAGTTGTAATTATAAAATATGTATACATATAAGATATGTTTATACACATATTTTTTACAGGTACCTATGATTTATATAATTCTAATAGGAGAGAATGATGAAGTATTTTCATCAGTGGCCCATGTCCTCCAAATGTAGCCCAGACACAAGATAAGAAAACTAACTTCCCCATACAATTTATAAAACCTACCCAGAAGAAACATGTGATGGGGATATTTCTAGAATTGATTTTATTTATCATTTAATTCAATTTTGAAATTCAAACCTGATAAATGAACACCTCCTATCCCTACAGATAAATATTAAACTTCATTATAAGTTAGTTTTCCAATGATCATAAATTGGCTTTTATGTACTTTAATAAATCATTTACAGTATAGCTTACTCTGTCTAAATTCAACTGATATTACTGTATTTTGCAGCTAGACTAACTTTGCGACTTTGAAAAGTGTTGTCCACATTGCATTTTATATGACATTAATTTCATTGTGCACCAGAGGTGACTGAGAAACCTATTTTGTTCGTTAAAAATATTACAGTAAACAACCGTCCTCTATGCAATTTTCAAATGAGAATCAATCAAATCTTGTGTGGAGATGTGCAAAT
>NW_006299705.1:14400412-14405679 GCF_000327345.1 Myotis davidii
AGATATTCTACTTTGTTATTCTGGTCTAAAATTTATACCACATAATTTGTTTCTTTCTCCTTATTTTTAAGCACTGATTATGGATTCCCCAGATCTTCTTTTATTCCTTAATTTTTTTATTTATTGATTTTCAAAAGACAGTAGTAGGAGAAAGAGAGAGAGAGAGAGAAAGAGAGAGAGAGAGAGAGATCCATTTATGCATTCATTTGTTGCATCTTGTATGTGCCCCTGACTAGAAATCAAACCCACAACCTTGGCATATCAGGACAACACTCTGACCAACTGAGCTACACAGCCAGAGCTCCCAAACTTTATTTCTGAGAAGAATTAGTAAAACCAACATTAAGTAAAAACATATATTATTAACTTGCTAATGTGAATTTCTCTATCTAGCCAGATCTTTAAAATTGCATAAAATAAGAGCTATTGATGAATTTTTATACTACAGATAAAGAGGTAACAGAAGTATTAGACAATATAAAAAATATTAGATTAAACTACACTTCTATTTCTTTGTTCATTTAAATTTTAATAATTTGCTCATTATTTTGCCCTGTTTTTACATATGCCATTTTATACCAAATGATTTTGACTGGTTCTAAGAGCTAAATAAAAAGGAAGACTCAAATCCAACAGAATTAATGAGATAAGTGTTTGTGTTAAAAAAAAAAAGAGAGAGAGATCTACTATTTCTCAAAATCTTCTTGCAATGAAAATCATGAGTTTAGCAGCAAGAAGTCTTGGGATTGAAGTAATCAGATATGTATTTCTATTAAAATTTATGATCATGAAAACAGAATCATGATTGAGACTACTTGAAAATAAAAAGAGACTCTAGTGCTGCCCCGGTGGGAGTGCACTGTTGAATGCCTGAGCATTCAGAGGATGTGAATGATGATCTCCTAATGCAGGCGGTAAATGATCTAGAACTGGGGAAAGACGCTGATGGTCGCTGTGAGGCCTCCACCTGTCCATATTCCTGTGGGAACACCCACTCTACTAAAACTGAAACTCCTTATGAACATAAAATTCCTCCCTAATGCTGGTAATACAAGGGACAACAGAAGATACAAGTGACAACAAGAATTGTTACTCTGAACTTCACTTTGATCTATAAAGAATAAATTGTTTAGTTTAATGACCTGAAAGTGGTGGGAACCTGGAGAGGAAGTAAGACATTACACAGTCAGAATTAAGCTTAGTTGCAACAGAAAACCCAATTAACTGGTTTCCTGCATAAGATTTGATTATTTGCTGAAAATGTCCAGAGGTCAGCTCTCAAGGGTTGGTGTCAAAATATCACAAATTAGCGCAGATACCAGACTCCTTTCAGTATTTTATTCATAATAGAATCGATAAAGAGTGGGATACAGAATCCAGTTTCATAACTTCCTCCTTATTTAATCTTTGACAAGTCACTACTTCTCTCTCCCTCCATATCTATATCTGTAAATAGACTTGCAATCACTAACTATAAATTACTTTCATGGAAACTGTTAATTGGAACTATGGATAGTAATTTATAATAACTACTCAAAAGTAACAGTTGCTTACATTTAAGGAGTGCTGTTCATGACCAGGCGCTGTTCTTAACCCTTTACTTTCTAAATAAGGTATAGATTAAGAAATACAGCATTAAACATTGGCCTAGGCATGGTCCGTGCTCTTAATTACTATTTAGAGATGGGGTAGCTGATATATCTACCTCATGTAATTGTCATAAAACATGAATAAGTTAAGAAAAAATCCTGTTACATAGTAAATACAATATACAAACTAATAGCTGATAGCTCAATTTTGAAAATGAAATGTATTTTAATAAACACTGCCTTTATAATTATTCAAAGTGTGTGTATACATTTTGGGGGGCACCCTATATATTGCTGGCTATTATTATCGCTGCTGCTTTTCTGATGTGTCCCCATTTAGCATATTCTAAGATAGCTGCTAGAGCTCCAATCAGTTCATCCTCAATAAAGCAGATTATGTCATCGTTTTTTAAGGACAATTCCTATATATGCATAATCTCTACTTACTATACCAATTGGTTGAAATTTAGGCCCATGACCATGCCATCCTAAAAGAAATGTGGTCTCTATTCTGTATCCTGGTAAAATTTGTGGTGTTTATCATTCAGGAAATATGAAAAACTAAATATTGGGAGGATACAACTAAAAGCTACTGCCATATGTTATCTAGGAGTTCATAAAGGTGTAAAAATATCATTTATGAGATTTTTAAAGAGCCATGTACCAAGAAGAGAAAGTCAAAGGTAAGCTAAAGTTTTAAGGATAATACTGGAAATAGGAAAATCCACTGTAGCTATGCTTGGAATATAAAGATGAACAAAAAGAGGAACCACTTGATTTAAGGAGATGAAAGTGAAACAGAGAATCACCTATCTCTTTAGTCTTCAGCTTCAACCTTCACTGTTAAGACTCTTCGTATTAAAAAGGGTGTAACAAGTCTCCTGAGGCAGCCACCCCTGCCTGCTGTGCCTGCACTGTGCTTTGCACATTCTGCTTCTACTGCCTGGAATCTCTCTCTTCTCTTCACTCATGAAACTGCTACTCGACCTTCCAGAACTAGTCCACACACAAATCCCAGAAAGCCCAGAGTGGGAGAGTGTTAAGCAGACACATCTGCCAGAAGTGGGCTTGGACACGGCTTGCTGACGGTAGCCAGGTGGGCCAGACTCAGAATTGTAGTTGCTGGAGCTCCTCCTGAGCGAGGAGGCGGGGAGAGAGATTCAGTCCATGGGTAAATGCCAACATGGGGACAAACAGGAAAACAAAGTCACATATCAGGTTCAGGGATATGAAAACAGAGCTGAACTAATGGTTCATATTAGATGGAAATGTTACAAAAAGAGCAATTTTATTTAATCTGAGCTTTCATTATGTAGTTTATATAAGCTTTAGCGATTCCAACGAATACCTTTGGGTGTCTTAAACATGTATTTGATTATCTTAAGCTATCTTTTCTAGTTGCCAGCTTCAGTTCCCTCCGCGGTAAATGGAATTTCAGGGAAGTTATCACAATTAAGAAAGATGATGCATGCAAAGCCCTCTGTTTTGTTTCTGGGACAAGTATTTGCTGAAAACTATGTAGATTGAAAACTCATGAATGGGTTCAATACCATGCCGAATATAAAGAGTTGTGATTAATCAAGTGTCCCATTTTTCAAAAATAAAATGGTCTTATGTCCACTTGAGTAACTTACATACCCATAGTTGAAATCACCGTTTCCTGTCACTCCACTCCCCATCCAGGTCCTCCTTCTGACCTCTCTGTCTCTGCCAGTATCTTTACCTTTCCCAAGTTACCCAGACTCAAATTTTTAAAGACCTATTTGAATCTCTCTTCCTCATCACTGCATCCATTCACTTGTCAAGGTATGTAGATCCTAAATGCTCTGTGTCACTCCCATCCGTTTGCATTAACCAAGTTCAAGTCCTCATTGCTTCTCCCCTGGACTGTTTAAAACCATCCTGACTGCCCTTTCACCTTTTGTGCCTCCCTGCACTAATGTATCCTCCAGACTTCTCCCTGTTGAATTTCAACTCATTTACTTTAACACATCATTTCAACCTGTCAGTATCATTCAAAATCCTAATTCTGTCATCTACAACTTATTATCTCTCTCTCACTGTAGCCCCAACCTTACTTTCTAAATCATTGTCCAAATAACAGCATTTAAAAATATAGAATAAGACCAACCAAAGAACTCTCCCAGAAACAATCAATAAACATTTCCAAAGTGTATATCAATTCAAACCAATTTAATTAAAAATCTTGTTTGGTGTCCTTCTATCTACAGTATGGTACAGTGTGGGAAAGGCATTTCAGTCTTGTCAGGCATAGAGCCCTGGTTAGAAATACCAGTTTTCCATGTAATAGTAACTTGGAAAGGAATTTTAAGTCCAATGAGCAAAATGATAATATTATACCTAATATATCTAATATATAAGCTTTAGTGTTAATTAATACATTTAGTAAGAACGTAATCTAGCTTAGTTTTTAGGATATGTAAGTATTTAATAATTTTTTTTAAACTGCCCTAGCTGGTGTGGCTCAATTGGTTGAGTACTGTCCCATGCACTATGTGGTCGCTGGTTCAATTCTTGGTCAGGGCACATATCTGGGTTGTGGTTGGATCCCCAGAAATGGGCCTGCAGGAGGTAGCCAACTGATGTTTCTCTCTCTCTCTCTCTCTCTCTCTCTCTTCCTCTCCCTTCCTCTCTCTCTAAAATCAATACAAATGTATTTAAAAATAAAATAAAGAGGAGAGACAAAATGGTGGCAGAATAGATGGATGTGTCCCAAGCCTTGTCCCAGAACAGATAGAATAAGCAACTAAATCGAATAACATCCACCCTGAATTGGCAAACTAGACATAGCTGATGAGACAATTCACAGCCAAGAAGGGCAGAGGATACCTAGAGAATGGTAAAATCAGGGATCTGGGCTAGAGAAAACTACAAGATCTCTGATCCCAGAGGGTCAGAGGGAAACTACATGGCTCCAAGGCCGCATCCTTTGGGACAGGCATAGCATAGCGTCTGACTGTGGAAAGGAGGTCCACAGGACTGCTGGTGGCAGGGGATTCTAGATCTGGTTCCACAGCTAAGAGACACTGAGCCCAGTGGGAGTAGCCTATATGGCTGCCCAGGCTGCACTGTGCCAGTGGGGGAGGGGCTCGCATTGGCGTAGCTCTTTCCCCTCTTTTTGGTCTTTGCTTTTGTTTGCTGAACCTAGTTCATAGGACCTTTTAAATACAGACACTCACCTGTGGCTGAGGTGCAGGTGGAGTTGTGGACTTGTGGAGTCTGGGGAGAGGCCAGGGAAAGGAGAGGGTCTGGAAGAGGTGGCCACAAGTCTGGCACTGAGTCATACCTGATGTGCTGAACCTAAGCAGTCATTTTCTCCTGAAGAGATAGCCCCTCCCAAATTCCTTATCGTTGCTTTCTATATATAAGATTTTGCCCCCACCCTCTTTACTAGGTATTTGGTGTTTGTATGGCAATCAATTCAGCCATACCCAGACTATACCCCAAGTGGTACAAAGGATACAAAATAAAATAGTCCCTGAGAGCCCTCAGGGACTAGCGTAAAGAGAGGTCTTCAGGCCAAGCAACAGGAACTGAGAAGTGGCAGACAGTACAGAAGAATGAGATCTTAAACCAGCCCTCATTTTTATTTTATTTTATTTTACTATTATTTTGTTATCTCTTTTTTCTTTTTATTTTCCTTTTTTTCATTTTTTT
>NW_006299705.1:14405977-14409244 GCF_000327345.1 Myotis davidii
ATTCTTCAATCATTTTAATTCTTTTATTTTATCCTACTTTTTAAATTAATTTTTAATATTTATTATTATTTTTTTCTTCTCTTTATCTTTCTTCTTATCCACTCATCATCTTTCTACTTCCTCTATACTGAACTGAGGTCCTCCCCATATTCATTAAATTCCTTATCGTTGCTTTCTATATATAAGATTTTGCCCCCACCCTCTTTACTAGGTATTTGGTGTTTGTATGTTTTGGTTTATCTGTTTGTTTTCTGGTGTTTTCTCCCCACATATACATATTTTTTTTTCTTTTTTTTCTTCCTTTTTCTTCTTTCCCTTTTCTCTCATACCATTTTTTCCCTCTCTTCAATATCATTTGTGCTATCTTTTCTCTCCCCTAAATCTCTTTACTCTGGTGGTCACTTATATTGGAGTTAGCTGTGTCATAAGTACATTCATGTTTTGTTCCCTTTGTGTTGTGTCTTGACGAGGAGAATTTTATCCTGTTTGATGAATGTGGTAGAGAGCAAGCCACATAACCAGACACCTGGAGAGGAGACTGTATCCATGAATGGGTCAATAACACCCCAGACCCAACTACAGAGGTAGGAAGAAGGCGGCTGTGAGGGAGAGAGCATGAGTGAGGGAGCAAAGGTGGAGTGTGTGGACGTGGTGTGTGTGTGTGTGTGTGTGTGTGTGTGTGTGTGTGTGGCACAGTTAGAACAGCAGGACCTTCAGGGGCAGTCTGACTAGGCTCGCCTAAACAGGCAGCCTTTGCTACCATTGGAAACATTCCCGGAGTGGCTGGCTCTTCCACAGAGGCCGCACCTTTTTGAAAGGAAGAGCTTCTATGACTGGGATCCCAGCCACACCTCCACCAAGGGTGCCCTCAGATAACACTTGGGACTCTGCAGTGACCCCCTCCAGGGACCTGCTGCCTTAGCTGCAGTCCCACAGTCACTGAGATGCTAGTCACTCTGGGCGCAGGCTCCTGTGAGTCCTGAAGTGCGCTCCCCTCTGGCCAGACCAAATCTTTAGCCCAGGGCACTATGACCATGTGAGCAACAGCCACGTGAGCATCCTGCCCCTGTCCAATGAGCAGCAGCCCCACGAGCAGCCCGTCCTAGTCCGAGTGGCAGCCTCACATGGCTGACCCCTGTCTGAGGAACAGCAGCCTCACGAACAGCCCACCCCATCCAAGGAGCAGCAGATGCACACAGCCCACCCTCATTCGAGGAGCAGAAACTGAGCAAGCAGCCTAACCCTGCCAGCCAGAGGAGCCACCATTGCTGCGAGCAGTGCCCACCAGAGGAGCTGCTGCCAACTAAGGAGCAGCCACCACCTGAGGAGCTGCTTTCACCTGAGGAGAAGCCCCTGCACAACTCGACACTTAGATCCTGCTGCCACCTGAGGAGAAGCCCCTGCACAACTCGACACTTAGATCCTGCTGCCACCTGAGGAGAAGCCCCTGCACAACTCGACACTTGAGAGCAAAAATGGGGAGACAAAGAAACCCCCAAAGGAAAGAAAAGGAGCAATCACCAGAAAAGTGGCTAAATGAAATGGAGGCATGCAATATGTCAGAAAAAGAATTCAGAATAAGGGTCATACAGTTCATAAACAGGATGAATAGAAAAATAAACAACTTATGTAAGAATCAAGAAGAAATAAAGAGTCATATAGCTGTAATAAAAAACACCATGGAAAGTAACAACAGTAAACTAGGAGAAGTGGAGGACCAAATTAGCAAATTAGAAAACAGGGAAGAAAAACACGCACAAACTGAACTGCAATTATAGAAAAAAAATGAAAAGACAGGAGGAGAGTCTAAGGGAGCTTTGGGACAATATAAAATGAAGCAATATATGAATAATAGGGGTGGCAGAATGATAGTTAGAAAACCTATTTGAAGAAATAATGCCAGAAAACTTCCTTGATGTGGGGAAGAAAAAAATCACACAAGCACAAAGAGTCCAAAACAAGATGAACCCGAAAAGACCCACATCGAGACACATTGTAATTACAATGGCAAATGTTGAGGACAAAGAATCTTAAAGTCTGCAAGAGAGAGACAGAAAGTTATGTACAAGGGATCTCCCATTAGATTATCAAATGATTTCTCAACAGAAACACATCAGGCCAGAAAGTAATTGAAGGAACTTTAAACAGTGATGCAAAGCAAGGACTGAATCCAAGAATACTCTATTCAGCAAGGCTATCATTCAAAATTGAAGGGGAAATATAAGGAGCTTCACAGACAGAAAAAAATCGGCTAAGGGAGTTTATCACTAACAAGCCAACAATGCAAGAAATGCTAAAAGGGAATGGTGTTAAAAAGAATAAATAAAAAGGGAATAAGGCACAAAAAAGAAAAATGGCTACAAACAAGTACTTATCAATAATAACTTTAAATGTAAACAGACTAAATGCTCCAAACAAAAGACATACAGTGACTGAATGGATAAAAAAAAACATGACCCATATATATGCTGTCTATAAGACACCCACCTCAGAACAAGGGACTCACACAGACTGAAAGTGAAGGGATGGAAAAATATATTTCAGGCAAATGAAAATGAAAAAAAAATTGGGGTAGCAATACTTATATCTGACAAAATAGACTTCAAAGTGAAGGCCATTACAAGAGATAAGGAAGGCCACTTCATAATACTAAAGGGAATGATATAACAAGAGGATATAACCCCAGTAAACATATATGCAACCAATGAAGGAGCACCTAAATACATTTAAAAAAAAAGAAAAAAAAACTTCTGGAAGATATCAAGGGAGAGATCATAGATCACATATTGGGTCACAGGCAAAGTCTCTCCAAATTCAAGAAGATTAAAATCACATCAAGCATCTTCTCAGACCACAATGGCATAATATTAGAAATGAACTACAATAAAAACAATCAAAAATATTCAAACACTTGGAAGCTGAATAGCATGCTATTAAACAATGATTGGATTACCAAAGAGATCAAAGAACTTAAAAACATCCTGGAAATGAATGACAATGAGAACACAACAATCCCAAATCTATGGGGCACAGTGAAAGCAGTCCTGAGAGGGAAGTTTATACCTCTACAGGCCAACCTCAAAAAAACAAGCAAAAATGGTAATATATTATCTAACTCTACAACTTGGATATAACCCCAGTAAACATATATTCAACCAATGAAGGAGCACCTAAATACATTTTAAAAAAAAGAAAAAAAAAACTTCTGGAAGATATCAAGGGAGAGATCATAGATCACATATTGGGTCACAGGAAAAGTCTCTCCAA
>NW_006299705.1:14409453-14410275 GCF_000327345.1 Myotis davidii
TGGGGCACAGTGAAAGCAGTCCTGAGAGGGAAGTTTATAACTCTACAGGCCAACCTCAAAAAAACAAGCAAAAATGGTAATATATTATCTAACTCTACAACTTAGAATTAGAAAGAGAGCAACAAGAAAAGCCCAAAGTGAGCAGAAGGAGGAGATATTATAAAGAAGAGCAGAAATAAATGACATACTTCAACATAATAAAAGCCTTATATGACAAACCTACAGCCAACATCATACTCAATGTGCAAAAACTAAAACCATTTCACCTAAGAACAGGAATGAGACAGAGATGCCCACTTTCGAACATTCCTGTTTGACACAGTACTGGAAGCACTAGCCATAGCAATTAGAGAAGAAGAAGAAGAAACAAAAGGTATCTAAATTGTAAAAGAAGATATAAAACTGTCACTATTCACAGATGACATGATACTGGACATAGAAAACCCTAAAGACTCTATCAGAAAACTACTAGATTTAATAAATAAATTTGGAAATGTAGCAGGATAGAAAATCAATATCCAGAAATTTATGGAATTTTTATACACTAATAATGAACTGTCAGAGGGGATCCAAGATGGCAGCCAATGGGACTACAGGCTGTAAGATAGTGTGTGAGTGAGAGAGCAAAAGGAGAGGGTGTGGATGTGCAGGGAGTGTCTATATTTGTGAGTTAGGGACAGCTATATTCCAAGGAATTGTTGGGAACTGCTGGATGGGGCTCCTTTGGCCAGGCAGCCTCTACTGTTGCTGAAATGTCTCCCAGAGTGGCCAGCTCTGACACAGGGACCATGCCATCTTGAAGGGGAGAGTGGCAGTGATCTG
>NW_006299705.1:14410959-14413912 GCF_000327345.1 Myotis davidii
ATGAATGGATTAGAAAACTGTGGTACATCTACACGATGGAATACTATGCTGCTCTAAAAAGGAAGGAATTCTTACCATTTGCAACAGCATGGATGGAACTAGAGAGCATTATGCTAAGCGAAATAAGCCAGTCAGAAAAAGATAAATATTACATGATCTCACTCATTTGTGGAATATAATGAACAACATAAACTGATGAACAAAAACAGATCGAGACAGAGAATCATCGATCAGACCATCAAACCTCAGAGGGAAGGTAAGAGAGGGTGGGGAAAGCAGGGAGAGATCAAACAAAGGACTTGTATGCATGCATATAAGCCTAGTCAATGGACACAGACACCCGGGGGGGTGAGGGCATGAGTGGGGGTGGGGGGCATCGGAGGGATAAGAACACATATGTAATACCTTAATCAATAAAGAAAAAAAGAAAAAAGAAATGGTAAAAATAATAAAATAAAAAATTAAGTGTTATGTTAAATCAGCAGATATACAAAGATGAAGAAGCAGGTCCTGTTCTCAGAATACTTACAGTTGAGAGGAAGTATAGATGTGATAAAGAAAAGTGAATAAATATTTTTAAGACACTGACTGTGATAAGTCTCAGTGAAATGCAGTGGGGTTAAAAGAAGAGGTCACACACTAGGTGGTTTGGCTCAGTGGCTAGCTAGAGCATAGGCCTGCGTACTGAAGAGCCCCAGGTTTGATTCCAGTCAAGGGCACATACTCAGGTTGGGGGCTCAATTCCCAGTAGGGGGTGTGCAGGAGGCAGATGATAAATGATTCTCTCTCATCATTGATGTTTTTATCTCTCTCTCTCTCCCTTCCTCTCTGAAATCAATAAAAATATATTTAAAAAAAGAAAAGAAAACAAAGGACAGGTCCTAAGGATCGGGCCTATTTGATCTTGAAATTGATTTGGGGCCAATGAGGAATTACTGATGTTTTTGTAAAGAGGGAGTTAAATGATTAGAGTTAGAGTTTAGTAAGACTCAGTAGAAAACGACATGTAGGTTATATTATGTTTAGGGAGAGAAAACCAGATAAAAAGATATTAAAATGACTTCTGTTAGATATGAGCAGAGTAAGGACAATGGTCCAGACACAGAAACTCACCAGGGCAGAAAGCTTTGGATGCCTAGCAAGGGGCAAAACGGGGAAAACAAGAACCTCACCCCTCTTCTAGCATATCACTGGCCATACGGTTTGGACCCCAAACTTTCATATTGCTGGTCACAAGGTTTAGACCCCTGACAATTTACTCTCTAAATATAACTTCTAGGCCTCAGTTTTATTTCAGCTCTGGGCCCAGAAAAACAGCAAAACCAGACAAGTGACACCTTGGTTGCCTCAGGACCAGCTATATTGCCTAATGAACCCCTGCCCTGGCACTGACCAATCAGTGGAGACCATGACTCGGGAAGAGCACACCTGGAAAGCTGATGAATATCCTATTGGGACCCTCCCCTGAAACCACCCCCACCCCCTTAAGATTTCCACTTTTAAGAGAGAGCTAAATATGCTCAGGACAAAGGACCCAGTGTGCATTCTCCCTTTAAGGCAGTGATGGCGAACCTTTTGAGCTCGGCGTGTCAGCATTTTGAAAAACCCTAACTTAACTCTGGTGCCGTGTCACATATAGAAATTTTTTGATATTTGCAACCATAGTAAAACAAAGACTTATGTGTTTGATATTTATTTTATATATTTAAATGCCATTTAACAAAGAAAAATCAACCAAAAAAATGAGTTCGCATGTCACCTCTGACACGCGTGTCATAGGTTAGTCATCACTGATCTAAGGAGCATGCCCATGTCATTCCTTTCCCCATACCTTCCCCCACAGGCACATATCTCCTAACCTTTAAGGGACCCCATGAGACTTGCAACTAGGATAACAATGGGCAGTGGCAGCTCGTCCAGGGCTAACATCCTGTACCTGTCACCAAGGCCCCTTTTACTCTGACTTCCCAGGGAGCCAAAGCAGCCCAGCCTGGGCTCCCCTGTTGCTTCTTCTATGCCCTTCCTTGTTTCACTATATTTTTGCACCATCATGGACCCAATATCCTTTGGCTCAGTGCTGTGTAGCCCTTCCCTTTGGATATCTACACCCCTTAACCCCTTTTCCTTAAATAAATTCAATTTTCTTTAACATTGTCCGAGATGGCTATTTAGCCTGTCCACATGCCACTGCGTCAACTTTACGACTTCTTTTTCTTACTTGGCTTTTATGATGCATTCGAAACCATTGACTACTGCTTCTTTCTTTCTCGTTTTTCTTCAAAGTATCTTTCTCAAGATCTTCTCCAAAATCTTTGCTTATTTCTCAATCTTATTTCTGACTTCATTTTCTCTGCTCTTATCTTAACTATTGATGTTTCTTAAGCCTTGTAATAATAACCTTCTTTCATATCATTCCATTACACTCCCTTTAAGTGACTTTATCTAGATTCAAGACCTCAAATCCTGCATATATCTTGGAAATTCCCCAAACTAAATTTCTTTGCAAACTCTCTCTTGAACTAGAGAATAATATTCACCTGGATCCTGAACTTCCACAAGTGAATATTGAATCACATCCAACTAAAGTCATTAGTCACCATCTTTGAAATGAACTTATTCATGTACTTGGCAAATGGTTTCTTAACATATGCTATGTACCAGGTACTCTTATAGGCATTTGGCTTCACCAATGAACAGAGACATGGTTCCTTGTAGAACTTACATCAAGTTCACCCTGCCAATGGATTTTCAGTATTGTGATTCTGATTTTCACACACACACATGCACACACGCGAACAACTGTTTCCAACCTTTCAGTTACTCTCTGATGTCTTCAGAATAAAATTCAAGCTTCTTAAAATAACATTTAAAAAATAAAAGAGCCGAAACCGGTTTGGCTCAGCGGATAGAGCGTCGGACTGCGGACTGAAAAGTCCCAGGTTCGATTCTGGTC
>NW_006299705.1:14413929-14424863 GCF_000327345.1 Myotis davidii
GAGACTTATTAGTGATCCAGTCATTATTTAGGATCATTTTTGTCATAGTTTGCAATTTATATAATTTATAATTCATCCTCTGAGCAGTGCTGTAGCTCACTCTTTGCCTTTGCTCTTGCTGCTCCCTGTACCTGGAAAGCTTTCTCCTCTTCACCCCTGCCCCACCCAACTCATGACTACTTATTCTTTGCAACTCAGCCACAGTGTCAGCTCTCCCATGATCATTTTTCATTTCCCTAGGATAAAGTGATCTCTATATTTTTTATGAATATTTTATATGCTTTTATCATAGCACATATTAAAATATTTTATAAATATTTTCTTTTTTAAATCTTGGTCCAAGTAATTTCTGAGCTAATGGGATACGGGGACTTTGTTGTTATTCTCTGACTCCTTGTGCCAGTTATCATATTAATGCTTCTCAGCTTCAAATCCATTTTTCTTTGCCCTGCTTTGTAATACTATATCTTGACCCTGAAACATTTCTCCTTTGCCAGATGGCTTGTGGTGAGGCTTTGTTAGGAGAGGGGACTGGAGGAATAAACACACACACACACACACACACACACACACACACACCTACCTCAGACCTTTTATAGGGACCAGTCTACTCACACCCCTCAGCAGTTTTCCTGGCCACTTGGCAAGCCCTTTGTAGGAACCAGCTCTAGCCTAACTGAATCTTCCAGCAGCTTTCTCAACCACTCAGTGGGACATTCCTAAGGATGAGGAATATCTGGCCCTGTTCAGAGACAGCCTGGCAGATTGCACATAACTTTAAAACATTGAACCTCTCTACTAAATGAGTACTAATGACAATGAATGCTAGACATGTGACTGCTCACTTCCCAAGCATCCATTATATCATTTCATGAGAAAAATTAACTCACCATAATTTTACATCTCAAATGTAACAATAATAATGAACCCATTAAAACTTAACTATGTGCTATACCATGTCATGAGTGAAATATATGGATTATTTTACTTAAGCCTCATAACTACCATGAGAAGTACTGTTTTAGCCCATAACTGCTGAATATGTATTTTTTTCTCTAATGTTGGGAACAGATGGAACCTCAACTTTGTATTCTCCTTAAGTCCTTTTTCTTTTTGCACTTAATTCCTTGTGCCACTGTCACTTCTAGAGGCTGCCCAGGAGTTACCATTTTGGGACAAATCAGAGTTCAAAGAAGTGGCATCATTCTTTCTGCTGAGATCATGCTTTTGGTTTTAGAAAAATTCAAAATTAATTTCTATAAAGAAAAATAAAGTTCAATTCTGGTATTACTTTCATAAATATAATGTTGTAATAGAAAGAGATCTGCTATTTTACATTATAAATAGAAATAATAATAGTTAATACCTACAAAGAATTTATATAACTTTCCATTGAACTTGGTATTAAACCCAATCTCTTTAAAGGGAATTTTCCTCTAAAATTTGGCTCTTGAACCACATCTTCAAAATCATTTTGAGCTGTTCTCCTATCTGTTTCTTTGTTAAAAAATATATTTTATTGATTTTTTACAGAGAGGAAGGTAGAGGGACAGAGAGTTAGAAACATCGATGAGAACGAAACATCAACCAGCTGCCTCCTGCACACCTCCTACTGGGGATGTGCCCGCAATCAAGGTACATGCCCCCAACTGGAATTGAACCTGGGACCCTTCAGTCCGCAGGCCAATGCTCTATCCACTGAGCCAAACCAGTCAGGGCCCTATCTGTTTCTTATATTTCCACCAGAATGGTTATTTTTTCCCATCCATTTCAGGATATTCCAAGTTCTTTCCTATTTTATGGACTTCCCATATAGCTGTTTTTTCTTCCTAGAAAGTTTATTCTTTTATTCTTCTCTTGCCTGCTTCTTCTAATCCTTCATTTCACTTTTGAAGAAAACATTTCCCTGAGCAACTACTCTGGAGTACATTCTCCAAATATTTGTTTTTTCATAACACTCTTTTAGATTACTTCATAGCATTTATCACAAATTATTTATTTTCCATGTTTACTTATTTAATGGTAAAGCCCCTCTCTTTAATCCCATCTTTTATTATTCATTCAGCAATTCTAGTGGAAGAAAGAGAGGGCTAAGACTCTACTTAGAGAGAACTGGGAAGTCAATTACTTTTAAATAATATGTTTGTTCAAATTTGTTCGAGCTGTGTAGTGTGTGTAATAAATGATCTCATAACTAAGTGGCTTAAAATAATAACCACTCTATTATATTTCATGGGTCAGGAATTTAAATGGAACCTGGCTAGGTGATTCCCTTTTTTCTATGTGGAATGGATGGAGGTCACTTGGTGACATTCAGTTGATGATAGGTCTAGTCATTAATGTCCAAGATGGTTCCACTCATATTTGTAGCACCTTATCAAGGATGGATGGAAGGTGGAGCTCAGTTGGGAATCTTGAATGGATCCTTTTAACATGGAGGATTCTGGTTAGTTAGACTTTTTCTATGGCAGTTCACACCTCCAAGAATAAGTGTTCTATTTTAGCAAATAATACAAAAGCTATATGGCTTTTCCTAGAGTGACATTTCCAGAATATTCTATTATTTAAAACAGTTGCATGCCCACACAGATTGAAAGGGAGGGGAAATTGACTCTACTTCTCCACTGAGAAGTGTTAAGGAATTTGCCACCATGTATTAAAACCTCAACAATATTCACACTCTCTGATACTGTGCTAATTAAGTTTTGGATAAACAGGGATTAGAAATCATAGCCATACCCTTAAGGGACATATAAGAATAATGAGAAATTGTTCTGTAACAATTATGGTGCCAGAAAAATATGTGTGTATACCACAGAATATAGACAATTACATGGATACCTAGGAGAGAACTAACATCTCTTCCCTCTTGCCTATCGGTAAAATCCTATTTATCTTTTAGGTTCAAGATTAAACATCAATAAAACATATAATTTGAAATCTTCCTCCAATATACCATTCAGAACATATCTACCCTTTTCTATGCTCCTACAATACTATGCAAGTAGGTGGTAAGTTGGGTTAGAATACATATGCCTAATAATCATGGTGCAATGTTTTGATGTGGTACAGTACACACTCCATAAAATGGATATTAAATAATGAGTACTTCTTGAAATATAAAGCACAACAAATTTGATCCATAAGTTTAGCACAGAACAATCCAACCAAGAATTAAACAGAATTTGTGATCTAGTAAATAAATTTAAAATAGTATTTCTTTGTGGGAATGCATTTCAAGTTCTAAATTAACAAGTTGGGAAAAAAAACATTTTGAACCCTATTATTGTTTAATTCATATTTGATGTGTATTTCATCTGAAAGAGTTAGGACATTTACATTTGCTTACACACTCATGGAGACTTCCAGGAAAACTATGGAATATTTTAGTCTCCAGTAGATTTCAGAGTCAGAGAGTCTTCACTCAAATCTGTTCTTTAACATTCATTAATTTTATATTTTGACTTTTTTAAAGTTTTAGCTTCTCCATCAGCAAAGTAAAAGTAATGACAACTATTTCATAGGGCTACTGTGAAAAAATAAATGAAGTTATTCAGTAGAGTAATAACTGGCACATTTATCAAAGATATTCGATAGTTCTTTGTAGTTCAATTAAAAGAGTTGGCACACTTGCTTAAAATTATGTCAAATTTCTGTCTTTCTATATTGTGAGTTTTTAGGGGTAAACAAACTTGTGTCATGCAGCTTGGTATTCTTTATACCATTTTAATAATGCTATAAATTACAATTTTCATTTTGATTTACAGAATAGTTTCATGTTTATTGTTTATTCCTTTTTAAAAGATGTCTTAAAAAGGGGGACGGGGGGGTTTAGAGGCTTTGACCCTCTCTAACCTACATCTGGGTATAAAATGGCCCATTCAAAAATAATAACCTGATGGTAAATGCATATTAAACAATTTCTAAGGTAACTTCTGGAGTTCTATGATTCTGGGAATTATTTAAATTTTAAATAGGATATTCATTGAAATAAAATACACATACTGAAAGGAAACAAATAATGCCAGCTTAATTAATTTTTACAATTTGAACATGTGTAACCAGAACTTATTAAGTACTGATAATGCTATAATTATTTATAATGAACATATTTATTTATATTATCATATCTCAAATATAAAATTATTTATATTTTAAAATCAAAGAAAAATGTTCATCAAAGATAAAAAAATTTAAATTACCAAAATGGTAAGTATACCTGTACCTTCAAAGTTTTGCCTTCAACATGATTGAAGGTGTTTTGAGTCAGAAATAAGTATTTTCTTTAAAGGTCAATAATTAAAATTCTTTATAGTTTTATCACTTGTTATCTCAGAAGAAAAATTTACTCTTTACTCAAGGCCTTATCAAAGAAGCTTTCATCTATATAAAACATGCATGTTCATCTATAATAATAAAAGTCCGGACGACCTTCTGGACGAAGCTGGGGCTGTGAGGGAAGCCTGGGTCCCGGGTGCCAGAGGGAAGCTGGTGCCGGCAGCTGGGGGAAGGCAGGCCTACTCTTGCACAGATTTTGTGCATAGGGCCTCTAGTATAGTAATATGAATAATAATGAAGTACATGTATATCTTTTACTTGGATTTCCAGTAATTAAATTAAGTAATTTTATTAATGGTGTTTTCCTAAAGGCTAATCACCAGTCATGATCTTGAAAAAGTTAATAATGAAATTTAAGTGACACCCAGAAATTGTAGATGAGTCCCTCATGGACATTCAAGTTTTATTTCTCACCAAGACACCTACGTAGAGAACTTGAAGATTATAAAACACAAATACTTTTATATTTAGTGAAGAAGGTACAGAAAAACTATGTTTCCTTTTTTTTTTTTCTTTTTTCAGCCAGCCCCTGGTTAACTACTCTTTTCCTGGAGTGTGTAGATTCTGAAGATATCTCTTCAAACATGGTTTTCCTTTTCCCCACAAAAGAGCAAATAAAGTAAAATCGTATTAAAAATATTCTGCCTAGAAATAAAAACTTGAAAACAGGAATAAATTGTGTTTGACTCTGCATCCTAATTAGTTCACAGGTTCTCTATACAGCATATAGATCTTATAAAATAAACCATTTTTCTCCAGACTTAATTAAACAGCATGAAGTCCAGGCATAATTTTCAGCCATGGATTTTAGAATGTGTCCTATAGAAAGTGTTAGGCAGAGTGTATAGAAAATTGAGGAATGGTAGGTAGGTAGCCACTAATTAATAATAAAAAAGAGCTCCAAATAACTCTAAATATTTAGGCTTGATAGTTTAAATGTGCTTATAGGGGTGGCTATTAGCCAGTTAGAGAGACAGTCAGTTCATTCATGGCACAATGCAGGTCCCTCAGAGGCACTGCTGTGAGGCAGAGTTGGGGCAGCCCCACCCTCACCCATTCTCCTCTACTGCAACACCCCTTGTGCACAAAGCCCCTTTCAACTGCTCCTTTATTCTGGATATTTACTTTTACTCGTTTAGATCTCTTTTTGCTATCTCATGCATAGCATATCCCAACCCTCCAACCAGCTGCACCCTGAACACAACTGAACCACAAGCCTGCCATTGAAGAAGACAGCCCCCAAGCTAAGGATTCCATAATCTTGTACAAATGCTTTGCGAGGTTTCCCTTTTCACAAAACAGCAACTAATGCAAGTTAAAATAAAGTTCCTGGAGAGGAAACTCTGCAGTAACAAAGGAAGGTCATAGTATAAGCATTTTGGAGGTTTGTTTGCTTGTTTTTTCATGATATTTGAAATAGCCAAGAATTGGGAAATAATCACTGCCTGAGTACTACAAGAATGGCAGAATAATATATCTGTGGTATTCTAGAGTTGATGTGCTTGGTTTTGAGTTTGGTTTTATTTTTTTAAGGCTATTTTTGTAATTCAGACATTTTAAAATTTTTGAGTATGAGATGAATGATAGTACCATATGAAATTATATATATAAAATATTTCTCTATGACATGTAATTATTTATAAATAACTTTGAAAATATTTTACCTATAAAAGGAGTGGAGGACTTTTAAGACCTCTCCTACGATATTAATCAACAAAATGAACAAACATATACAAATGTCTAGTTTTAAAAATACCATAATCAGGTCAAATAAATATTTATAATAATATCATTATTTACAATTGAAAAAGTTAACCCCTGTGAAAGCTTACTAGGTAATTCTCTAAGGCATTTTTTTTATATAATGGAGATTATACTCAATCTTATCTTTTAAACAGGAACTACTGTGTAACTTAAAAGGTATTTTAAATAATAAAAAATTAAATGCTGATAAAATCTATGACAAAAGTTTATGTTTAATTTGATTTAATTAGTTAAGTACAAGTTATTAAATCCAACGGAAACTACTCTTTTACTACTCCACATTTTCTATTGAAAAATCATTTAAAGTGAGCTTCTACATTTGGAAATAAAACATATATCTCAATTCCATAAGAATCTATAGCACAGTAATCAAGATGTATAATAGCATTGCATAACTATAATATTGTATGTGTCTTCAGTATCTTTAATGTAAAAGTTATAATAATTTTTCATATCAAAGAAAAAAAAAGGTGCCATTTCCCAATATCTCCACCTTTACTTTAGAAATATACCCACATTCAATCTATTATTTAAGCTTTTATTTTTAATCATTCAAAACTCTGATACTGTTATCTCTTTAACCAGTAATGAAAAGAGTTATGTAAAAACATTTGAATATTTCACTCATGTTTTTAAAGCACGTAGCTCATGCATGTGCTTTTAATTGGGATGATCCTGCTCTCCTAAACTCTCAGATACTTTCATTAAAGCACACGTGCACATAAGCAATGATGACCCTTTAGAGCAGTCATAAATTTAGTCGCTGGGAAATGAGGAGGCTTCACAGATGACTTAATTTGCTGTGGGAACCTGCGCTTCCTTCGCCTGTAGCCTCTGTATTGGGCTGCCTGTGACCTTCAGCACCGTCCACCTGCTGGAAGCCAGGTTTGATTCTCTGCCCAGGGAAACGCCTGCATGACAGCAGAATGGTATCATAGGACAGTGTGATGGAATTTCTTTCTCTGTCATCATTAAGGGGGTTCCCCCTACGGTGAGGGAATGAAAAGTACGATTTAATGTTCTCTGGAGAGTGGCAGGGGGGAAAAAAAGGCTCAAAGCTTCACATGCTGCTTTTGGAGTGGGTCATTTCAGTCCTTGTGGCGAATGGGATGTCCCAGTGGAATTTGCCACAGACTGGTTTGAAAAGAAAGGGATTAAGACCCTTTTCAGAATGGAAATGTAACAAAAGGCCCACTTTTATGATGTAGCAGCATAAAATAAGGGGCTCTATTGTGCAACTGATTGCTAAAGACCTTTGAATTGGGTAGCCTCGCCTGGCGGCCCCTTTCCCGGAGGGGTTAGGGGACTGTGCAGAATGATACGTTTACACCAGAAGCAGAGTTCTGCTCTCATTCAGGGGCCAGCAAGAGATTCTCAGTTTGTTCCTACATGATTTTCTTTCCCGGCACCTACCGTAAAGTGGCCTGTGGGGAGATTATACTCTAGTGAAAGTTGCTGCTAATTAAAACAAGTAATTAGTGTTCCTCCAGGCTTTGCGGTTTCACTCACTTTTGCCCGCCAGACAGCATTAGTTTAAAAGCAATCCAATTTCTAGCAATAACAGACTGTAAAAAAGTCATTTAACAAGTATATAAGTGTAAGGTTACAGTTCAGGCGTTGATTTATCTCTTCTGGGCTATTTAGAAATACTGTACCAAAGTTGAAAAGGAAGAAAGCTAAATAGCTTTAAAAAAAAATAACATTAAGAAAAGCAAAAGGACCACATGCCTCAGTTCACTTACAAAAAAATAAAAATAAAATAAAGGGGGGTGGGGGGGGAGACAAGCAAAACTGGAAGCATATGAGACTTGCTAAATTGCATTAGGAAACCAAAATTGGATTTAATGCTGTTTCCTCATAGAATCCTCACTTAGCATTTTGTAAACAGTTCATTTCATTAAGTCCTTTTGTTTCATCTCCCGCCTTTGCTGAAACAGGGATTTTTTATTGACTGATTCTCATTGAAATGAATTGAAACAGTAGAGCTTAACACAACACGTTATTACCTCTTTTTTTTCCTCACAATTCCAAAAATAACTATCATGGCTCTAGTTTGCATATCTGGTAGGAGGATTTAGTGAAACTAGAGAATTCTTAAGAGAGATTAAAATAATTTATTATAAAAGATATAATAAGTTCTCTTGTAAGATAAGTCAATATTAAAAAATATACCTACTCTGTATCATGTCCTGCTAAATTTTTTGTCTAATTGCTCAGTTTCTATAATCTGACATCCTTCTGTAATGGCTGCTTAAAATGATCTATTTCTGAGGTTGATATCATCAAAGACATATGTGCTAATGTGCAAGCAATTCATTATAGCTCATCATTAAATTCAACCGTAAGTCAACTTTCCCCTTAACAAATGAATTCATAATACTTTAATGTACAATTTTCATATTTTTGGGTTCTCTAATGCTATATGCTTTTTAAAAGAAGGTGCCAACTATTCCTCTGTAAGATGCAAAACTTTGCTGTGAATTTTGTATAGCACTGATTATAAAATAATATTCCATTTGTGAAGAGGCATTTATTATAAACCATAATTACCACAAAAATGTCAGCTATTAGCACATATTCAACTAGTGAATTCTGAATTTAGTAATCTTTAAAAGATTACAATTAATGAAGTAGAAAGCAGCCTGATTTTGGTCATTTCAGATTAAAATAAGACTGTAGAGCTATCACATTTTAAATATCAATTTGGAATATGAAGATGTCTTTTATAAAATCTAGAGGATTGCTTAAATTAATAAAATAAATTTTCATCATGTAACTCTAAACCATAATTTAGAGTTTCAATAAATGCTTTTATGTTCTTAGAATTTATTTCTTATGATTACTTAAAGTATAAGAGTAAAGAAGAAATTTTGCATATAACATAAGGTCAGTAAGTAGACTCTATTTGAATCTCTGATTTTTTTTTAAATATCTATGAGAAGTCAAAATATTGGTGGCTATAAATTGTTTTATGAACGGAACTGTGAAATAATGAAGGCTATGTGCATTACTAAGTTTACTTATTGTATAGATTATTTTTCCAATAGAAACTCTCATCTTTAGAAATCCTAAAATCAATTTATAATTGTTGCAGAAAGTTACCTGTGGTATTTTGAAAAGGTTTCTGGCATTCTCCTTTGTACTGACAATGAGAACTTTGTTCAACTGGCTTTTCAAGATTTATTATTATTATTATTATTATTATTTATGATAGAAAGTCTTCTTTCAAAATCAGCTTTTGATAGCATTTGATTTTTTAAAAAAATCCATTTAAGCTACATCTATCGAGTCTCATTTTGGGCTCAGAACTTGCTTTTTATTTCAGGGTTGCTAAACTGGAGACTGTGGCAGCACAGACCTGAGGCACCAGAGGGCAGACTGTGCAGACCTGTGAGGACTCTGTATGGTTCTTGATGGAACCTTCAGGGACACCATAATAGCTCTTATTTTATGTATTAGGCCATATTTACACAACAATCCCATTATAATACAAAGATAATCTTTAAAAGTAATTTTTGAACAGCAAATATATAAATGCTGAGTCTGAAGTAAAAGAAAACAATTTTCCTAAGCCAAATGTCTTTCATGAGATACTTCAATGGTCATTTCATTCTATTTTAAAGATAACTTGACCTTATGATTCACCCATTTCTTAAATGCATGTCTCAAATATAATTGTTTTCATTTGTAGTTAGTTTAAAAAAAAAAGAACAGCTAAATAACCCTTTGTGATTTGTTTTACTGCATGGCACTGCTTTTGTCTTACCAAAGGAAACTCTAAGTATACAATTACTAGTATTAAAATTGATGTCTCAAAGAGCTCAATACTAACTTTGTAAAATAAAATTATATATTGAAAATAATGGCGACTCCAAGGCCTCTTTATATGTTTTTATATTTCCTTATATTATAGCTATTTAATCTAAGTCCAACCAGTTATACCATATAGTATTTTTTTAATTTAAATTCTTTATTGTTTAAAGTATTACATCAGCCTCCTTTTTCCCCCCATTGATCTCTCCCCAACCCCGGCACATGCCCTCACCCCCCAACCCCTGTTTGTGTCCATTGGGTATGCTCATATGAGTACCTACAAGTCATTTGGTTGATCTTTTACCCCCTCACCCCTCCACCTTCCCTCATAGGTTGCACAGTCTGTTTGATGCTTCTATGACCCCGGTTCTATTTTTTTTTTATCAGTTTATGTTGTTCATTATATTCCACAAATGAGTGAGATCATGTGATATTTATCTTTCTCTGACTGGTTTATTTTAATAGAAAACTACCCCTAATAGCCTCTAGAAGTGGGATCTTGAAGAACAAAGTTGGAGAGATCACAATACCAGATATCAAGCTATACTACAAAGCTACTGTTCTCGAAACTGCCTGATACTGGCATAAGAACGGACATATAGACCAATGGAACAGAACAGAGAACCAAGAGATAGACTCAAGCCATTATGCTCAATCAATATTTGACAAAGGAGGCAAGAGCATATATTGGAGTCAAGACAGTCTCTTCAATAAATGGTCCTGGGAAAATTGGACAGATACATGAAAAAAATGAAACTAGACCACCAACTTACACCATACACAAACATTAACTCAAAATGGATAAAGGACTTAAATGTAAGATGGGAAATCATAAAAATCTTAGAAGAATCCATAGGCAGCAAAATATCAGACATATGTCATAGCAATGTCTTTACCTATATAGCTTCTAGGAAAATGGACATTAAGGAGAAAATAAACAAATGGGACTACAGCAAAATAAAAAGCTTCTTCACAGCAAAACTAACCACCAACAAAACAATAAGAGAGCCCACTGCATG
>NW_006299705.1:14424899-14431831 GCF_000327345.1 Myotis davidii
AAATCTAGGACAAAATAAACAAATAAGACTACATTAAAATAAAAAGCTTCTGCACAGCAAAAGAAACCATCAACAAAAGAAGAAGAAAGCTCACTTCATGGGAGAACATATTTGCCAATATAAGGTCCAATAATTAGGACCTTATATTCAATAAGGTCCTAATTTCCAAAATTTGTAGGGAACTCCTACATCTTAACAAAAAGAAGATAATCCAATCAAAAAATGGACAAAGAACTTAGACACTTTTCAAAAGTGGACATACAGAAGGCCAAGAGACATATAAAAACATGCTCAAAGTCACTGATCATCTGAGAGCTGCAAATCAAAACAACAAAGAGATATTATCTCACACCTGTCAGAATGGCTATCATCAACAAATCAATGACAAGTGCTGGTGAGGATGTGGAGGAAAAAGGAACCCTCTTGCACTGCTGGTGGGAATGTAGACTGGTGCAGCCACTGTGGAAAACAGTATAGTGTTTCCTCAAAAAATTAAAAATAGAACTCCCATTTGACCCAGTAATACCATATAGTTTTTAAGGACAGGACTGATATTATCTTTATATAATGTAAAAATTACCAATATTTGCTTTTTGAATTTATTATAATAGAATTCCTTTGCTATTTTAATCAATATTTCACTAAATATACAATGTAAATAGTTTCCGTGTAAAAAAATTTAGGAGTTTTTAATAAAGAAAATATATAAAAGATTATGTAGGTACAAGATTGGTAGGTACATAGATAATATTTATGAAGCATGATATTTAAAGAAGACCAGTGCTTTGTCATTCTATACCAGTAAATACATTTACAAAGGAAAAATATTTTTTTGACACAGCAGCATTGGACAGGAAGTGTAAAATTAGCAGTTATGAGAAACTATAATGCACCAGGCATCATGTATTATTATCTCACTTATTAAAACAATTTTGGAAATGACTTGGGAGCTTAAGCAGGTTACATAACTTGCCCCACAAAGGTAAGGTAAAGGAGATTTATTTTTAAAATCAATGCTTCTGTTAAAAAATCATTTCTGGAATAACTGCTATATGCCATTCGCTGTGCTAAGCACATTGTGGACATTTGCAGACAAAAATGAGCTGCCCTAACCAGTTTAACTCAATGGATAGAGCATTGGCTGTGGACTGAAAGGTCCCAGGTTCGATTCTGGTCAAGGGCACATGCCAGGGTTGCAGGCTTGATACCCAGTAGGGGGTGTGCAGGAGGCAGCCAATCAATGATTCTCTATCATCATTGATGTTTCTATCTCTCTCTCCTTTTCCCTTCCTCTCTCCTTTTAAATGAATAAAATATATATTTTAAAAAAAGAAAGCATGAGCTCCCTGCTATCTAGAAACATATGTTCTAGTAAGTATACATGTAGATAGATATGTAAATAAATACACAACATAATATTAGCTTATAATAAGTATTATAAATAAAATACATATAATTTTCAATATCAATAAATAAATTTGTCTCCAAGGTAATGCTGATTTTTTTTCATATTATTTTGACTTTTTGAATCTAACTGCAGACTTTATATTCATTTCTACTACATTTAATCCTGTAAATTTTAGTCAGTTTTCTCCAGACTTTAACTTCTTTTTTATTTCTGATCATTTTATTATCTGAAAAGCTTAAGGCCACACAGACCATACCACTAATGCTACTCAGAACAAGGGCAAATGGAATTAAACTTTTCCAGATTCACTTTATTCTTCAAAAAGTTAAACTGCTACTGCAACCCTCTCCGGAAAGAATATTGAATTTTCAATCTCGATTGGTTCATCCCAAGCTCTCCTGCTTGCTCTCTTCTCTCTGCTGCTACTTGTTTGATCCTGTACCTTTTACCATGGAACCATTTTTGCATTTCTTCACCTTCAGTGTAGTAGCTAGCATTCATTAAATTTCTATTATATGCCAACCTCTAGTCTAAATACTTTTCTTCACATTTCATGTAATTCTCTAATTTTCTTATAAAGTAGTAGTGACTCGGTGCACAAAATTCATGCACATAAAAGGGAATTAATTAGAGGAAGTATTTTAATATTACTTTTTGCCCTTTCTCTATAATAGAAGTGTCAGAGATTAAAAAAAATTAGTAAAATGTATATGAAAATCTTCCACCTGTCAGAGTCTGGGGCACGCTGTGGGACCCATAGTCAAGTCCCTGTCCACCCACATGCACCTCAAAATTGCTCGAGACCCAGGCCCAGCGGGCCCCACCCCCATTGGGCTAGATCCAGACCCGGCCAGCCCCAGCCCTGTCATGCCCCGCCGGGTGGGGGGGGGGCATGGCCTCAGGTCCCCTGGCCCAGGGCAGGGTGCATGGCCTGAGGTCCCCCAGCCTGGGCCAGAGCAGGGGACACACCTTGAGGTCCCCATCAAGCCCCACTGGGTGGAGAGCATGGCCTCAGGTCCCCCGTCTGGCGCCAGGGTGGGGAGTGCACCTTGAGATTCCCCGTCAAGCTCCGTGGGAGGGGGGTGCAGCCTGAGGACCCCCATTACGCCCCCTGGGCGGGGGGGTGCAGCCTCAGGTTCCCCAGCCCTGGCCCAGTGCCATGCAGCCTCAGGTCCCTGCTGATTGCTCGTTAAGGCTCGTTACGGGAACTCGGCCTCTGCTGTGGGCGCAGCCATTTTGACCATTATGGCATGACAGTCAATTTGCATATTCCTTCTTTATTAGATAAGATTGCTGATATTATTATTTTACAAATTAGGAAAATGAGGCCTAGAAAGGTCATGTCCCCAAAATACATATACTAGTACCTGACAAAGCCAGGATTTGGCAGAAGGCTGTTGAATTATTTTACTGTTAATTTTATGTTTCAGAGTCTTATAATACTGGAGCCATTTTCTATTTTAACACATTTTATGCGGGAAACGTATTTACACGTTTTACGTATTTATACGTTCTACCAGTGTAGTAGAGAGTGGGACACGTATTAACACCTTTTTTATAGACTAGCGGTAGAATGCGTGTAACGTATAAATACGTAAACTAAAGTTATCGTAATTTTACTGAATGTTGCCATTTGCGCAAAAAATTAGCAAAAATGGCCCGCACCATCTGTTAGCACACGATAAAAACTACCCGCAAACAATGTGTTAAAGTGGATGACGACGAGATCAAGCCTCTTCTCTCACATTTATAAAATGTGTTTCCCTAAGTCTAGCTTTAATTATGTTCATGTCCCTTTCCATAACTGTTGTCAATTCTAAGTTAATAATATCACAACCTCCTAGGTTTTTAAACACCACTTCTCTAAACCATGCTTCCACAGACGGGAGAATGAAAGAACAGAAAGGCATTGGCTGTGCAGTCAGCCAGAGTTGCATTTCAATCTAGCGTTGCTGTTGACAAGCTGTGTTCCTTTGGGAAATTGATTTATTTTCCTTAGGCTTGGTTACTTTTTCTTCTCATTGATAATGATATCTGTGTTGGGGGAAGCGGTTGTTGTGGGAATCAGCTTAATACAAGAAAAATGGGCCCATGCTTTGCACTCAATTATTTTAACTCTATTTTCATTTGGATTAATATTAAATTGGCAATCCTTTTTGTTATATATTAGAAGTTCAAAAAATTTTTTCCAAAAGTTGTCAAAATTTATCAGATGCTCTATTTTTGGCTTCCTGACTTGCCATATCTGCCTAGAGAGTTAAGCATATACTGCATTCATTGACCATTCACTCGTTTTTTCAACCAGCAAGGCAGTAATCAAACACTTATAATAGAACTATTATATCAAGCTGTGTGCTAAACAGCAGGATTTGAGTGGTATGTGAGGGATGACTCCTACAATCAAGAAGTTCACATTCATATGATGTGATAAAAGGTATAAAAGAGGTAAGCAAAGGAGCTAAGCTTATATTAAAATCTGTATTGAGACCCTATTATCCACATTGTCTCTTTTGCAAGAAGGTATGTACTCAACAGTCCCCCTCAATTCAGTTTTATCTGTAAAGATAAGATGTTTATCTAAGTATTCTAAGATCTATTTCATCTCTGAAATGGTATGCCTCTATCATTATGTTGTGGTTGGTTTTCTTTCTTTTAATTCCTCTTAAATGCTATTGACCATATTTCCAGTCTAAGGTTTATGGAATTTACTGGAAATGGAATGACTAATTTGCAACAGTATCAGATTTCATTTCTTCTATTAGGTCAAGTTTATACAGATGTGTGCATAACATAATGTTTTAAGTCCTGTCCAATTTATCTGATATCTTTTTGAAGATGTAAGCTTTCTAACAGATCATCTGCTCTATCTTTCCTAAGGATTTCTAGAGATGTTCTATATCCCATTTACTTCTGCTTCATTATTCCAAATGTTTCTCAAAGTAACTGATAATATAGTCTGGGCATTTCCCAAATCTCTCTCAAATCTTATTAAAGTAATAATTTCTGCTACAATTAATATTGGCCTGAATATGACTGGAGAAAAACCAACAGTAGAATACACAAGCATGTCCAATGTGGAAAGCATCAGATTCAACATTAAAAACACATTGGAACTTCAATTAGGATATTCTTAGAATAAAACTCTAGAAAAAGTTAAAGAACAATTTGACTTACTGTTTTCTGTATAGAATAATATTTGCATGAAAGGGCAGAGCCTTGGTGACTAGCCACCACAGTCCCACATACATGTGACATACAGAGGCTTTAAGTATTGACCTATTTTTAGAATTCTCTAACTCCCTTACTCTGTTATTCTTTTTTTCTACTGCATTTTTAACACATTTTTGGTTTGTTTAAAACCACCGCTTATTCTAGTGTGTAAATTTCATGAGGAAACAAAAGTTCAATTACTACTGTGGTGTTAGAGCAGTCCTTAATACTCACTGAATGAATGGTATAAAGTAGATAATATGGCACTGAAAATAGATAATGAGATTAAAATGCTCGAGTCGGTATTATATGAATTATTTGTAGAGACACTTGTTAAAAGAGATGTAATTTTAACATTCTAAGCCAAGCAATTTTACAATTATTGTATAATTTTAGAATTGAAGAGTCATAATTTTCACATGTGGCTCTAATTTGCAAAACATCATTTCACCTTGAAAAAGTATTTACTATCATGGAAACTTTATTGCTGTATCCACAAAATAGTAATTACTTTGTAAAATAAAGACTAGAAAAAACAAAATTTTCTTTAATTCTAACCTTTACTTCAATTATTTAATTTATTAAACAATTATCTATTAGAACCTACTAAGTGCCAGACTCTAAGAACAGGGTGCTATAGAAAAGAAAGGTGTAATCACTGCTTCTGTGTATTTTCTGGATAAATGGGATGAGAAAATCTACAGTTAAAGCAGGGTTTTGAAAAGGCTAATATCTAAAAAACAAACAAACAAAAAAACAACAACCCACAGAATTAAGCTCCTAACAGAGCAAAGAAGAAAAGAGCAAGGAAGGATAGGCTTATCAATAAAGGCCTGCAAATGAATAAACTGAGTTCTTCAAAAATAAATAGAAGTTATACAGGATGATCAAGAGTATCACATTCCAACATGCCCTCAATAACTTGTTTACTATGTGGACTAACAATTTTCACTAACTGAAGTTAATTCAAAGCAATTTGATTAATGTTTAAAGAATTTGTTCTTATACTAAAGAACAACTTGTAATTCATGAGTTGTTTTTGTTGTTGTTGTTGTTGTTATTTTACATATTTTTTATTTATTTTTAGAGAGAAGAATGGAGAGGGATAGAGAGATAGAAACGTTGATCAGAAAGAAACATCATAGATCTGCTGCCTCCTGCACACCATCTACTGGGGATGGAGGTATGACCAGGAATCGAACCAGTGACCTTTTGGTTCATGGGTTGACACTCATTTGGCTAGGCTCCTGAGTTTTGTTTTATATGCAAATGCTAACAATACAATTGTTATTATTTAGTTGGTGTATTTCAACAGCACAGTGGGAACAATGAACCACAATCTGAAGCCACTGTTTCCTACAAGTAAATGTCCCTCTATTTCCTTACTGACTTCAAACTCTGAAAGGTGTCATCTATACTCCTTATGACCAAGAGTCTTAAGAATGTAATGATACCTTTTCTACCCCAATCAAACATTTACCTTTCTTCTCTCAAAATATTTATTCCTTAAGCTTTAGCAAAGTGAAAAGACAACTTGTTGAATGGGGGAAGATTTTGCATATAATAGATTGATAAGGGGTTAATAAACAAAATTTATATAAAAAACACATACAATTCAACATTTAAAAAATGATCATATTTAAAAATATATAAAGGCCTAACTAGTGTGGCTCAGTTGGTTAGTGTCGTCCCATACACCAAGAGGTCACCAGTTCAATTCCTGGTAAGGGCATATGCCTGGGTTTGGGGCTCAGTACCCAGTGGAGGGTGTGCAGGAGGCAGCAGATCAATGTTTCTCTTTCACTCTCCCTTTCTCTTTCTCTCTAAAATCAATTAAAAACATATCTTAAGAAAATGGGCAGAGGACCTGAAGATACACTTCTCCAAAGAGGACATATATAGATGGTCAATAGACATGAAAAGATGCTTGACTTCACTAATCATCAGAGAATTGCAAGTTAAAACCACAATGATGTGTAACCACACACCTGTCAGAATAGCTATCATCAATAAATCAACAAACAACAAATGTTGGCGAGGTTGTGGAGAAAAGAGAACCTTTTCCACTGTTGATGGGAATGAAGGTTGGTGAAGCCATTTTGAAAAACAGTATGGAAGTTCCTGAAAAAAAATTGAAAAATGGAACTGCCTTATGACCCAGCCAATCCCACTTCTGGGTGAATATCTGAAGAAACCCAAAATACTAATTTGAAAGAGTATATGCACCCTTATTTCATCATAGCATTATTTACAATAGGCAAGATATGGAAGAAACCTACGTGCCTATTAATAGGCAATTAGATAAAAAAGCGAT
>NW_006299705.1:14432340-14469743 GCF_000327345.1 Myotis davidii
GGAAGAAATCATAACATTTGCAATAGCTTAAGTGGACCAAGAAATATTATGCTAAAGGAAATAACTGAGTCAGAGAAAGACAAATACCGTATAATTTCAATTATATGGGGAATCGAAAGAGCAAAATAAATGAACAAAATAGAAGCAGACATACGGATACAAAGAACAGACTGATGTTTGCCAAATGGTAGGAAGGTTAGGGAGCTGGGTGAAAAGTGAAGGGATTAAGAACTACAATTGATAGGTACAAAAAAGTACAACACCAAGGATATAGTCAATAATATTGTAGCAACTATGTACAGTGCTTTGTAAAATAGATGATTGTCTAACAACAATGCTGAACACCTGAAACAAATACAAAATAAAACTGAATGTATTTATGAAAAATAAAATTAAAAAATTATATATTTACTGCTTAAATAACTCACATCTACTGGCAAACTTTCCAAAAATGTATCTTTCTTCCTATTTCTATGGAAAAATTCCCATCTAATTTCAGGCCATGACTAAAGCTTACTTGGTAAAAGGAGTAGTGCAGTTGAAACACAAAGATCAAGATCCAATGTTTTGTTCTCTATTTTGTAGCCACAGGTTAATTAAGGAGGCAACTCATTTTTGTAAGTTTTCCTGGACCTAAGAATTGGCAAATGACCAAAGTACATAAGACAATGCTATGATCCCTTATGGTTCTTCTATAAATCAGTCCAAATTATAAGGATTCTCAGGGTTATGCATACTTAAATTTATTTTTCACTTTTGTTTTGTTGTCCTTATTTTCCTGTTTGCTTTTATATAACCACTTTGATGGATAGAACCCCTTTATCTGTCCTTTGCAATAATGCATAATCTTTAGCAATTAAATTAGTCTAGCTGACATAACTCATGACCTCCTTCATTCTAGAAATTTTGATGTGAAAATTGTGCCACTAGAAGCTTGAGCTATGAAAATTTCATAAAATTCAATGTTCCTGTTATGTCTGACATTTGATCAAGTTTTGAATTTTACTGATAACTTGAAGTTTGCCTAAACCAATGGCTTATAGCACCATCTAAAAAAAAGAAGTTAATATTTAGATTTGTGCTAGCCTCCAATTCGAGCTGTGTCTCATAATGCAACTTAGCATGAGACATGTGATTTGAAGGATGCTTCTGTCAAACAACTGCTCAGAAAGAAACACATGTGATCACTGTCTAGCTTAGAGCAAAGAGGTGTCCACCTGGAAAAACCCTCAGAACAGCGGAAATAATTATCCTCTGTTCTGTCAATCTTACCCAAAATTCAAAACTGAACGGACCCATGGATCATATTGGTCCTTTCAGCCTTCAAAGTGGATCCTACTAAATAAAGATAGGGCCTAGTCACAGGGTTGGTCCCATCAGTTCATGAATGATGATCTTTTAAAGAAGATGCTTAACGCAGCTTCAAAAGAGAGCACTAAACTGGGATTTAATAACACACAGAACCAGGAAAACTAAAAACGAAAAAAGCCTAAGGTAGTCTCACATTGGAGTGCGTGAAGGCATTATTCTTCTGCTACGGTGTTGAGCAATATAGTTTTAAATAACACGGGAAATAGAAAAATGGCAACAACAACGTAAAACATAAAATTTTTAAATGGTTTACTTTACTTTAGACAATATATGAATGTCTTTATTAGACCAAAATAGAATACTTCAGTTTCTACACCATAACAAAACTAGTATGTAAGTTTAGGTTCTTACGGAGACAAGTTTATATAATTTGTTGGTCTTTGGTGCATTCTTAGTGGTAATGATGATAACAGGGATAATTTTAATCATGAAGTAATATGAAAACAGACCAATTTGAAAGGAAGTTTCTCCCTTGGGTTCAGGAGTTAATCCTTATTTATCATCATTTTTAAAGTCTTGGTATTGTCATTAAGAAATATATGTTAACTCATGACACAAGAATAAAATTAACAAACCATGTTTTAAAATCACTGATATGCAGAAAACTACTGGTTGAGGGTTTACATTATTCCCAAAATTCAAGGACTTAAGCCAAGCTAATTAATGTGGTCACATTATTTCCAACCTGAATTTTAAATGAATACATATGACCTACTCTAAGGCATACACTATTTTTTAAACAAACTTTGAAGCAATTAGTTAAACAGTAAATTCTTTGTGCCCTTTTTAAATAATTTGGTGTATCATTTCTTTTAAGTTTAAAGTTTATACCATGATTAAAAATAAACAAATATTCTAGATTTTAGTTTGATGAACAACTGTGCAGTTTTAGCCTCTCAACACGATTTCAGATTTTTGTTTTACTTTTTGCCTTCTCTTGCTTGATCTTTGTTTTTCCTTTCTTTCACTTTTAACTGCATGATAAATTCTGGATTATGTCTCACTGAAGATTTAACACTAAATTTAACGAAGTGGCTGAACTTTTAACCTTTGAGCCCAACACACTTTAAAACTATCACCGATACCCACTGCCCTTTTTCTGTAGATCTGTATCAAATATAGTAAGGGTAAGCCTTTTAGTGTGCAGGGTCTTTTTTTTTCTTTCTTACCCAGGCTCTTTGTAACAGCAAATGGAGGGGATTTAATTCCTTCACTGGTCTTACTCAAAATTCTCAGAGAGAAAATTGCTGGAGCCTTGAAGGGCCTCCCTTCCCCAGTCCTGCTTCTTTATTGGTAATTGGACTGCAAATAAAGAGGTCCTGGGTGTCAGTTTTCAATGAAAAGTCATTTATTCATAACCAGGCTTCAAATTTCCTAGCAGAAAGGATTGGTTTTTACCGGGTCATCTTAAAGCTCCGGAACGTTTCCTAGCTATTCACTCATGCATTCCCATGCAAGGCAGCACAGGCAGATCAGAGTTCCTTCCCTCCGCAAACAGTTGGGATGCTTTCAGGTGATCAAAGAGAAAGAATGCTTTTTAAAATGTAGAATTCATACTTACCTTTTTTCTTTGTGTCATTAAACACTTATTATTGTCACTTCAAGCTATGTCCTTCTATGGAAGCCCCAAACTTGGCAGATCTCTGTCTTATTTGTTTGAGGAGTAATTTGCTGAGCAGTGAACACTAGAGGGGGAACTTACCCGTTCAGGAGAGAGAAAGCCTCAGATCCTTTGGGAGAGGATCAGAACTACTGACTTAAACGAGCCAAGCTAAGATTTGGTCAGCCAAGGTTCAGAAGTCCAAAGGTCAAGAATGGTAGGTAGCCAATTCATTGTCATTTTCTAAAAAGGCAGGGAAGCAAACGTGGAATTGAGAAGTTTAGCTGCTGCTCATGCCATGGTATGGAATATTTTTAAAACCTCTCTGGAGGCAGTTTTAACATGAGGAGTAGGATTACAGAGCCCTTTTCCCCCTTTACTGTGACTGTCTATCATTTAAATGTCTAAGGAGTGATGGAATGAATTATCATAAAATTTTGACAAATTTGATGGCTCAACCAAAAGGGGGAAACAGGCATTCTGATTATTAGGTTCGAATCAGACATGACATTTAAAATGAGTTTACACGGCAGTTAGACCTTTGCTTTTCCTCTCTCCTCGATTTAAAAACATTGAGATTCTTTTCTTGGGAGAGGAAATAACTTATTTCAGTTTCTCTTCTCTCTAGTTTAATGATTATCAGCCTTTTTTTTTTTCTTACCATGTATATCTTTTTATCCCTTGTAACCACAATCTAATTACTTTATACAATTTGCCTGAAATTGAGAAAGCTTAAAATGTGTCTTGAAAGGTAGTGGAATATTTTAGAAGTATTTAGTAAGAGTTGAGTAGAAAAATGTAAGCAGTTCTTTAATTTGTCTTTAGTGAGGATTTTTCTATATCATCTCAAAACACAGTAGACAAGGTGTATGTATTGATTTAAAGAATAAATTGCATTTTCTAAAAAGAAAAAAATTATAAGGAAGAATTAACCAAAGTACTGAAAAACAAAATTCACTTCATCTGATTTCAATTTCTACTTCTTTACCATTCAAATATTAAGTTATTTTTGTAATAAAGCATCTTATTAACCCAAATGAGTAACCTCTACAGGGGTCCTCAAACTTTTTAAACAGGGGGCCAGTTCACTCTCCCTCAGACCGTTGAAGGGCCGGACTATAGTTTAAAAAAAAAAAAAAACTATGAACAAATTCCTAAGCACACAGCAGTGGCAAAAACACCCGGCAGGCCGAATAAATGTTTTCAGCGGGCCGCATGTGGCCCGCGGGCCATAGTTTGAGGACGCCTGCTCTATAAAGATGTTCATATTACTTTTTATATTATTTATTTTATATTGCCTTTTCTAGAAAATGGATGATAATTCAGTCACAATCAATCTGACCTTTGGAAACATCCTGTATTTTTAGTTTAAAATAGTTTTGGCCCTGGCTGGTGGCTCAGTTGGCTGGAGTGTCATCCCATAGACTGAAAGGTTTTGGGTTCCATTCCCAGTCAGGGTACACACCTAGATTGCAGGTTCAATTCTGGGTCAGGGAGTGTATAGGAGGCAACTGATAGATGTTTCCCTCTTACACTGATGTCTGTCTCTCTCTCTCTCTGTCTCTCTCTCCCCCCCGCCACCTCTCTGTCTAAAAAAAATCAATAAAAACATATCCTCCAGTGAAGGAAACTAAATTGGTTTGGATATATTTATATAATTAAATTAAAGAGCAGAAGAAAGTTGAGTTAAATATGTTCACTGTAAGTTTCTAGAGTTTCATATTATAGAAGCAAAATACTGGGCTACTCATTAAAGCCTACCTTGAGGTTACTGGTCTGGCCCTCAAATGCATCCTTCATGAATTGCCCATAATGACAATGAAAACTGTGTGTCACAATGCAGTGGGCACAGTTGTCTGGAGCTCAAGTGTGTAGTTTCGGTATTACACAATTTGGAGAATGTGAGCTGGCCAAGAAAATGTAAATTTCAACTTATATGGTTAGGCCCAGACCCATTGTTCTCACTCAGGAGAAATTCTTAGCTAATCATTTATGTTTCTATCCCAGAAAAAGAAAGTCATGTGTTAAAACAATATTTCTAAGTAATTTGTGAATATTAATTAAATTTTACCGAAACATTTCAATTCCTCAAATCAGGTCAAAAAGAGGGAAGCAAAGAGAAAAGGAACTGGGCCTGTGAGTAAACATAGGGCACTTGGAAATGATTTCCAACATGAAGCATAGTTGTCTTGAGTCCCTTAATCTGTTTGATATTTGATCAAATATATTTTCCTTATTTACATTTGAAGTAACTTATTTATATTAATACTTGGATTTTTTTATTTTAATTTTCAAAGTTATATTGACCTGAATTTAGATATTTTCTCTAATTCTAATGTTATGCTTTGTAAGCTACCAGTAAGTAGGTTTATTTCTGTTTCATTTCTTCCATATCCATTTTATTTTAGAAATTTTAAAATAATTAGAGTAAAAAGTGTGAAGCCATGGCCCACGTGGCCTGAGTTCAAAGGCCTGGAGAAAGAGCTGACACGCAAATTAATAAACAAGAGAAGAAATATAAATTTAGAAATGATGGGGAAAGTCAGCCAGAAACTTATTCAAGGGACCAAGCTCCACTGAATCTCCATACCCATCTTCTTTTTATTTACAAGAATACACAATTGCCTTTTAGGCATGCAAACAGACATATCAACGGTAATGTTTTGTAAACAGTGAAAGATTATCAGGTTATGGGGGATTGCCTTTGGCCTTTGAGTCAGCAGCAGGTAATAAAATGCAGATATTCAGCCCTGTGAATATCAAAGCCCTATTCAGCTTTCTGACCAGACTTCTTTCATTTATATTAATTACTGTTGATCTTGGCTTCCAGCAAAAAAGGAGGGAACCTGGGTATTTATGAATTTCATTTATTACAATATGTATTAAATATGTTCCTATTATAAACTTTATTATCACAATAACAGAGAAGAAAATATTACAACCAAATTATTAGTTAAATGTATAAACATCATTCAGACACATAAAATGTTTCAGACCTATGAGAGGGAGAAGACAATGTATGATATCTGATCTTAAAAATAGTTTAATAGAAAATTAATAGTGAGTATTACATTCACTTGACAGTAAAGAAATAATCAATTTTCATAAAGTTTCAGGGTTTTTTCTTAAAAGAATGTGTCAATGTAAATGTCTCTGCTAATGACTACCAATAGAGAATAGGAATCCATGTCAACTTGCTTCCTTCAAGGGTTTTGAAATATCATTCCCAACATTTCATTAAAATGGCTTGTTGTTCATTCTGTGACCTACTGATAAAATATTTTACTTCGAAACATAGCAAGGATGAGGGAGGGAGGGAGAGGGGGAGAGAGAGAGAGAGAGAGAGAGAGAGGGAGAGAGAGAAAGAGAGAGAGAGAGAGAGAGAAAGAGAGATATGAGGATATAATAAAAGTAATAAAAGAGAAAAATTATAAAAAATGATTTCTGAAGATTTGAAATCAAGTGATGGATTTGTTTTTGAAGTAGTTCATCTAATTGAACCCAGATCTCTACATAGAATTTTCTAGAAAATGTGGTTAACAAATACTGGGATGTATAGGTTTTTAATATCAAATAATTCTCACAGAGGTTAATGTTTCAATTAATAGATAAATAAATATTGAACACCTATTCTGTATCCAGCACTATATTTAGGTGTGGCTAATTGTGAATAAGGCATGAGAGGTGAGTAATAATATGAAGTTTATAATATAGCAGGGGTTAAGATAAATAAATGAACAAGTATGATAAAGCAAGAGTCTATCACTATTAGTGCACATAGGACAAATGCCTTACCCCATTTTTTTTTTCTTGTTAATCCTCACCCAAGGATATTTTTCCATTGATTTTCAGGGAGAGTGGAAAGGAAGGAGATATTCACAGAGAGAGAGAAACATCAGTGTGAGAGAGACACATTGATTGGTTGCCTCCCACAGAAGCCCTGACTAGGGATTGAGCCTTCAAGGAGGTATGAGATACATGCCCTGGACCAGAATCAAACCCAGGACCCTTCAGTCCCTAGGCTGATACTCTATCTATTGAGCAAAACCAGCTAAGGCAAGCATGTCAAACTTGTGTGCTGTAGGCCACACGTGGCCCACAATGAATATTTTTGCAGCCTAGCCAATATAATGGTATGTAAGAAATGTTTAATAAAAATTTTGTAACTTAATTCTTACAATATCCTGTTATATATAATTATTAATAAGGAACTATAATGTTCGCTAATGACTTATTACTATAATCATGTTGCATTCATTTGTCTTATGCGCCTCACACACAGGCGCACCATTTCTCTCCACTAATACTAGCAGTGAATATTTTAGCAGCCTATTGCCATGTCATCGGTCTTGGACTGACTTGTTTGGTGTGCACAACAGGAAGTATTTCACTTCGGAGACTAAGAAAAATAGGTTTATTTGTATAACGGTTATTAATTTGTGCAGTTATTCAGTGTCTGGTAAGTTAATGTTCAAGAAAATATTAATTTTTATTAAAATGTTCTATTATTTTATGTTAACAATGACTCATTTATTTCAGCCCTTTGTATTTAGCATGTCTTGATCGAAATAAAACTGCATTTCTATGAAAATTGGAGCTTTTGTTTTTTTGCAGCCCACATAAACCTTGTTTATTTGGCCCCTGTTAGCCTTTGAGTTTGACATGCTTGAGCTAGGGCAATGCCTTACCCAAATTTGAAAAATTCTGGAAGGTTTTTAGGACAGGTTGCAAAACAGCTTCAATGAATGACAATAATCAAATTATTGTAGACAGAAAGGGAAGGGGCTGAAAAGAAAGAAGGTTTAGGGAAAATGATCAGGGAAGTGCAAATGTGGGAAGAAGAGGGACTGGCATAAAAGGTTGGCTAACAACAGCCATAATTTAAAGGAAGCTGTTGGTCACATAAGTTCAGCTACGTCTGGAAGTAAGGGTGGGGGGAGCTTTCAAACAGGTGTAAGCAGGGGAATGATCAAATATTTGCAATTTAGAAAGTTTTTCCCATAATCTTGTGGAGAATGGATTGAAGAGGAAAAAACCGGAGGCAAGGAGTTCATGAAGGAAAGCTGACTGCATTCTAGACTAAATCTATGGCAGGGGCTATAGGGAGAAGCCCTATCTGAAGCCATTTAGAAGGTAGAGTAAACAGACATTAATAGATAGAACATAGTAGCAAAGGGAAAGAAATTGGTAAGGGTATAAATAGTAAATTAATTATACCAAATTACTTCGTTTCCTTTATTGTATTTATGTGCCAACTGACGACAACCTCAAATATGCGAAAGTGATACCATAAAGAAGCACATAAACAAGATTATACATCTATATACTCTCCATGATATTAAACACCATGATATTTTGACATGCAATCAGTTTTCATCATGTTACTGAGAGCATGTTTCTTTTGTAACTATTTTAGTTTCACTAATACTTTTCAACTTTAAAAAATTTCGTATCTTTCACATAAAATTACATGACACAAAATGTCCAAAATTAAGGCAATTGTGGCATATTTAGAATCATAAATACTTACCAACTGATGAATTTTAGAGAAAATATACAATATTTACAAATCATTTTTTCAATTGTAAAATAAATAGCAATATTGAAAAAAAGCACTGTAGGGAGAAACATCCACACATTTACAAACTTATTTTTGCATTATTATTCATGTAAGTATACATGGACATGTTTGCCATAACCTTTTAATTTAGCTTTACATTTATTTACTGATTCAATAAACTATTATTTTATGAAACATATGCAAACATTTATGCAAATTGTATAATATAAAAGCCAAAAAATTACATGGCTTTCAAGGTTTTCTCATTCCAGATTTATTAGTTTTAAACACTGTGCAGAGAAGGAGAGAGGGGGAGAGGGAGAGAGAATCACTTAGTTTAAACAAAATAATTCCCCTGCATTCTGTAAACAGAGCCCAGAGAAAAGGTGAGACTATTTATGCAATATAAAAGGAGAGACTTACCCAGAATATTTGGTCCTGGGATTTATAGTTTTGACAGCAGCATATTTATTGCTGGTTCCTTTAGAACAGCGGTTCTCAACCTGTGGGTCGCGACCCCTTTGGAGGTCAAACGACCCTTTCACAGGGGTCGCCTAAGACCATAGGAAAACACATATATAATTACATATTGTTTTTGTGATTAATCACTATGCTTTAATTATGTTCAATTAGTAACAATGAAAATACATTCTACATATCAGATATTTATATTATGAGTCATAACAGTAGCAAAATCACAGTTATGAAATAGCAACAAAAATAATTTATGGTTGGGGGTCACCACAACATGAGGAACTGTATTAAAGGGTCGCAACATTGAGAAGGTTGAGAACCACTGCTTTAGAAGAAGTGTGGGGGCAGAATCCTTGAATCCGGTCCTGTCTGGTTTCATTATGAACATCCTCAGGGGTTAAGGAGAGTAGAAAGAGGTAGAAGGTTGAGAACCACATCCTCAGGGGTTAAGGAGAGTAGAAAGAGGTGGGGTTAGACTTATCCTCTAACCATTAGGGCATAAGTCAGGAGGCAGAGTGTGGAACTTAGTATCCTGTTCTTATTGTGGATGCCTAATCTTCACTTTTCTGATTAGGAAAATATTTTCAGTGCCCTGAAATCAGAGCAAAATTAATATTTCTTTTACCACTTTTATAACTTTAGTCCTTTCAGTAGGCAGACTGAATGTTAGGTGGGTGGTGTGGTTGGGGGGAAGGCATATATTTGTCTGTGGTAAACATTTCATTAGGATTCTTGAGTATGATTACACCTAAAATTTTACACCTAAAATTTTAATTGCTATGAAATCTATGAAACATAGAGTCACATATCTTTAGAGTGCCTGTGGAAACAAAGTTGACTGGAGACTTCTAACTATGCAAAACAACAACAAAACACAAATAAAACCTGAATAATAGAACTATTATCATCTACAATTATTAAGAAGACTCTACATCACAGTAAAAAAAGTTTCCTATAGATAGAACACTACATCCTTGTTTTCCCAGTACCATCCACTATGTTTGTTGCCTTGGTCTCATTAATAATAATGCCCTTTTGTTCTTAAAAGTCTAAATTTGGATGGCAAAATATATGGTCACCTTACTACTAGAACTTTAGCACCACAGATGCTTGGTTAACATTGGTAGATAGTGCTTTAAGAAGGATCTCATATTTCAGACATAATGATACAGGGACATGTATTTAATATTAAACAGTAATATCAGTTTTGATATTTCATGCTTCTAAGAAATGACATTAATAAAGACAAGAAGGTTACAAAATAATGAGAACTTATAACAAAATTGTATAAGCAAGGCATTGACTATGTATGCTTTTAGTATCTTGTGAAAATAACATGTTAACCTAACCTTTATTCATTATTTTTATGATTGCATTATTTTGAAAATGTATAAGAAATTTGTACAAATGAATTCTAAAAACATCTCTGACTCATTCTCTATGAATGGTGATTTTGGAGGATATTTAATATTTCTCTTGAAGGATGAGGATAATTTACCCATCAGTGAATGGCACTATTTTTTGTTATTCAGCACAAAATTTTAAACTTCAGACTATAATTGTGCACACTAATAACCCAATAGGCGATGCTACTTACATGATCTTTTCCTACCCAAATAAGCTCAGTTTCATAAATGGTGCAAATTAGAAAACAAGTTTTATGAGATTGGAAAATCTTAAGTGAAATTGATGAAGAATTGAAAGTGCTACCAAAAGACCCTATAAAACCAGTGGCTTTCTTGTGCTAAATGTGTTTATTTGCACGTTCAAAGTTCGGATTTCCTCATACATTTTCATACTGATGGAGATAAAATGCTAAAGTCTTAAATCCCTCTATGCCATGCTGAGTTGCTAAGGGCTGTTGAGTTTTTGTTATTTCTCCTCTCGAGTTAGCTCTGATTACGCCTGCTGAGTGAAAAATTTGTATTTGCCGACAGAAATAGGAACCACCCCACGTGCACTTGCACTCAGCAAATGCTCCAATACATCACAAAGATTTGCTCAACCCACCTTCAGAGGCCAAATCGAGCATGTTACTTTCTGTTTAGATCTGATTCTGGAGCCTATCAGTCAGAGTGTTTTCCAATCTCTGATTAAAGCGGGGCCTACAAAGCTGGAAGTGTTCACACACAGTCTCATTAGAGTGCTGGGTAGAGTGACCCAGGCCTTCTAGCACAAAGCTCGGAGTGAACTTCAAATATGAGAGTGCATCAATCAAATCCAACCAAGGCTTTTATGTCATTTTTCTACTTTGCCTTTAAAGTCCTATAGGAATGCCCTTTCCAGCTGTACAGCCGGAAAGCATTCAATAGAAACAAAAAAGGAAAGAACCCCCCACCCCCTGCCCTCACCCAATGGGTATGGTTTTACCTCCCCCAACAAGCATTAGAGAGTCTTCTGTGCCTTTTAAATTATTTAGCAAGTTCAACAATGCAACGGAGAATATATTCGCATCACTCAGTGGCTCTGTATTAATTATTAGTGCCCATTCAAAAGCGCAACCAATAAGGTCAAAGGCAAAGAGGTTGCATGTTGTATGGCTTCAATAGAGGCAGCTGAGAAATTTGGGGGAGGGGGATGAGGGATAAAGCAATATCCTTGGGGTTTTTCATGCCCTGCCCCCAAACCTGACCCCCAACTTCACTTCTTGCCTCTCTTGTGTTGGCTTAACTTATACCATTATGAAAACAACAACAACAGAAAAACAAAAGAATAAAATCGGAAAAGAGCATCAAGAATCTTGGCTGGAAAGATGGTAAGACATAAGTCAGGGAAAGAAGAATTGGGCACTTAATTGATGTTTGTTCTATACACTGCTCAGGGCACTAGAGTCATTTTCAAAAATACATCTTTAAGACATAAGCATAAAGCAAAACAATATAAATTGGCCCACTAATATCATTAGAGGAAAATGCATGGGCACCGTTAGCAGTGATTATTAAATTTAGGGACTTTTGCTTCAAACATCAGGCCAAAAAACATTATAAAACGAGTAACATCAGTATAAATTAAATAAAATGAGCTTTGAAGCCTGAAAGCAAAATAAAAGGGGAAAATATTTTTTTCCTACAGTGTCAAGTTTCCTAAATTTTACACCTCTCTTTAAATAAGTGAATGGTTCAACTACTCAAGAATATCCTATGCTGATCCGATTAAGAAGAGGAATACACTGAAAATATATGTACATTACAATATTGGGCAGATATGATGCTTATTCAAGGGAATTCCCTGTATGTGTAGATTTGTTTTCATTTTCCAACTTTACTAAATGTGAGGCAAATACTACCCACAAATAGCACTTCACCCACTCAAAAATATTGCCGCATATAAAAGAGCGTTTGAATTTAGAGCAATATATATATATTTTTAATTTTAGCATGTGTTTCTCTACAGAGCTTCAGATGTTTGGAAGAATTATGCAGATTTTATAAATGAGTACTAGAGCATTATGCTACTTGATAGTGTCCCATCTGTGCTTCCCCTGTTGTGTTTGACTGGGCATCTGTGTAAATGGCTTGTTGTTGTTGTTGTTGTTAATTAGTTTATTGCATAAAACTTAGTGTACTACCTGATAAAAACTTTTGTTCATCTCAGCACTTTCCCTTCTATAGTTGATGATCATCTTCAGCTCTAGTCAGGCTTATTTCTTTATTTGCAGATTTCTAAGCTAAAATAATGAAACAATGCTTTTTCCTTCTTTACCTTACAGGAAATATTTCACCATGCTTGTGTGACAACAAATATTAGGAATGTAAGTAATAATTTAAATTGATCAGCCCAATATTTTGTATATTTTAACATAGCTTCCCATATAAAATATCTCCTAATGTATTTTTAAGGGCTATATTAAGAAAAGAAAGAGGAAGGAAGGAAAGAAAGGAAGGAAGGAAGGAAGGAAGGAAGGAAGGAAGGAAGGAAGGAAGGAGAAAGAAAGAAAGAAAGAAAGAAAGAAAGAAAGAAAGAAAGAAAGAAAGAAAGAAAGAAAGAAAGAAAGAAAGAAAGAAAGAAGAAAGAAAGAGAAAGAAAGAACTGTGAGCTGAGGCCTGAACCTTGGAGAATACTCCAGTTAGGTTGGGACACAGAGAGGAGATAGGAGAAACCTCCAAATAAGGGAAGGCACCGAGGCCAAGAAAGAAGGAAGATCCGGAGAGATAAAGTGGGCCCCTATGGCAGAGGAAAGGAAAGGAAAGGAAAGGAAAGGAAAGGAAAGGAAAGGAAAGGAAAGAAAAGGAAAGAAAAGGAAAGGAAAGAAAAGAAAACCAACTTCCCAGGAAACAAATATACACAGTCTTAAAGTGTGTACAAGTCCTTTTCTACAGGGTATGTTTGCCTTCACTTAAGTAGAGTTATGTCAGCATAGAACCAAAAACTGTGATGAAGTGAAATAAACAACAAAAACAAAACAAATTATGAATTCAGTTCGTCATTTGCCAATATTATGTTTAGGAAAAAGTATTAGAACTCTCAAATGATAAACTAAAATTTTCACTTTGATCTCAAGATGTGTCCTCTGGAGAAGCAACACAAACTAGAGGAGACAGACATCCGGGATAAGGAGAAATCCTGCAAATATTTTATAGGTAATATAACTCATGGGTTAAGGACGTAGGTTCTGAATCCTATGGGAGCTGTGTCACCTCGAGAAATGTTCTTACAACTCCATACCTTATGTTCAAAATGATCTCATATGCTTATTTACCACACAGGATTGTTGAGAGAATTCAATAAGCTTATATTTGTTAGTGTATTAAAAAAGTATCTGACATGTAACAATTACTCAAAAAATGTTAGCTATTGCCATGTTAATTTTGGTGAGAACAGATATTTTCTAGAAGCATAAGCTTATTTTAGTTCACTGAATGTATCTGAAAAAGTAACTATTAATTTTTTTAAAAAATACATATTTTATATAAAATATTTAATTCAAGAAGATTGATTTTTGGATATTGTATAAGTATATTCCATTTTAAAATAAGCAAGAGTATAATCCTGTAGGGATAATTAATTAATTTTATAAATCTTTCAAATTGAAGATTTAGCATACAGTCTTCCAGCTTTGAATTCTATAACTTTAGAGCTATTTCTTTATCTGACATTATAGTTATCATACACATAATCTTCATAAGTTTTGAATAGAATACTAGGTAAATGTTATTTGCATTTTTAATCCATATTAATTATTTGTTCAATGATGTTAACTATTTACTTAGTGGGCACTGATAATATAATTGATCTATAACATGATGTGCTAATATTTGTGCTCTATTATGCTGTCAGATAGATTTTAAAAAAGAACACAGATTTGAGTTTGATCTTGAATTTATCTTACCTAAAAATTTGGAAAGCCTGTCAATGAGGTCACTCTTGATCATCTAAAAAAGTCATTGCAAATGAGCCAGCTAGAAAGTGGAATTCGGAAAAATATTTCAATATGTGAAAATCAAAATCAAAATGTCATCTGCTCTGGCTTGGAGCAAATTAAATTATGAACTAAACTCTGACACTATATAAATGTACAGAAACTTAGTGAGCCCCAAGAGGGTTCTTAGACTCACATGTGATAATAGTATAAAAAGTTTAAAAATTATTCCATAGGATAAAAATATTTATATACATTTTACGTTAAGGTTTAAAATATAAAGCGTTTTAGCAGTTGTTTACATAACACCCAAAGGAAAAAAAGAAATATTAGTTTGACACCATTAGTAAAAACTATTAAAGAAAGGATATTCTATAGTTAGAGGTTGCTTTTCCTGTGTGGAAGATGGTAACATTTTAATCAACTCTTTAATCTTTAATAATACCTTGGTTGAGAAGCAACAATATTTTAGTAGTGATTTTTCAGTCAGTGTGCCAAAATTTGGTCTCTATATTCCCTTTTCTTAGTATGTTCACCTTCACACAGACCAGAAATATTTAAAATGACCTCACTCCCCTACCCCCACACACATACAACACACACACAGAGCATTCTGATAAGTTAAAATCAAATAAATGTTTTTAAAATTCTCATGCCTTATTTGGGAGATTAAGGCATAAGAAATATTTTATGGAATTCAAATCTGTATGGGACTTTCCAACCATTGATGATTCTTTTTTAGTCAAGCATTCAACAAATTATTTATCGGACACCTATAATGTGACAGGCACAACTCTAGACACTAGATATATAGTTTCATATATATGCTTATGGATCCCAGACAATAACACAAATCAAACTTCTGACTTTCTATTATTCATTTGCAAAAACAAAGATTTTGTCACATCTCATGCATTTTGATATAAACCTTCTTAGTATGAGGCATCTATGGAGTTTAGGACCGATGTAATATCTGATGGCTTTCTGATATAAAAATAAGCCCAAGAAAGTATAGACCAATTGCACTCTTCAGAAGGCTTCTGATATTATTAGGTGGAGGGATCATGAATGCATCTAAAACTTGATTCGGAAAACCAGGCCCAGTATCTGCCATAGCTCCTTCGGACTTCAGGAATCAAGTTGCAAAGAAAGGTAATAGGAAGGGCACACCTATCCAATACAGTTGAGCGAATCTGCTTTCCCAGTTGTATTTAGCTATAATTGACATACATCACTGTACAAGTTTTAGGTGTAACTTATCTATATAAAGGTCTGACTTGACTTACATATGTCATGAAATGAATACCACAATAAGTTTGGTTAACACCCATCATCTCATATAGATACAATAAAAATACATGGAAAGAGAGAAACTATTTCCCCTTAGAATGAGAATTCTTAGGACTTACTCTCTTAACTTCCATATGTATATGATACAGCAGTGGTAACAAGAGTCATTATGTTGTACATTCATCCCTACTACTTATTTATCTTATAACTGAAACGTTGTACCTATGACTACCTCCTTCCAATGTCCCTTCCCCCCAACCTCGCCTCTGGTAACAGCAAATTTGGTCTCTATTTCTATGAGGTTTTTCTTTTTCTTTTTTTAGTTTAATTTTTTTTAAGATTCCACATATAAGTGGATGATTCTTAATGGTATGTGAGACATAAGGATTCGGTTTTCCCTTGATATAGTCAAAATGATTACTAATAACACACCTTTGCTTGGTATACCATGCTGTGCCATGCAAGCTAGTTAAAGATGTATAGATAGATTCCACCATTGCAATATAAATATAAATCATAAATACTATTTGGGGAAAGTTGAGCTACCTTAATTTTTCTGAGATTTATTCTATCCACTTGGCAAGATGTTCAAGTGTTCTGGTAAATATAAGTTAGAATCCTCTTCTCTGAGAGAAAAATAAGAGCTGTAAGATCATTTCCATAGACTAGCCAACCTGATTAGCTTTCCTTCTTTGATAACATTCTACCATCATGTAATTTTTGGTTCTACTAACATTTTGTTAAGATGACATTTCTTTTCTGAAGTAATATTCCTTTATTCTATATTTTGAAAACACAGAATTCTGTGTCTATATCCAATATTATTATGAGTTCTTTTATCCAAGAGAAAAACAAAAAAAGCAAAATTAGTACTTCAAAAACAGAAACTCTGAGAGTAATTGGAACTGGTCAAATGAAAGGTGAAATACACACCCTGACGGTAGTTCTGACAAAGCAAAGGGTATCCAGCCCAACTTGAATTTTCTAAATTTGCTAACCATTATTTCTTACACCAAGTTTCCACCCACCTACCCCCACCATTATATCAGGTTGAAGTGTCTAAAAGAAGATAGACCCCGAAGAGCAGTTTCAAATGCTTTAACTTTTTAAAATGTGATACTGTTCTTTTTAAGAGTTCTTTCATATGTGATCAGTCAGAGATACTGACTTTTGTGAGTTAACACAAAAGTGAAATAGCACTTTTAAGTGCTGTTTCGCTTTGGAGATTTAATGTGCTTTGTAATATCTCTGAGATCAGTCGGGGAGAGACGAGAAAAAAGAAATTTGATTTTGAGTCTGGACCAAAGCTCAGTGACTTGAGAGGCACCTAAACATAATGAAAAGGAAGAAGTTTCAAAGAGAAAGTTGGCAGCTATGACCAGAATCCACAGGGCTAGCAGGACTGACATCAACCAGAGGCAGATTTAGAGGGGTACCTTATGATCTCTCTTGATACCATTGACACTTCAAGGCCTGGTTTCATTGGGGAACAGTCCAGTAAAAGAACATCTCCAAAGGACACAGCATGGTTGTGGTATTGAGAGAGACATGAAAATGCCAGCACCAAGGGCCTAAAGCTGTCCTTTTCTCCTCCAAAGATCACACATATCAGGGGAAAGCAAAAGTCAACATCTGAAATCTGCTTTTCAAGCTTGACTTGAATGATATAAAGTTGGCCGTATAATAGCTAGATGCTTACCTTTTTGACCTAGGTTCAGTCTAATGTAAGAACAAGTTATTAGCTGATTCCTGGTACTCTACACTTACCTCCTGGTGAATAACGTTATACCGAAGTTTTGTTTTTTTAATGAAAGTAACTATCAGCTAAATTTGTGTCAAATACTGAGAATCAGCACAGAATTCCCCCATCACTTCATTGTTTCCAATGTTTTCAAAGATCTATATATTTCTGCTAAAAATTCTAAAGGTTGAAATTAATGCGCAAATAGCTATATATGGAGTATAAATTCTAATTTTGGTACAAAGAGTATTTAAACAACAAAAAATTAATGGTCAGTGAATTAAAGAAATCATAGAGCTTTTTAGATTAGAAATTTTGTGTTGAGAAAAGGGATGGGTACCTAAGTTCCACAGACCTACAGTTAATTTATTCAGTACAAGAAAAAAAAAATCCAGACCAGTATGCTAACTACACATGGGAATTAAAAATTAAAGACCAAATGAATTCATCATGATGATATGTGTGCTACAATAAAATCTTTTTCAATTATGTTAGGCTGAATTATAATTGAATTGTTGCTATAGAAAGCTTTACAATTTGCTTCTATGAGAATTATGTTCAAAATCAATAAAAGAACTGAGCTATTTGACAAAAAACTAAGGTAAAAATACCAATTGTAATCCAAATGCTCAGGCAATTGGAAGAAAAAGCTAATAATAACCACTTCAATTCTGCTTATGCTTAACTTCATTATAAAAAATCCGAATCTGCCTCCAGTATTATCATTACCTCTAGTATATAATTTTGGATCTATCTTCATGACATCAAAATATCTGATTAATATGACATATTGAATTAGTGAAATTTAGTGAAAAAATGTTCTAATATTTTCTCTCATAAAATATTAATTAGAACTTTATGTTTTAAGAGGCTTAGTTAGTACTTTTTGGGTACTTTCAAAGTTTTTTAACTGGAGCACAATTTTTACAAAACTGAAAAAAAACCCATACAGTAAAATACTATACCTTTACTATTAGCTAAGGTATCTATTTTGTGGAACCAATCCTAGAGGAATTCTTAAGGAAATCACTGTTTTTTTAATTCACAGAAGTTTGCTTTCTTTAAATTTTTATTTATTTATATATTTTAATATATTTTTATTGATTTTGGAGAGAGGAAGGGAGAGGAAGAGAAAGAAGCATTGGTGTGAGAGTGTAACATTGATCAGCTGCCTCCTGAATGCTCCCTTCTGGGGATCAAACCTGCAACAGGGGCATGAGCCGTGACCAGGAATTGAACCAGCGACCCCTTGGTGCATGGGATGATGCTCAACTGAGCTACACTGGTCAGGGCTCTTTTCTTTTAAAATTTTAAATAAAGTGAGAAGAGAGGTTTCATTCCTTATTGCCAAAGTTCAAAAAAGATTATCTGGTGACACTCTAAATACTGGCAAAGAATACATGATCATACCAAAAATTATAAGAAATTTATGTTTTGGGAAGATATTGATTAGTATGTAGTCTCCAGTTATTTATAAATGAGTGTTAAGTATCAATGATAGAGTTACTGAGCTAAAATTACAAGAAGCCTTTTGTATATTACAAGCATTTAAATCAAAGTAAATTGTATCACCTAGTGTCCCGAATCTTACTGTGTCTTTAGGCATTTCTCTTTTTGCTTCAAATCTAAACAAGCATTTTATTCTCACTTGGAATATCTAAACTAAATGCAATCCTTGACTCTATTTTGAAAATAAAGTAATTCTGCTGGTCTTTACAGAACTATCACATCCAGAAGTCACACACACTAGAGATTAAAACTCTATGAAGTCATCTATATACTAATAAATATAAATGAAAAAGAAAGAAATATAAGAGAGATATCCTATGGCAAACATTGAGAGTGATAGATATCAATCTTTTCTACACTTATAACAGCATAGACATTTTCATAAATGCATCTATATGAATTTTAATGTCAAATATTTCATTCCACAAATACTTATTCAAAGTCTGTTACATACCAAGTTCTGAGGACCCATAAGCGAATAAACAGATGCAGTTCTTATCTAGGGGGAGAAGACAGAATACATCAAGTGTTAATGGATGCTATGGATAAAATGAAGTCAAGGCACAAAACTAACGAAAGACTGGGATTTACCCCTGCATACACATTTATTTTATGATCCAACTGATGTTAATAGTAGGGTCTTTCTCCAGTTGGATTTCCTATCATGACACCCCCCGCTCCCAGCTCAATAAGTTTTCTTTTGCCTAAAATATAAAGAGAAAGGAAATAACAGGAGAATTTCATCCAGGAAATCTAATTGATGCTCTGTCAATTTTATAAGAATTCAAATGGCCTAATATATCCCCTATTGATAAAACATTAAAAATTCAATTTAGCTAACATGTGATGGGCAGAATTATGTTGTGATTTAATTTATACATACATACCCCCTTATTTCAGATTTGCCTAGTCATTTTAATACTTATTATGATATAAGTAATTGTAATTTATGCACTACACAATGTAATCCAACCAATTAACATTCTAGCCCTTGTATTTCTTCTATTGCTATATCAGGGAATGTGTTGCTACAAGGCAATACAATTCCTATAATGGTATTTATCCATGCCCCTCTTTAGTTTGGAGGCAACTAAACACTTGCAGAAAAAAAATTATTTATATATGTATATATATATATATTTTTTTTTCTGGCTGTAAAAATGCCCAATCAGTATTTGTTTTGGAGTTCTAATTATTTAAATCTTGTTAGCGTTACCTAACATTTCTATATTTAAAATGATCCATTGTTTCAAATTAAATATGATTCTCAAAATATTGCCCTCTTGATTTCACAAAATGTTGGGTTTGGGGTTTGTTTGTTTTTTACTAATATAGAGGGTGATAAAGAATTCTGGGAATTTATTTATTTCACTTTTGATATTATCCACCAAAAATAATAAACAACAAATAGCTATCACCAATTTCTTTTACATTTATACTCTGTAAGTAGTCTACATAGGTAAATAAAAAGTATGATTTTTAACTTGAGATTATTGTCTTTAAAATACACTCATATATTTTCATGAGCTTAACTTAGTAAGCTCCTAACTTCTTATGAAGTTCTTAAAACAATTCAGTGAGGACTACTGGAAAAAGAAGCAAAATTAGCGAGAACAGCTATTCCATCACAAAATACAAAGACCATCTCTTCTAGGTAAATATTTAAGTTAAAGTGGAAACATGTTCTAAAATCTTTATCTCTTAGCCAATAACTCTGCATCCTTGAGCTTCATATCCTATAAGAGATGGTTGCTATGAAACTTGCTTAAAATCTTAATAACTATATTCAGCACAGGATTTCATAATACATGGAAAGCATTCCAGACATACCATCTCAATAATGCCCTCTATAATATTTAAAACACATTTTTTGAAGAGCTTATTTTGGCTCTAAATCTTCATCTCCTTCAGAGGACATTTGAGAAGCTTAATTTCAATTTGTTACTCTGCAATATCCATTTTGTGCCACATAGGAAAGAAATAAATATAATTTCTCAAATAATAGTTCTAAAAATATGAGCTATTGGCCCAATTTAATTCTAATTCCACTGATAGCTTAAACAGCAGCTTTTATTATGAGAAAACATGTTTATAGTTATGCTCCAATTGCTATCATTCTGTGTTCTTGACTGTCCCAGAGGTGGGGGGAAAAGCATATCACACAACCTTATCTAAAGGAGGATATGAACCAAGGCTCACATATCAGAAATGATGCATCTCTTTAACATGTTGAATGCAGGAATTTCTGAACTATTTATTTTATTGTTTTCCAAAAATACTTACATTGAATTTAAACAGCCATAGATAGTGACAGATTTTATGTCACCCTGTAGACATGCATCATCTATGCTGGAGGCCAAGAAATGAGTAGTTTCCATAATTAGTCAGCAAGCAAACATTGAATAATTGGACTACGGTTTATCAAGGGGTTGTTTTTGTTAAGAAGGGAAACCATGTAATCTGTTAGTCCTAGTCAAGTGGGTTCATTTGAATTATTATTTTTAAGCACACAATTCTCTTGTGCTTATTTAACATAAATAAATATTCAAGTATAGATTTTTAAAATTCTCTTTACCAGATAATCCACACAATAGTTTTCTATTTACTTAGAGTTTTCTTTGGGAAAAAAAGTACTCTAGGTTTAATTTTAACATAAATTTAGAGCAATATTGATAAAAATAAAATATGCCCCCCAAATAAATGAAATATTTGAAAGTCAATGTATGAATTACAACATTGAGAAAAGCTAAAACTAATTTGATTCAAATTTCTGAGGCAGAAATTTATTTTGAATGAATACCCTTTAAAAATATGGCATGTATTATAACTTTACTCATTTTATTTTCACATTATGTTGTTTAGTAGAATGTGCCCTCTAGGTGAAACTTTAAAGCATTTATAATTTGATGATAAACTGGAAAAAATCAAGCATTCATTCATTCATTCATATATTCATCATCATTTATGTCTTCAATCATTCATTCACATATTCATCAATTTAGCTGATATGAATTGAATGTCTACCATAAAATGGATAACCATTATGAAGATAAAATTTCTTCTATAAAGGAATGTATAGTCTAATTCCACTGAGATTATTGACAGTTACTATTACCTAATTTAAAGCTGAAGAATTTATTAGAATCCAAATATTTTACACTGAAATTTCAACTAATCTTGTGTTCTCTATTAGCTCAATAAATTAGCATTGGTTTTTTCTATCTCCTGAATGACACCCTGAAAAAATACCCCCAATAGCTATTTTATCTGCTATATTTTCAAATTTCTGTCCCAAAGCTGGTTATGGAAAATATTGAGTAGATAAACTGCTTCATCAGATTCTCTGTGGTTGATTCCTCTACTTTAAGATATTGTTCAATCATTCAGTCCTTCCATGGGCTTTAAAAAAGGAGAATTCAAATAAACCTGTGAAGGTCTTCAGAAATCAGGCACTAGAAAAAAAATTTATAATGTGGATGTTCTATAACATTAACATTGGTAGAGTAGAATTGGTGTTAATTTTGTGAAGAATCTTCAAAGTTCTGAGTACCTCGAGAAACAGATACTGCATACAGGATTTTTAACATAGAAATCGTTCAATGAATTGTACTCCCATATATAATATAGTTTTAGGCCTATGGACGTGTGTTTTCTTGGAGTAACATGTGTGTGCTTATGTGTATGTGTACACAAGAATTGGAGGAGTTAAACTTCTGGAGCCTCTAAATTTTAACATTTTCTAATAGTTTTGACTAGTCCTTACAATAAAGTCAGCCATTTCTCTATGCACTATTACCAAGTGTTGGCAGCAGTAGTATGTCTGATAGTATTATATAAAGTCATTCCCAGAAATACCATCTCAGAGAAGCAATAGCCTTGGGCACATTGTTCGATCATGGTAGATCATGAGATTACAAAGGTAAATGTGGAACATGGCAAAATTTGGTGTTAAGCATTTCATTTTTAGAAAGATCCTAGTGGTTATATGTCACACTATAAAATTTTTAAAGTTATATTTTTCTTTTTAAAGGAGTTTGATTTTTTAAAAGAATGAATATTTTTGTTAATTTCATGAAGTTTTCATATAATGTTATCACAAAATATATTATTCTAATGTTAAATTTAATCATCACCTAGATTTGTTTTGCATCTGCATTGCTAAATAATTTGTATTTTGAGTAGAGTTTAATTTTAACAAATATATAAGGAAAGAAACGGGTACTTTTATCAGTCTCTATATTTTTCATAGCTGTGATCAATGTTTCTATAATGATTTAAGTTAATATTACTTTGCCCATTTCTCTACAATACAATAATTTGGGTATTTACTTTTACAGGACATTTAGGTTTTAAGTAGTTGATGGTAGTCATTGTATAGCTTCTAAATGGTACAACAGTGATGCATGTCAAAATTGAGAAATCAGTAAACACCTCATTCTATGCCACCAGCCTCTGAATCTTTAATATATTAAATAAATATATATATATTAAAGATTCAGAGGCTGGTGGCATAGAATCTCTGTGATATCACTTCCACCTTCAGATGCTTAAGCAGATTTATGGTCTCAGTACACACATTCTTGTATCTAATCATATAATTTTTAGAAAAACCACTGTATTACCAGTTACATAAACTCTGCCATGTATTTGAAGATTATTGCATTATTTTATTTATTATGTGGTTACATTATCATGTATTTAGCCAATAGACCATATTGCAAAGGAGGGTATGTCCTTAGAGACTTACCTAAAATCCTTCAGGAAGAAATAATTTGTGGGAAGATATGGGTATGGGAGGGATGGTTTTCTAGAGTGATTCAGCAAATATTTATTTAGCATGCACTGTGTGCAAAGTACTGAAAATGGTTGGAACATTGGTGTATTGATTTTATGCTATATACAGAAAGAGTCCTTTGGCAATATTGTCTTCATTATATATTCCAAATTACTCTGGTTGTCCTATTCATAGGAATGGAATTGATTTAAATGTGTATACAAATTTTAATGATTTGAAAATTCTATATTTCACAACTTTAATTTGATAAAAGACATTGCAATTTTTCACCCCTTCAGGTCCACTTATAACAGGATCACTCAGTTTGAAGTATTGTAAGGATGTTTTAACCAGATTACTAAATCTTTTGCTTATGCCATGTCACTAAATAGCAGGTTTGCTTATAACTGTTTGTTTCCTCTTTTTGCTCTTAATTTAATTTACTAACTTTTAATGGAAGATATGAAAAATGCACACCCAGCACCTATATCCATGCATTTGAGTCTGGGGAGGAAAAATGATGAAAGTGAATAACCAGGATATGTGTTCACTCATTCCTTTCTTTTCCTTCAGAATGGGGATAATTTTATGAGAAAGTACACACTTATGTTTCACAAGACCTCTGCCCGCTAAATCATAGTTTGGCTATCTTTGAAAATGAACCCTCTATGCAAACTAGGAATTAAAGAAATTAGTTTCCTCTGGACTAAGGGATCCTGAGAAAATTATAACTTGGAACTCTTCTGAGTGGTTTCCTCACTTTGAAATCATTTCTTATTACTCTGTACATTTCAAGGGTATGCTGAGGTAACTCACGGAAGTGCCTGCCCTTCCCCCTGCTCTCTTATTTTCTACAAAAAGACAATGTGCTCTATTCTCTTGTACGCCACACTGAAGTGACCATATCACATGTCTCTCATATCTCACTGTGAAGTACAAAATGTCACAATGATAACTCACCTTAACTTAATAATTGATTGGATAGATAAATATGCCCATTCTTTATTAGTCTTTTCTACAAATTCTGATGGCATCATGAGGGATTATTATAAGTACCCTAAGCAATTCTATCCTACATGTTGGACCCAGTGTCCTGATCTTCAAGAGAGTATTGAGAGGAGAGGAAGGCAGGGAGAGAACTATAGTCAAATAGGTTTAGGAAAACAAAGGACAAAGAGGATTGATGCTCACTGCTCACATTTAATGTAAAAATCAGAAAAGCTGTACCACTCTAGTGTTACTCTCTCAACTAGCATGGATGATGCAGGAGAGTAAGAATAAAGATGACTCAATGGGATGTCTAGTCATATGGCCCTGACAGAAGTCAGTTGCATTTTTATACACCAATAATGAACTTCAGAAAGGGAAGTAATCCTATTCACAATTGCTTTAAAAGGGACAAAATACATAGCGATAAATTTATTCCAGGACAAAAAAAGACATATACTCATAAAATTATAAGAGACTGAGGAAAGAAATTGAAGAATATATAGCTAACTGGAAGTATATACTGCGTTCATGAATAGGAAGAATTAACTTCATTAAAATGTCCATACTACCCAAAACAATCTACAGATTCAATGCAATTACTATCAAAATGCCAACAGTGTATTTCACAGAAGTAGAACAAATATTCCAAAACTGTATATGGAACCACAAAAGACCTTGAATAGCAATAGTGCTTTTGTAAAAGAAGAACAAAGTTGGCATAATTATGCTACCTGATATCAAACTATACTAAAAGGTTACAGTAATCAAAACAGCATGGTACTGGCATAAAAACAGACATATAGATCAACAAAACAGAATAGAAAGCCCAGAAATAAACCTGTACTTTTAAGTTCAATTTGTATTTGACAAAAGAGGGGAAAACATACAATGGGGTAAAGATATTTAATAAATGGTGTTGGGGAAAATTGGACAGATACGTCTGAAAAAATTAAACTAGACCACCTTCTTACACCATACAAAAGAATAAGCTCAAAATGGGTTAAACACTTAAATATTAAGCACAAAACCATAAAAATCTTAGAAGAAAACAGAAGCAGTAAAATCTTGGATATTTCCCATAGCAATATTTTTTTTCTGATATATCTGCTATGGAAAGGGAAACAAAAGAAGAAAATAAACAAATGGGGCTACTTCAAACTAAAAGTTTTTTCATAGCAAAGAAAACTATCAATAAAATGTAAAGACAACCCACTGAATGGGAGAACATACCTGCTGATACATCTGATAAGGAGTTAACATCTAAAATTTGTAAGGAAGTTATAAAACTCAATTAAAAAATAGGCAAAGGGCCTGAATAGACACTTCTCCAAGGAGGACATGCAGATGGCCCATAGACATATGAAAAGATTCTCAGTGTCACTAATCATCAGAAAAATGCAAATTAAAACCATAATGAGATATCACTCACACCTGTCAGAATGGCTATCATCAATAAATCAACAAATAACAAGTCTTGGAGAGGTTGTGGAGTGAAGAAAAACCTGTACACTGTTGATGGGAATGCATATTGGTGCAGCTACTGTGCAAAACAGTATGGCAGTCCCTCAAAAAATTAAAAATGGAACTGCCTTATGACTCAGCAATTCCACCTTTAGGAATTTATCCGAAGAAACCTGAAACACTAATTTGAAGAATATATATACTCCTATGTTCATTGCAGCATTATTTATAATCAAGATTTTGAAGCAGCCCAAGTGTCTATAAGTAGATTAGTAGATAAAATAGGTATGGTATGTTTACACAATGGAATACTATTAGGCCATAAAAGAGAAGAGAAGTTCACCTTTTGCAACAACATGGATGGACCTGGATAGTATTATGCTAAGTAAAATAAACCAGTCAGAGAAAAACAAGTACCATGTGATTTCACTCATATGTGGAATCTAACAACAAGCAAAATAGAGACAGACTCACAGGTAGAGAGCAGGCTGACACTTCTCAGGGTGGGGGAAGGGATACAGGGGGCATGGAGGGATTGAGCAACAAAGGGGAAAAAATAAAGGAGAAAGAATGTATGGACCTGGACAATAGTGTGGTGATTGTGGGGAAATACTGTGGTGATTGTGGGGAGAGGATTGTAGGGGAGGTGAGAGAGAGTATAGGAGAATAAATGGTGATTTATAAAAAGTAAAATAAAATAAAACTTACATTTTGCATAGGTCAGATAAATGCTGGGATTTGTAATTCATATACTAGTAAATTCATATATATGTATAATACATATATGCATCTTATATATGTACTAGAGGCCTGATGCATGAAAATTCATGCAAGAGTAGACCTTCCTTCCCCTGGTTGCTGGCACCAGCTTCCCACCGGCACCCAGGACCACGCTGACTTCCCTCAGCCCCACCTTTGTCAGGAAGGACGTCTGGAATGACATCTGGAAGATGTCTGGTCTAATTAGCATATTACCCTTTCATTATTTTAGATAATACATATATGCATGTATTTCTATATTTATGTATATTCATACATGCAAATATGTATTTATATTTATTTTATAAATTTTATTTAATATAAAAATTTTTTCATGATAAACATGAATTTATCTTACCCAATATATAGAAATGGGGCATAATGAATTATACTAGAAAGAAATATTTCTTTACTCTCTATATCATTCAAAATAAGTGCAATAAAGCTGATCAGAACATTTTTAACTAGGAGGGTAAATTTAGAGACAAAAAGAGAATAACAATTATTATCTCATTAAATCTTTTTAAAAAATAAACGCCCTAATTTAACAGTTAAAGACCTAATAAATTTTATAATTAGGAGCAATCATACCCCCCATTTTTTTTTACTTTATTTTCATTTTCAGATGAAAATTATGATAATCCTGCAATATCTTCCTAGTTAAAAATCTGATATATGTTTCTGAAAATCAAAGGACACTGACAACCCCAGTGGAATTACAGTGGTCCAGATTTGCAACCATGTTTATCTTCATAAAGACAGTCTGACTGTTATGCCTCACTTTACAGTCTACAGAAGGACTACATATAATATTAAGGGGTTTTTACAGTACAACATGCAGCTAAACCAAAAAAAAACCAAAAAGAAAGTAAGAAAGAAAAGAAAAAGATAAGCAACCCTCTGTAACAAATCAGTATATTCCAGTGTTTCAAATGTATCCACTCAGTAGCTGTGGCTTAACTATGGTTTCGGAGATTTCACAAAAGAGAGAGAGAAGGAAATGAAGCCAAGAGGAGTGGGAAGGAAAATAAAAAAGAAAATAAAAAAGATACTGCCTAGCTACAAGCTGCAGAGGAAAATTAATATTCAAAAGGTTAAGGTGTCTGTGAAATGTATGTAATGAGTAACACTCATAGTTTGTTACTATAGGTTCATTGCCTCTAATGTTGAGGACGGCACATGGATAATTTACGATTCCCATTGTCCCCTCTGCAGGGATTAATTCTGAATTATTTATGTACCTATATACGCAGAGAACTGAAACATTTTAGTTAAAGTCAGCCACTCATTCATAGTCTTGAAATTATGCAGCCCTTGTTGCTAAAAATGATGTTAGCCTCTTGTGATTTAAGTCATAACATTTTATTTTCAGTCCCACTGAGAGAGAAGGCATACAGAAGGGGGGGAAAGGATATATTTTCTAGAATAAATCTCAGAATGCATTTTTAAAGATGTAAATAGATAGTGGTAATTTTGTCGAGTCAAATTTTTGTTGTAGAGAGCATGTAAATAAACCTTTATTTTATTCATGATTTGTGTTTCCGTATTGGAACACTCTACGACTTATTTTCATATTGTTACCTTTAAATACGAAGCCTCTGCATTTCAATAAAGGGAATTCCACCTACGTGTTAATTAATCAAAGAATAAAATTTCACTTTTGGAAAATTGTTCTATTCCATTCAGATTTCATACCAAACCATTTCATTTAGTCAACTGAATTTTTTTAAAAAAGTACTGTTTCCATTTAAACTCCAGTGATTACTCACCTCTATTAAGGGTTCCTTTGAGTACATCAGGATTAACGAAAAAAAAATGCAGGTATTACACACTTCTCTGAAAAAAATAACAGATTGTATTCTGGATTGACAATGTGTTTGATAGGTGCTAACCTTGTCAGCATAAGACTATCTTATCATTTTTAATAAATTAGATTTTGAGTTGTGTACATTTAACACATTTTTGCATGTTTTGATGTAAATTGCAGGTTTTCATATATTTAACCAAAGTTTTTTGATTGAGAAATATTAAAAAGTCTCATATACAATTATTTTCAGGAAAAAGCAAATCTGTTTATTTTTTAAAAGTCTCCAAACAACTGACCTTGGGCCTTTAGAATTCAGATTACTCTGGCGCTTCCGATTTTAGAAATTGTTGTTTTAATCATTAGGGTGCATGTCAAGTAGGTAGACACAATGGTGACTGTGCAAATAGATAAGAAATTAAAATTATTCAAAAGCAAGTGCAAATATATATTTATATATATTTTATATATGCCACACACAACACATCAATTTCACTTTTAGCCCCCACCGCACACAATTCAACAATCGCTAATAAATTAGGAGGAGGAGCATATTGATATACTGCTTGACTATAACACAAAGAAGTGTAGTTAGCAAAAAGCTGCAGTGGGTAATGAACAGTATTTTAACTCGGCAGTTTAACCTCCATGTCTGTCAGCTGTGACCTTTTACCAACCCCAATGAGAGTCTGATTTCTCACTTTTGCTACTCGCTGCTGGATGAGTGAATGTAGAATTTGACAGCGAGAGGTTTTACATGAAAAGGAAAGGTACTTAAAAAGCATGTTTTGTGATGATAGGCTACATTTATTCACTGTTCATTACGCTGGGTGCAGCAGCAGCGTTGGTGGATTGATTGGGTGTGAGCAGCTTGTCTGCTATGGAAGTGAAGAGGCGGTATTGACCTGCATGGGAGCTGAAGTGACCTCTAGATGACCCCCCTTTCACCTGAAATTGACCTTGAAAATAACCTAGGGTTCACTCCCATTTAAATAGGAAGAAAATTCTTCTAACAGCATGTGAATTATTGGAATGGATGCATTGAGCATTTCCTTTTCTCCTCCCTCCCGCCCCCCTTTTTTACTTTTACAGAGGTAAATGCATGTAGGGGGTAGGCGGGTGTTGGCTTTTACATTTCCAGACCCCGCAGCTGCTCTGCTTGGTGTTTGTACAGATTTATGGAGGGGCCAGCCAGACTTTGGACTGCTCGATGTAGAATTTTACCATTCATCATTATTGATTAGAGTCCACACTCTGTGACAGAGCCCCAACCTTACTATGACAATTGCTATTTCAGTTGTTATGGGCCATAATGGGCCATAGGGATGATTTAAAGGAGCACAATAGCTATCTGTAATTACACATGAATAATCCATGAATTCTACACCACAACGCTTATGATCAGACCCTAACTACCAAGGCCTGAGATCTTTATTCTTGTTCTCTCTTTGGCACCTGTGCCAAAAGTTGCCAATCGATGAAAATTGAAGCACAACAAGCTTACCCTCTCCCATGCTCAAAGTTAAGTTTCCATTCTTAGTTAAAAATAAATCACACACTTGAAAAATGATAGAATATTGTCTTTTAACAGATGGTGTGATCAATAATTGAACTTGCTTCTTATTAGAAAAGGATGCCCATTATTATTTCATCAACTAACAATAAGTAAATAGATTAGAAATTTGGTATAATCATTGTACTGCTAGAACAAGAGGAGATAAAGTAGAACATTATTATTAATGTTTTCACTTTTTTAAAAAAATATATTTCATTGATTTTTTACAGAGAGGAAGAGAGAGGGATAGAGAGCCAGAAACATCAATGAGAGAGAAACAATGATCAGCCGCCTCCTGCACACCCCCAACTGGGGACGTGCCCGCAACCAAGGTACATGCCCTTGACCGGAATCGAACCCAGGCCCCCTCAGTCCTCAGGCTGACACTCCATCCACTGAGCCAAACCAGTTAGGGCAATGTTTTCACTTTTTAAAAAAATATATTTTATTGATTTTTTTACAGAGAGGGCAGGAGAGGGATAGAGAGAAACGTTGATAAGAGAGAAACATAGATCAGCTGCCTCCCGCACACCCCCCACTGGGGATGTGCCTGCAACCAAGGTACATGCCCTTGACTGGAATCGAACCTGGGACCCTTCAGTCCACAGACTGACCGACACTCTATCCACTGAGCCAAACCGGTCAGGGCAATGTTTTCACTTTTTAAACAAATGTTTTTACTTGAAATCTTTATAGTCTCAGATTTGGTCAAAAAATTAGGGGGGGGAGGCCAGGGAGCAGGGGGCAGGAAATCAAGACCACAAATTAGTTTCAATGGTACATGGAAATGGAATAGGTCTTACACAAGCTTTAATAACTGTTGAAACTAATGCACTAACCCAGGGATTCATCAGTTGTAGTTCAACAGTAAATTATTCTCTAATTTTATGTGAAATGGAAACATGGAGAGAATGTTTGTCCACTGAGCTTAGGCATATATACAGCCCTTAAGGTCCAGAGTACTGGCACAAACACGGCTAATGAAAAAAACCTCGCATTAATTATTGGCTCCTCAAGATTTTCCCATGTCCAGAATATTTCTTGGAGTGGAGACCACCAAATGTATAAGGTAATTCTAAAGGTATTTTTAAAAGTGGCCAAATTTTTCCTTAGTATTTCCCAGACTCCAGGGTTCTTACAGAATGGGAAATCTATGCAAAGTTTTGGTAAGCTTATTTCTTCTAGCTCTTAGATTCTGTGTAACCAACTGCTGTATTTACTCAACTTTGAGATTTTGATTTTCTGACAATTTAGGAAACAACTTTTGGCAGGGTTTTTGGACTATCTACCATGTAGTCCAGAAAAGTGTCCCTTCTGCCTGGTTTATGACAACATTTTAGTAGACGACAATTCAACCTATTTGGGGCATAGTATTATTGTTTAACTCAGATGCATTTTTCATACTGTTCAAATATTTACATGCAGGGCTGCAGGCTTATTAGCAATCTGGTAAAGGATTTGTAAATCTGGATCAAAATTCTGACAGGGTATTTATGGCATTGACTTGACCTCTTTTCTATCTAAAGCCCTCCTCCATAATTCTTGTTCCATTTGATGTTAATACCATGCATAAAAGGCAGTAACCACGACATTTGCACACAATAACACTCTAACATCCTCACAGGAGGATTTACTAATCTGATTTCCTCCCTACCTCCCTCAGTGTGAGGTGCTTACACCTATGTCAGTTTCAAAGCTTCAGGAAGCCCTAACTTAACCAGTGCCTGTTATCTTTTACAGTTTACTCTCCTCCTCTCTCATTACAATGATGAGGCACTGTAAGGATCTTCAGCAGACCCTTAGAGGACCTGCAAGTTGCAATTATTCTAATTTAGTATCATGTCAGGCTTTTTTAATCTCTGGGAATATTTATTTCCTTCCAATTGTTGGAATATTGAAAGGTGTTTTGCATTTTCTGTTAAATAGGTTGCACTGCAAGATTGAAATGCAACCCTTGAGTTTTTAAAAGTAACTAACTTAAAATAAATTAAAAAATGACAGCTTTTTTTCCAAGTCACGTAAGTGATTTTTTCAAATATTTCCTTTTAACTGTTCCCATTTGTCTGTACATCAAATAAACACAAAGCCAGGACATGTTTTCTTGAACAGAAAATCTGTACAAAATACCACAGAAACACAGACTTGTAATTGGTATAACGTTAGAAACCTACGTGCTTATCTAGTCAGTCTCCATCTCATCTTTGTTCCTACCTCTCTATAAAGGATAAGGCAGTTTTGCCCAAAGGAAGAAATAAAAGGGAATTCTCCTTAAAAGGCACATTAATGAAAAAAAGAACAGCTTTATTGGGGACATGTGCAGAAAGGGATGTTTGAGTAGTAAATGATAATTTACTTTTGAGGTATATTAAAAAGGTTTAATCTTACTGATCATGAGTTAAATTGGATGTTTTAATCAGCTAGTGCCAAAAATAATTATGCCAGATCGCTTAGTCTGCAGAACATGTACACAAAGCATATAAATCCTTTGCTTCCCCAGGGATTTCTCAGAATAACACACAACTAAAAGACAAAAGCGGTATCAAACTCATATAAATTAACATTGTAAATGATCTGAAAAATATAATAAATAACATGATTCCATCACTTTATACAGCATAGGGAAGGGTGTCCAACACAAATATATGCATTAATCTTCTGTATCCTTACTAAAGTTTTTCAATAAACTTTCCTTCCATTTACTTTCTACAGTTCAAGTCAAGGTCATTCCTTTCATTGAGAGAGCTGGGCTGGATGAGAGCATAGAAATCTGTGTTTCTTTTAGAAATGAATGTGAAAAATAGGATTATTTTCCTAATGAGTTTTTATTGAGGAAGTAAAATAAAGAAGTTGGACCCAGGGTCCTTAAGAGTCCTTTGAAGGGATAAAAGTTCTATGATTTAAGACTAATATTTACCACAATTTTGTTACTATCCAAACAAAAGAGAATAAGAAATAGATTATATAGATGAAATAAAAAGCTATGAGTAAAATCATTTCACATGCATAATAAATTTTGAAGTGAGTCATTTCTAAAATACTAATAGATATAAAGGCTGGGGTAGATCATATTCTACATTCCATTTATGTGAAAAAATAAATAATATGGACAATCTTGTTTATTGAATTTTCCACAACCCTAAGTCCTAATTTAAATTTCTTTCAACATACCTTATGTGAACTGAGTATATCTTACTATTTTAATATATTGAATCACAATAACATAATTTGAAAATAATGATATCTCCATTATTTCTTCTATCATAATATAAATTTTTTTAAGTGCAGTGTTTTCTAACATAAATAATAAAATTGGGGGAGCCATAGACTACTTTCAGTCACTGGTTTAAATTTTTTTACAATAAAAAAATTAAAGTTCAGGTAGCCACTAAAAATTTTTAAAAGATTTCTAAAATGTATGTTTCTCTTTAAATAGTAGAATTCACTCTGAAATGCAAGTTTGATGTAAAAGCTTATCATTTTCTGGAGGGTGATGATTATTGAAAGCTAAAAAGAAGAGTGAGATGAGGTTAAGTGAATCATCAGTTATACATCTGATGCTTTTCCCGTCGTGTAACTTAATTGGTTTACACTGATTTTGTACTGGAGTATTTAGGGACAACATGGGGGCTTTTCTGAAGATCTGAACAGCTGCTTGATTTGTTAATGAACAAGGTTATCAGTAGCCAATTGCTCACAGCTGAAAAACTGCATGCTCCTGGTTAGTCCATTGGAGAGGGAATTTTTAAAATGTAGTTTTGTGTTTGACACTGTTGCCTTCTGGGTGATTTGAGTATATTCACTTTCCCCCCTAGCAACCCAATTTTATCATATGCAAATTAGAACTACTACGGACAAATTTTTACTCTGTGTAATACAGTTAAGAATGCAATAGAAGCCGAAACCGGTTTGGCTCAGTTGGATAGAGCGTCGGCCTGTGGACTGAAAGGTCCCAGGTTCGATTCCGGTCAAGGGCATGTACCTGAGTTGCGGGCACATCCCCAGTAGGAGATGTGCAGGAGGCAGCTGATCGATGTTTCTCTCTCATCGATGTTTCTAACTCTCTATCTCTCTCCCTTTCTCTCTGTAAAAAATCAATAAAATATATTTTTAAAAAAAGAATGCAATAGAAGTACTCCTTTTTAGAAGATAGGAACAAATATGTCCCTTTATCATGAACTTGTCAATTCTCACTACTATTTTAGGGTGGGTCAAAGATCCCTTTGAGAAGCGTATAAAAGGTTGGAATCTCTACCCACAGGGGTGTCTATAAGTACACACATACAGAACATTTTTGCAAACAATATGAGGATGCCTACATACATCAGGTTAAGAGCCTTTTCAGTATAATTATGTTGAAATAGACTACCTTTAGCACCAGTAAGAAGGCTAAGTTAGAAGAGTTTCTAATCAATTATATAAAAAGAAGCCATTAGGTACCATCTTATAAAGTAAGATTAATTAAATATTTTACTTCAAATATAGACCATACTGCAAGGACAACAAAAACATATATATTTTCAAAAAGAATAACTTACACACATCAATGCATAACCCATGGACACAGACAATAGTGCTATAAAGGCAGGGGGCGGGGGCAGGAGCAGGGTAGCGGGGGTCAATGGGGAACATCTATAATACTTTCAACAATAAAGATAAATTTTAAAAAACACACATTCATGTTTAATGTGTTATCTATTATTCTCTCCTATTCTAATAGTTTCCTTAAATATTTTCTGAACCATAAGATGCTTCAAACACAGTCACAGAGCTTATTTTTAAACATCGTTACTTGCTATGGTTGTTAATAGTGCTTCCATTCAGAGTATAGATGCAAAATAATCAATTGCTGAAATACAATGGTGATATTTCATTGATGGTCTAAACATGAGATGAAGAAACTTCATAGATACATTTGAACTTAAATAAAATTAAAATTTCAAATTGAATTTTTATTTGGTATATAATTATTAATGATCACATAATTATTATCATTCCACTTGTAGGGACTATTACCTTGGTTTAAAAAAATAAGAATTCTGTTTGGTTTCTTTAAATTTAACCTGAAATTTAAAAATAAAAACCCTACATGATCAAGCCTTATAATCATTTCCTTGCATATACCTTTAATTCCTCTGCCTCTCTCTTCAGTCTGGTTAAATCCAAATCTCCTCCTCCTCTGCTCCCACATACACACAGCTGAATCTGTCTAGGGAACAACACCTCATCATGCTGACTGGTTTCACTTTATATTCCTGTTCATAGCCAGCAGTGGGCCCTTAATGATGTCATGTAATCATTAAATACATCTCCAGGATATTCACACTTCTATTCTCCTAGACAAGTATTTCACATCTTCTCACTCCTCAAACCTCAACACTCTCTCCCCTGTCCTCACTCTCAGTTGATGACATATCTTTTCCCTTCACTAAAAAAATGGAAGCAATCAGAAAAGAACCTCCAAAGAATCCACCTTCTACATTTACCAGTGTATGTACTCACATACTCTGCCTTCCTGCCTGATGTCATTCATGCAGTTTCCAAGTTCTTTTCTCAATTAAAATCTGACTTTCACACAAGTTCTCATCTTCCCTCCTTACTCAAGGACAAAGCTCCAGGAATTCTGCTCCTCACTTCCTCCTGTAACATCAACTTTTTACTCTTAGCTAGGCTTTTTTCATTAACATATGGAAAATTATAATAATTATTATTATTCTATTTTGGAGTATTATAATATTATTTCTCAGATCTTAAAATAAGCCCTTTTTTATTTATATTTTTACATTTTTGTTCCCTTCACAGCAAAACTCCTCAACAAACTTTTCTATATGTCCACTTCCTCTCCTCCCATTCTCTATTCAGTTCACCCTAGTCTGAATCACCACCACGATTACTATGGCTACCAGATTCCTCTCTTTGATCACAACTGTGTAATAGTAAGTTCAAAGATCAATTCCAAATTCCTGCCCAACCTGACTTACCAGCAATAGACAGAGTTGATTACTCCCTCTTCCTTGAGACACTTCTTTCACCTGGTTTCTAGGTCACAGTCTCTTGGTTTTCCTCCTAACTAGTGCCTCCATTTCTGTCTCATTTACTTGTTCATCTTCTTCTCCCATGCCTCATGATTTAAAGGTCATTCTTTGACCTTCCTTTTCCAGCTATACCCCATACCTTGGTGATTTTACATAGTTCCATGGTTTTAAATAGCACTGTATGCTTAAACTCTCAAATATATGTATCTTATATAATAAAAGAGAAACATGCAAATTAACCATCCCTCTGCTATGCTCAAGCCACACCCACAAGCCAATCAGGATCAAGTATGCAAATTAACCCAACTAAGATGGCAGTGGCCATGGAGCTGGATCAAGCAGGAGGATCGGGTTGTGCCTGGTGATGGAGGAAGCCAAGCTTCCCACCTGCCCTAGCCAGCCCTTGGCTCTACTCAAGGCTACAAAGTTTCAATTATAGAAGATAAATAAATACCAGGAAAAAAAAGAAAAAAGAATAAAAGAAGAGGCTGGGAGCTTGGGTCCCTGGGGGTGGTGTAGCCAGCCTGAAAACAGCCATCAGCCTTTCACCCAGGCTGGCCAGGCACCCCAGTGGGACCCCCCACACACTAACCCTGAAGGGGGCAAACAGCCCTCAGCTCCTCACTCAGGCTGACCAGGCACCCCAGCAGGACCTCCACCCTGATCTGGGACACCCTTCAGGGCATACCAGCTGGCCCCCACCGGTGCACCAGGCCTCTATCCTATATAATAAAAGGGTAATATTCAAATTGACCATAACAGCGGAATGACTGGGAATGACTGGTCACTATGACACACACTGACCATCAGGGGGCAGACACTCAATGCAGGAGCTGCCCCCTGGTGGTCAATGCGCTCCCACAGGGGGAGCTCTGCTCAGCCACAAGCCAGGCTGATGGCTGACAGCACAGTGGTGGTGGCGGGAGCCTCTCCTGCCTCCTCAACAGCGCTGAGGATGTCAGACTGCAGCTTAGGCCTGCTCCCCACTGGCAAATGGACATTCCCCAAGCGCTCCTGGCTGCCAGAGGGATGTGTGACTGCCAGCTTAGGCCCAATCCCCCAGGGAGCAGGCCTAAGCTGGCATGTGGACATCCCCCAAGGGGTCCTGGACTGTGAGAGGGCAC
>NW_006299705.1:14470346-14481381 GCF_000327345.1 Myotis davidii
ATTTAAATATTTGTCCTGAATTGATGACCTGACATAGACATATAAATATCTAATGAATAAATCCAATATGTGTCCAAATATACTGTTCTAGCCACCTCTCACCTCTTCTGCTACCATTCTGGTCAGAAATGCCACCTTGCTTCATCATCATTGCAACACCCTTCTATCAGGTCTCCCTCATCCATCCTTCTCCCCTGCTGTCCTTCAGTCCATTCTTACTACAGCAAACAGAGTGATTCTATAAAATGTACCTGTGATCATGCTATATCTTTATCAAAACTCAGCAATGACCCCATTTCACTCAGAGTAAAATCCAAGATTCTTATAATAGCCTAAAAATCTCAACATGAACTCCTGTTGCTCTTTCTCTCTTATCCCATTTTCCATTACCCTTCTTTCTTGCTCACTCCACTCCTGCCACACTAAACTTTTTGCTTTTCTCCATTGGGACCACTGCTCTAATTATTCTGACTTAAAGAGATTGATAATCCTTTAACTAAAGGTAGTAACAAACAAATTTTTGAGCCAGATAAGAGTTGTAAGATTTAATGTTCCATCTAAGAAATCAAATGAAGGCAAACAAAATAATAATCTCTTGTTTTTAAAGTAACATATGCAGTTTTATAATTTTTACACAGTGCTGCCAACTGTATAAATTTCTAGTTGATTTCCTTCTTTTCAGTCTTTTTTGATTATTTGACAATTTTTAAATAATGGTATGAAAATTTAAGTAAAAATAGAAGTCAAATTATGAAAAGCACAAGTAAGTGGGGTGTTATATGTTTAGGGATAGGATTAAGATAGATATTTTTGTAAAAGGATATAATTCTAGCTTACTTATAGGATTAAAGATATGATACATGATAATGGAGATGACAGAAAAGCTGGTTCAGTAACAATAATAGTAGGTGACATATTAGCAATATAACTAAGTGCCAACCAAAGTCTTTCACAGTTACTATGCCAAAACTAAAATAGAAATCAAACACATGTTTCGATCATATGGGGGTTCATTGGTAAGATGCAGCTGTTGCTTTCAGCACAGAAATTGAAGATAAACAGATTCAGACTTTAGGAGCTTACAGCATCATCTAATAATCTAAATTCAGGTTACACGTTAAGTGACACAAAGCACAAAATAATGAGAAGTTAGGTGATTTCAAATACATTGCCAACTAGTGATTCTCAAAGCACATATCAGAAATCTCTACATAATGGTCTCTATTCAGTTCAAGTAGTTCTTACTAAATACTGTGGAAAAGACTGATAGTTGCCTCTCAATATCCATTCTCTTTCTCTTTTTTTTAAACAATAGATTTCCAACTTTCACTGGGCCTCTATGCACCCAGCTACCAGCTTTCTTGGCAGGTATAGATATGTGACTGAGATTGATAGATTAAAATGAAGTATTATATACTTGAAAAGGATGGAATTATGCCTATCTCTTCTTCCACTTTCCTGCTTCCTAGCACACACATGTGATAAACTGGAGTTCTCTAAGCCACCTTGGATTCTATGGGCACACCCCAGGAGTGACAGACAGATGAACTAAAAGGAACTTGGTATATACAAGGAATACTATTCAGCCACAAAAAATAATGAAATACTGCTATTTGTGACAACACGTATCTTAAGGGTATCATGCTAAGTGAAATGGAAAAGGACAAGAACCATATGATTTCATTTATATGTGGGGTATAAAAAAAGCAACAAACAAATGAAACAATAGGTGGTTTGTGTTTATAAACACAAACAATAGGTGGTTACCAGAGGGAAGGAATGTGGGGGCAGGGGGAAGAGAGTAAAGAATTAAATATGGTGATGGAAGCAGACTAGACTCTGAGTGGTAAACACACAATGCGATATACAGATGTATTATAGAATCATACTCCTGAAACTTATGTAATGTCGTTAACCAATTTAACCTAGTAAAATTAATTAAATTAATAATAAAATACAGAGATACAAAGGTAAATAAATAGATAAATAAGTAAATAGATTGAACTTTGTACCTGAAGTTGCATTTGGAGCTGCCAGCCCAGCCCTGTTCTGTGTATCTCAGAGCATTGTAAACAACAGACAAAAGTTAGCTTTTTGCCCCACTGCTCTTTAGAAGAGCTATAATATGGAGCCCAACTTAAATTTGATATAAGTACATGCAAATAATACAAGAGAAATAAAGCTCACCTTTGCACAATGGAGGGAAATTTAGAATTTAACATACGTGGAAGCATAAGCATCGTTTATGCTTTTCTTTGGTTAGTAAAATATGCTACTTTGGTCAGAAGTCCATTTTAATCATACTTTCTGGTCTAATTTAAAGAAGGTAATTTAGATCTATAACCTTCCATAATTAAAATGTCAAATGAAAATTACAATGGAAATAAGTCAAGTTCTCATTGGTCAAAATATCTAGATCACCCTATTGCCACACTAGATATTTGCAACAGCAAACTTAGATTACCACTTTCACTCATTAAATGTTAAGGGCTCAGTGTTATGTGGAACGCATGATCATTACTGTAGTCTAATGATCACATAGGAATAACCATAACCAGTGTGGATAAAATACAAAACCATTTAAATAAATAAATAAAAAACATTTAAATAAATAAGTATTTAAAAACATTTAAATAAATAAATCACTTATTTATTTAAATCACCACCAGAACAATATTGGGTCCTCTGCTTTCTACCCCATTGAGAAGCAACTAGGAAACAAAAAATTAGATAACCTACAACTCTAAGATATGAGAAAAAGTTGCCCTAGAGTTTTGAGATTCATGCATAATTATCTTCTGCTCCTGATCCTAAGAAAACAAACCTTCTGAGTTTGTTTTTCAATGAAAAGCATAGAAGAATATATGGTAGGAAACACCCCTTGTTCATATAGGATTAGGACACAAAGCTCTGTATGAGTTGAAAGTTATTTTGTAACCAAAGTATTTCAAATCTTATTATAGGGAAAGCAATGAAGAAGTAATTGTTCTGAGCAGTTATATATACAGGATGTGGCAAAAATTGGTGTATAGTTGGTCATATGGAAAATAACGTAATAACTAATAATACAAGAATAAACTCTGTGTTTTGTGTACTTTCAGCTGTAAACCTACTTTCCCACTCCATATATTTCCATGCTACCACAGAAAAATCTCTGCTTAGGCCACATTCTATAGGTGCTTTCTCCCCTTAGACATCTCTAAACATACCCTAAACACAAGTATAAGTAAGCACATGAATTGCACTTCAAACATTTACCAGGGGCACCCACATTTTGCCTTGAAAATGACTCTAGACTTTCCCCCTCTTAACTCTGATAAATGTCTTCAAATGCTCCTTGTTTTCAATCCCACTATTGTTTCACTGCCCCCAGTCTTCTATATGTCCACAGGTTCTTTTCAACTCCTCCCAAAGGATGTAGAGTCTATTTCCCTACCCACTGAATTTGAGCACAGCAGTTGACGACAGGATATTGTGGACATCACTCATTCATAGGGTCGCCAGGAGTGAGTCAACTCAATGGCAGATAAAACAAACATATTTATTAAAGAATCATGTAGAGCAATTTATATATTTATATTTTTTGGCCAAAATAAATATTCCACATTTTGCATGTTCAATATTATAGCCTTCTTGCGCAAACTTCCATTCTCCACATCTGCACAATTTAACAATCAATGTTGCCTCTTTTGCTAATTCCTATTTTTCATCAAGGAGAGGATATAGTGACTACTCTAGGATAACACCATGGTGATTCTACATAAAGTCGGACATAGATTTTCATGCTTAATAGGGTTCTGGAACCAATTTTTACCAAGGGGTGGGAGGTGTTCCCACACTCACAAGCTATTCTATGACACTACCTGAGAGTCTTGCACTTTAATTCAGTCCTGACACAGTCTACCTAGAGACAGTGTCAGATTCCACAGGTTGAGGGCTCAATTCCACAGAACTGCTCTCTCCTTCAGCCCCTGCCAGCGCCTTCCATACCCTCCCCTTCAGATTCCAGTCTCAAGCACAGGTTGTTACCTCCAAATCTAACCACCAACTGGCTATAAATCTGAGGTTTCCATGAGCCCCTCCTTGGGTTACCTTAATTTGCTAGAGTGGACACAAAACTCAGGAAACTCATTATTTACTAGGTTACTGATTTTGTTGTGAAAGGACATAACTCAGCAATAGCCAGATGGGAAGAGATGCATAGGGCAAGTTATGCCAAAAGGGTGGAGAGCTTCCATGTGCTTTTGAGGCATGCCACTCTCCCAGCACCTCCACCAGCCGAGGAGCTCTGAAACCCTCTCTTTTCCAGTTTTTACAGAGACTTCATTACACAGGCATGATTCAGGGGTGGGGAACCTTTTTTTCTGCCAAGGGTCATTTGGATATTTATAACACCATTTACGTGCCATACAAAACTATCAACGTAAAATTAGCCTGCTATATTTGGTCAAACATTTAGTTAACTCACACCCAATGCCTTGGCAGGGCTAGACCAAATGATTTCACAGGCCTTATACTTCGGGCCAGATGTTCCCCACCCTTGGAACTTAAAAATTGTCCAGTGGAGACTGATTCCATCTCTAGCTCCCTCTCCCCTTCCAGTAAATCAGGGAGTGGGACTAAAAGTTCCTCTTCTCTATCGGTGATTGCTTCCCCTGGCAACCAGCCCAGGTGTCCTCCAAATGTCACTTCATTAACATAACCTCAGTTATGGGTGAAAGGGGCTTATTATGAAAAACAAACTACCCATTTCACATGTATGGCTCTGAAGCATTTTTTTTCAGAACCTGAGAAGAGACCACATATAACAAAAGATGCCCCCATTGCTCTTTTACTCAGGATATTTCAAGGATTTGGGGAGCTATGAACCATGGGTAAAGAGGAAATATACGATATGAAAATATATTTTATCTTCTGAATGAGCAAATATATAGTTCTTATAATTTACATTAAAAACAAGACAACAGGACCCAAATATAGTTGCTCATGCTAAGCCCAATATCACCAAATCAATATTTAATGATAGCTGTGTATTTCCCAAAAATAGAATCTGAAACCACTCAATCAGGAATTCCCTGACCAGCACCAGTGAGCTCATCTGCCTCATAGACCACTGCCATTCCTGTAGAAAAGTGACCTTGCTACACCAATCTGTTTTTTGCTAGTTTAACTTCCTTGTTCCAGCTCCTTTCTGCCCATAAAAGTGTTGCATTTCGCATCACTCCTCATAGCTCCTTTATATCTCCCAGATTGGACACTGCTAGATTCATGAATCATTGAATAAAGCCAATAAGCTCTTTAAATTTACTCAGTTGAACTTTGTTTTTAACAATCTCAACACTGTAACACTGCAATTTGTAACCCAGACTTCAGCAATGGCCTCTGGACATTTTTCTGAGCCAAGATTTCGCCTTATTCTCAAGTTCTAGAAACAGTACCTCCGTGGAGTCCTATGTTCTCTGAGAATTAAGTTGTATTTGTTCCTTTCCAGTCCTTCCAGGGATTAGCGTAGGGGGTCTCAGGTTGAAATATTCACAGAAACTAACAAAAAAATAATGAGTGAGACTGGAAAGATACAAGATAATAGAGAGTCTAGGCTAGGGCTTGCATGACGCATATAAAAAGGATAGTTGCTTAGCTGTCACAGATTGCTGCCATATAGGAAAATGAATGCTATTTTCTTTTCTTACAATTATTTTAAGAAAAACTCAAAACCCATATTTTGTATTTTGCTGAGAAATTTCCCAAAGCTTTAAATGTTGGCAAATAATATAATAAGAATAATAACTTTTTTTGGTCCAACACACACACACACACACACACACTCCTGTGGGAAAAAATCTGGCTCAGGGGCTCCATTTTGCAAACTCGGGATTATAGCTTTGTTTTAAGAATGTCACCTATCCTATAAATGAGGATCTCTGTGTGAATAAAAATAATAATAATAGAAATTCTTTCTCTGCAGAAATGTCGAGGTGTTTTCAAGTTATAAAATAATAGAATGTCTTAGGAAATGATTCAAAACATCGCCCAGCGGCAGCACGGCCAAGAGCGGAGAACATGGACAGGAGCTCTGAAACCCCATGCCCCTAATTCTTAGATCTGTTGCTGATTAGTCATGGAACCCTGGACAACCCATTGAAACCTTCTTTGCTTCAGTTTCTTCATTTTTAAAGTTGAGGCGATTATTAAAATAGTAGTGCCTACCTCATACTACTATGAGATTTAAATGAGTTCACTTTTGTGACTCTCTGATTAGAGACTATATAATACATGCTATATATATATGTTTGTTGAATAAATTAATTTCACATAACATTTCTGTGCTAAAAAGATAGAATGAAAAAGCTTATCCTTGTTTACGCTATCTGAGGAATCCCAAGGGACCAAGTAAGAAATGTAAGTCTTATCATCCCAGATCACTGGGTGAATATTTACAGTGAGAACAGCATGTCACAAGGAACTTCTACAAGGGAGCTTAAAATTACTTTACTTTTTTCACCTTGCTAAGATGTTGGCTTGTATTGTTAAGAGACAATTGAGCTATCAGCCAATAATTCCTTACTACCAAGCCCCAAAAGTTTCTGTAGCATGAAGGTGAATGGAATTATTCAGTTAAAATGACCTTTAAAAAAAAACAGAACTTGATTTAAATTAAAAAGGAAAATACATTAATAAAGAAGGTTTTAACTTGTTATTTCAGAAGCAGTCAATCTTTGGGTCTATAAAGAAGTTGCGTCAATGGGTTAGGAGGAGTAGAAATCGTCTCCTTCCAGATGTCTCTATATATTATCAACATAGTCACAAGTGAAAAATAAACTGTCAGAGATGAGAATCCATAAAAGACAGGGAGGCCACCCATCACTGGTAACATCATCATGAAAAGCTGTTACATGAAAATGACTAATTCTTACTGTCAGTTTTCATTTCCCAGATTCGTCCTTGATAGAATTAAGATGCAAAGTTTCCTAGGTAGATTGGGAATCGAGATAATATCTGACTTTTATTGAATAAGTGTTCTAGGTTCTTAAAAAGCATTTATTAAAAATATATTTTACTATACGCAGTTGTTAAGGTTTGGCTAAGATTCAGTGGTTCTCAAGTGGGGGTGATTTTGCTCCCCAGGGGATATTTTGGTTATCACAACTGGGTGGGGAGGTGCTACCAGCATCTGGTGGGAAGAAACCAGGGATGATGCCATACATCCTACAAAGCATAGGACAGTCACCATGCCAAAGAATTATTTGGCCAAAGGGTGAAGGGTGCTGAAGATGAGAAAGCCTGAAGTGGAATGATAGTTCAGCCTAAATTAAGAAGCCAAAAATTATATTTTAACAGAGTTCCACTACATAATACTGATGATTTGGATTATGCAATATGATGTGAAGCAAATAGCATGATTTTAATTTCAGGAAAAACTGGTTTAGATACTACCCGCTCCACTTAACTATGTAAGCTTGAAACCCTCTGAGCCTCAGTTTTCTCATCTATAAAAGAGACACAATAGTAGCAACTTCACAGAATAATTGTGAAAAATAGTAAGTTCTTACATACACACTGCCTATAACACAGTCTGGTCCATTGGAAGCACTATATAAATGTCAGCTACAGACTAAGTCAATGATGACGGAAAGAAAACAGAAATAAAATGCCTATCCTCCTACAGTCAATTCCTCCTATTCTCACCTTAGTGCTGAAATAGAAAATATGACATTGATTTTAGTTTTAGCCAAAAGCATAATCCTAATATATAAAAACCCAGGGTCCATAACATCCAAAACAACTGTAGGCTCGACTGACCTGAAGTCAGTGCTGGGTCAGCGATCCAATGACCCAGCATTGACCGCTGAGTGGGCTACAGGTCAGGCCTGAAGAGAGGCCTGGAGAAAGAAGCAGGGTCTGATGTGTAGTCTCCATGCAGCTGTTGATCAGCACTTGTCTCTATTTCTCTCCAGGCCTGCCCAGCAGCCCTGCCTCTCTTTCTTTCAGGCCTCCACTGGGGCTGCTGATGAGCCCCGCCTCTCTGATCAGCCCATTGGTAGACCCAGAGACACTGATTGGCATAGAAACCGACCAATCAGAACCAAATCTTGGTGAAGTGCAAGAAGCCAATGGCTGCCTAGGAGGCGGAGGTTTTGACACTGACTGGCATAGAAACTGAACAATCAGAACCTAATCTGGGTGAACTGCAAAGGCAGAACCTAAGGTGGGGGCTGAGGAGGGTTTTTAAGGGCAACAGCTGTTTAGTGTAAAGTGTAAGAAAGTGGTTCAATATTTAAATGACCAGTTTAAATCTCAGTCCTAAACCAGTGCTGGGACATCCCCCAAGGGGTCCCCGATTGGAGAGGGTGCACGCTGGGCTGAGGGAACTCCCCCATACACAAATTTCATGCACTGGGCCACTAGTCATTTAATAATATTGCATCTATTCTTTTTCAGTTCTTTTCATTGTATTCTAATATGGCTCATCTATATCAATGTGTGTTTATCAGCACCTACCAATTACATAGCATCTTGCCATATAAAGATGCATATCCCCATGTCTTCTCCCTGGTTCAGACATTCTAAATGTTGAAAGCTAAAGTCTCTTTTATAAGGAATATTTCAAACTTTGGTTTCTTTCAACTACCTCTATAATTCAATAAAGGGGCAGATAACATAATAGCTGAATATAATTTTCTGATGCATTTGTGAAGTTTTTTTTTAATTGAAAAGACCGTGAAGTTTATAATACACAGAAGATGTATATATTTTTCAAATTGTTTTTTAAATTGACTGGTTGTATTTTTCTGAGATTTCTACCTTTCTCTGTCTTTCACCTCTTCTAGTGCTCTTCTCAGCAAAGCCTCAGCGGATACTTTAGAATATTTTCCCTTTTCTGAAATGGAAATAAGAATTAGAGAAACACTCAGCTATTGTGGTGTTTTCTTCAGTAGAGTTGTGTTTTCTTTAATTGGGGGCTTTACATTCTTTGGGAATAAAAAATCTGTTTACTCTGCTGGAGAAATTAAGCTCTGAAGAAATTGTTTTAGTTCTCTTTGTTTATGATGATTTGTTAGCTCTCGACTGCAGAAATAATTTTGTTGTTTACATTAATCTATGGTGGCAGTATTAACCTCACATCATACATAAATATAATTATTGATCATTACCAGCTGTAATTCAGTGTTAGAATTACAGATTTACATAATTGTGCTATTAAGTATAAAGTTGAACTTCATATCTAGGGTCACAAATAACTGGAGGCAGTAGAAACAGAACATTTTGATTATGTGTCATTCATATTTTAATATATGCTGTTGCAATTTTGATCAGTGTCAATGTAAATATTTTTATGTACTTTACATCAATGAGATGCTAATGGGTGGAAATTACAGCAATATTGATCTAGCTAATAAAATGTAATACATTAGTAAGAAAGGATATTTATTTTATGTTTCAACTATTATTATACATTATCTGTCTTGCTTCACAGGCAAAGAAAGATTTTTGAAACAAATCCTATAAACGTCATCTCATTCACAATCATAGTTTTTCTTCTGTCTTTTAAACAGATGTGGATTCAAAACAGCCAATTTCACTTCTATCACATTCATATATTATTTCTGATATAATTGGCACATTAAAATTCTCTCATAATCAACAATGTTGACTTTTCTGGAAATATTCTTAAGATGCTACATATGTCTCTATTGTTTAAGTCTCAATAAGTATACTATAAATTATGCAATAAGGCCTAAATTCTAATCTTAGAAATTCAGTGAGCTAACATGCTTCACAAAAACCAATAACTGCAAGCAGAGTCCTATATAATAAAGAGATAATATGCAAATTGACCATCACACCCTTGCACAAGATGGCTGCCCCCATGTGGTCCAAGATGGCCACCACAAGATGGCCGGCAGGAGAGGGCAGTTGTGTGTGATCAGGCCAGCAGGGAGGGCAGTTGGGGGCGACTGGGCCTGCAGAGGAGGGCAGTTGGGAGGGACCGGGCCTGCATGGGAGGGTAGTTAGGGGCAACCAGGCTGGTAGGAGAGGGCAGTTAGGGATGACCAGGCCAGCAGGCAAGGGCAGAGGGGGCGATCTGGCTGGCAGGGGAGCAGTTAGGCATCAATCAGGCTGGCAGGGGAGTGGTTAGGGGGAGATCAGGCTAGCAGGCAGAAGTGGTTAGGGGCAATCAGGCTGGCAGGCAGGCGAGCAGTTGGGAACCAGCAGTCCCGGATTGTAAGAGGGATGTCCAGATTGGAGAGAGGGCAGACTGGGCTGAGGGACACCCTCCCCTCCCCCGTGCATGAATTTCGTGCACCAGGCCTCTAGTTTCATATAAAGCAATTCGGACTATAATATCAAAAATTCAATAGACTTCTAACTTCTCAACACTAAATTTAAGCTTACTTTTGGAGGTATTTTTTTAATTTATAAATAAAAATTGGAAAGGATTTTACATGTTAATTAAAATTTTGCTAATTCCTGTATTTTAATGTATTCGTTAGTTTATTCTTGTTTGTGCCCTGACTGGAGATAGAACCTCCAAACTTGTTGTAATGGGAGGATACTCTAACCAACTGAGCTACCAGCTAGGGCTTTAAATCCTTTTGAAGTTTGGTAAAATCATATAAAATGTACCATCATAATCATTTTTAAGTGTACAATATAGTGTAGTAATCTTAAATACATTCTCAATGTCTCATAATCAATCTCCAAAATTCCTTTTATCTTGAAAAAATTAAACTTAGTACACATTAAGCAATTCCCTATTCCTATTTTTCCCCCAGTCCCTGGCAACTACCATTCTACTTTCTTTCTGTCTCTATAAATTTGACTATTCCAAATACATCATATAAGTGGAATCATATAGCATTTATCTTTTTTGGCTGGCTTATTCCACTTAGCATAAGTCCTCAAGGTTCATTCATATTATAGAATGTCGGGATTTCCTTTCTTTTTAGTATTCATGCACCACATTGTGTTTATCTATTGATCTCTCAATGGACACTTGAGTTGTTTCCATCTTTTGGCTATTTTGAATAATCTT
>NW_006299705.1:14481427-14488231 GCF_000327345.1 Myotis davidii
GCTGTGCACTCTTTTACATTTACACCAACAGTGCACAAGGGTTCCAATTTCTCCACATTCTCACCAAAACTGCATAGTCATAATTAAAGTGTTAATTTTCCAAATTGTGAGGGTCTGTAGTTTTTCTACTAATCCTTGAAATCAACTGCCCAAAATACCCTAAGTGCCAGCCTTGCCTAATTACTTTTAGTTTACCAGACTGTTCTATATATCCAAGTCTTTGTCTACCAGACTTTCTCTGCTTAGTATATTTTCTCTATACCTAACCCTTTTTCACTCCAGTCACCCTCTGTCCTCCAATCTTTTCGGCTGCCCTAAAGTTCTTCTTTAAGTCTCAAATAAACATTTACTCACTTTACAATATTAAATTTAAATGGCATTTCATCATTAAGCTTTTCTGACCACACTGTCCCTCAGATAAATAAACATTGACTACCTTTTTCTTCATGTCTCATCTGTAAGCACTCTATTACTCTTATATCACAGTGCCTATAATATTTTTATTTGCCCACCAGAATATATCACTCTAATTTGCTTATATATTTCAGTCCTACTAAACTGAGTCACTAGAGTTCAGAAGCCTTGTCTTATTGTTTTAGTGTCTTCCCTCAAAAAACAGAACACAAATACATGATTAATTAATGGTTACTGAGATTGTTTCCAAAAATTATTCTATATTTTGGAAACCCTACTGAATTTGCACTGAGATGATAAACCAAAGATACTTAAGTGCATTTTCTAGAGTCATTAGCCTTTGAAGTTATTGTTTCCTCTTGTCCTGACATGAAGCACTAGAGATGCCCCAGAATAGAAAAACTATGCTTCCTTCCAGTTGAGGACTAACGATCCTTCCAGGAGGCTACTCAACTTATCATGAAGTTGCCATGCTCAACAAGTCAGACTCAAGATATAATGAAAGTTTATTGTAGGAGTCAGAATGCAAGAAAATGAAAGAACTCTCTCTTTTTCTTTCTTCTTCCTTATTTTTCTTAGTTTGCTAGCTTGCTGAAAATGTGTATTTGGGTTGAAAACTTACCTCCTGAGCCTCGAGAATATGGCATCAGACATACATAAGTCATGCAAAAGGTTTTTAATCATAATCTGATTTACTTGTAATGTGAATCACTGTATTCTTTGCATTTAGAGTTTCTTCAAATGTGAAAGGGGATAATGATGCAAACCTCTCCACAAGATCACTGTGTCACTTAACTAATTAATACTGTAATTACAACACACTTAGAAAATATAACGCACTGTACAAATGCCAAGTGTTGTTATTAGAATCATTTGAGTGCTCAACTCATCTAAATTTACTACGTTAGTAAGGCAAATAATTCTAAACAGTAAGAAAGCCTCAACTATACTTACTAATTAATCTAATTTAAACATTTATTATGTACCATAAATATGCCTTGTTAAAATATGCATTTTAGTTAAAGCCATCATTAAAATCATCCCTCAGAAATTGAGTTGCTTGAGGTCTGCATAAAATTAATTCTGCTTTGGATTTTCACAGTGGCATTTTAAATCACATTTATTATATAAATAATTTCTCTGTTGATTTGCTTGTTTACCTGATTGAATGCAAATTGTCAGGGATTCAGCTAATAATAAAATTTTTAAGTGAGAATAAAAGGAAGGAAATTAGCACACTTTCTTTGTCTCAGTAGTGAAAGATTTGAAAAAGAAACAATATATTTTTAACTGCCATGCTATTATTTCATCTAATATTCATTAGGGTACTTCTTCTGGAAAGGAAATGCCCAAGAGTAGAAACGTGATGTGTGCTTTGAGGAAAAACTTGATTTTGGCAGTGAAAGCCAGATTATCTCCATAGGTTAAAGCTGCAGGTCCCAGAGTTGATAGGACATTAACAAAGCCAAGTAGAAGCCATGTGTGGATTCTTATTGCTGCAGCACTTCAAAAGGCGAAGCACAGTGACTGATGCTCCGTGTAGAATACAGAAATTCTGTGAGATTGCTTTTTTTCTTAAATAAATTCACTATTATGTTTAAAATTTTCTTTTTAAAAATTGTTATTGAATTTAATTAGCTTGTTCCAAGTAATAGCGTTTTACCCTCTACAATCAAAAGCTGAATTCTGTATTTTGTTTGTACAGTTTCCTCTGAAAAATACAAGCTACTGGTCAGTTGCATCAATACCAAAACCTTTTCTCCATAGAAGTCAAAATAGGATTGCCACTCCTGAGTATAAAATATAACCCTCCCCACACATACCATGGGATAGTATCGCTGATTCTGGGAGGGGCCTCTTTTGTCAGGGACTTCAAGACACATATTAACAGTTGTAAAATAATAATAATGATAAAAGTAATAATAATAAGAAGAAAACAACTTGAGGCTTTCCTGACAAGAAGTCCTTCATACTCAGAAGTACTATAAATGAAAATTTCATTAAACCTCTAATTCCTCTACATTTCCTAGTGCAGATTAAACAACTACCCACACAATTTTTTCCATTGAAAACTGTAAAATACACCAGTAAATGAAGTTATCTCCCCACCTACTGACTCTTTTCTAACAAATACCATCCTGTCACAAAACAATGTACTTTCACCAATGACCACCCATTGGAAATAACCACCCTCAATAGATATACAGTGAAGTGGTGACTGGAAGCACCAGCATACATATGAGGAGAGCGAACTTCAGAAAATGAAACTTTGAACGAATTTACCTTTTATTGTGTCGTATTTGTCAGACACATATCAGGTAATTTCTAATTTCAGAACTATCACAGTAAAAGAAAAGCAAACTCTGTCACCATTTCAATTTACAAATGAAATATATTTTTGAGATTAAAAGGCAATGTACTGGAAAATGTATTATGAAGATATATTACATTTTAGGGAAATTAATTGTGACTGCTAAGTAACAGACTAAATATATTGATGTAATTCTGCTCAAAATATTTTATAGTTTTAGTGAAAATGAAGTATGCCGAACCAGATTTACATTTGTCTTTCTCTTTCAGACTCTTCTCCATCACATTTATCTTCTTAATTTAAAAAACTGAGCATACGTCAAAAGAGATTGCTCTTGAAACATTAAAATAAATATGATCATAAATGCATTTTAAGTAAATTTAAAAACTTAATTGCAAGACTAATAACATTAATTATGAATATAGTTAAGCCTTGAAATCACTGGATATTATTTTTATATTTTTTGTTTATGTTTTAAACACACACTTATATACCAACATCCAAATCAGCATAACCTTGTTCAAAGGGTTTCTTAGACTAAGTTTTTAGTTTGATACAAAAATATATTATTCTCTTTGTATTTTCCAGCAACTTGACATCTCTATTGATGGTCATGTAGCTTTTATTATTTATTTTTTAAAATATATTTCCTTATTGATTTCAGAGAGGAAGGGAGAAGAAGAGAGAGATAGAAACATCAATGATGAGAGAGAATCATTGACCGGCTGCCTCCTGCATGCTCCCCACTGGGGATCAAGCCTGAAACCCAGGCATGTGCCCTTGGCGGAATCCTTCAGTCCACAGTCTGACACTTTATCCACTGAGCCACGCCGGCTAGGGCTTATGTAGCTCTTATAAGTAACATCTGAGTTATGTAAGCGAGTATTTATCATCAAACTAAACAACTAATTTGATACATATTATTTAATAAAATGCAGAAATTGCCCCTTAATAAGAAAAATATAATTATATGTAATTAGTCTTTCATTATTTTATTTCTATTGTGATTGCCTATTATTTGTGTTGAGTATTTTTGTATAGTGATATCTTGATTTATGAGTTACCTGGGAATTGAGCAATTATATAAGAAATCAGTGGTGTTTCCAAAAAGTTGAAAAAATTAGGTCATGTAAAGTGTTGCTATATGCAATTTTAACTGTTTGAAAAATACACTTCTGAGCATAGATTGGTTGAAATAAATAGATGGACCCTAAGGAAGTAATAGGTCTGATCATTTGTCTCTATTGCAAAGTATTCTTTACCTGAAGTCTTAACTCATCTGGGGACAGTCTTTATTTTCTACAGTATCTGTTTGTTTTTAATCCTATACCCTAATTAAATGTAACAAAATTATTTCTCAAGAATTGTGTTGATTGGGCTCTTAATTCATAATGTTCCTTCTAGGATGACTAAATTGAAAATTATTTGGTATATGACTTCCAATGTCACAGGGGGATTCAAGCTAGGACTTAACCCATGTGTCGTTTTACTACCACACAATGATATTCAGGGCTTCATCAAGAGGGAAAGAAATACTTTTGTTTGGTTGCTTAAATTTCTTGGAAGTGTTTCCATGGGTATTTGGAAGGGAGTCTGAAGGCATGTCTGATGGAAGGTTTTTAGCATTAGTATCTAGATCAGTGATGGCAAACCTTTTGAGCTCGGCATGTCAGCATTTTGAAAAACCCTAACTCAACTCTGGTGCCGTGTCACATATAGAAATTTTTTGATATTTGCAACCATAATAAAACAAAGACTTATATTTTTGATATTTATTTTATATATTTAAATGCCATTTAACAAAGAAAAATCAACCAAAAAAATGAGTTCGCGTGTCACCTTTGACACGCGTGTCATAGGTTCACCATCACTGGTCTAGATTAAAGAACTGGTTTTAATCTTTCACAGATTTCTCCTCCCATCTATGCTACTGTTTCTCAAAAAAATGTATGTCACCCCCCAACCCCACCACACTCTCCCCATGCCAACTGCCTTTCACAATGCCTGAGTGAGAGCACTTGCACTATTGCTGAGTCTGACAGCAGTCTGCTCTCTCCAACAGCTCTGATGTCTTGGCAGGCACTCTCACATTTAGATTTCTAAGTTTCCCTCCAATAAAATTAATCATTAGTGAATTCTATTTATTAACAAATGATTACTCACTGGTATTGCTTTCTACCTTCCAAATTATCACCTTCATGATTAATAAAATATATTGTATAACTTTCATTAGAATGAGATTTTATTCTATACTAGAGGCCCGATGCACGAAATTCATGCAAGAGTAGGCCTTCCTTTCCCTGGCTGCCGGCACTGGCTTCCCTCTGGCACCCGGGCTTCCCTCACAACCCCGGCTTCATCTGGAAGGTCGTCCAGAAGGACATTTGGTCTAATTAGCATATTATGCTTTTATTATTATAGATACTGAAATGGGGAACAAATAATTAGAGAAAGCCAAAAGTATGGCCGATAGCTAATGAATTCAAAATACTGGAATGAAAAAGAAAATTTTATAGTATACAGCAAAAGTTGGGAGACTAGGATTTTGATTTCCAGATTTTACAGGAATCTGGCACATTACCAGGGCAGTCAAAAATCAGCTAACACTAAAGGATGATCTTTAACTTCTCTAGGTCATTTCTAAAAGTTGCCTGAAAAGTGAGGAAGGCTAACGACGAAAGGGGACTCAAACTTCTAGAAATTCACTTACCAAAATTAAGGCAATAATATATTCTGTATAATATTATCACTATACAAAATAGAAAATTGTAAAACTATAAGGAAGGGGAAATCAGCCGAATGGTTTCCCTTCATCTTTTATGCAGACTTAACCACAAACATAAAATACCAAACAGAACTTTGATTTTTCAAGAGTATCAGAAAACTGTGAAAATCATAAAAATGTTGTCATTATAATCAGCTAGCTAATATTAATAATAGAAAGAGAGCAAAAGGGAGGCCAAACACTATAAGCATGGTCATCTGGGCAGCTTCACCAGGAAGCCACAGCTTCATGTTCCCCAGGAAACCACCTATCCATTCCCTGAAAATCACTGGGGGAAGGGATCCAACAGAGGGGTAGATGGGTGCACATGCACAGTGAAGTTGAGGAGACAAGGGGAAGGTGCTTGCCTGTCAGTCTAGCCTGGGAAAAAGATAATTGACTAGGAGAGCGGAGCCACTGCAAGTGCACAAAATCTTGGAAGTTAAAATCCCCAGACAAAAGTCCCCTCTCTCTGTGTCTCTTGTTCCTCTTGCTCCCTTGTGTTCTTTTGCTCAGTGACCCACACTTGCCAGTGTCCTAGCCCGTTCTCTCTCTGCAGCCATGTGGCCTTAAGCAACCGCATGGCTTACGGCCATGTGGACCCCACAAGCAATGGACTGCAGCTGGGAACACAAGCTAAGCTAGCCAACTGCTGGACTGGACTGGACTGGACTTCAATATGGAGCAGAAGTTCTAGGCCATGGCTTTCTTTCTGGCCCTGATGAAGACAAGATTGGACTTCTTCCATGGTGGGACAGACAGAGAGGGGAGCTTGGAGGGTAACCCCTTAATTTTACATCATCAATAAAGCTTTCCACAGCATCCCATGCTCCCTTGTGGGCCTCAGGACATTTTTTCTTCATGCCACTCCAAGAAATCTACCAAATCTCACTTGTTACTCTTATTCTGAAAATCAGTACAAATGATTTCAGCTACCCAGTTACACTAGTCAAGAATTATAAGCTTTTCAGTCCCAAGAATTTTCAGTCCCATTGCCATAACAAGTGAAATGAATGGTTGTTAGTGATCTGATCCAACTTCATCCTGCTCTGTCATCTAGTCTATATAAAGCATCATGTGACTTCATGGGAATGATTTACACTGTTTAAATCATGATCCTCTAGAGCAGGGGTGGGGAACCTTTTTTCTGCCAAGAGCCATTTGAATATTTATAACATAATTCTCAGGCCATACAAAATTATCAGCTTAAAAAGTAGCCTGCTATATCTGGTCAAACATTTAATTAACACCCCTAATATCTTGGCAGGGCCAGACCAAATGATTTCTCAGGCCTTATACCTTCAGGCCGGACATT
>NW_006299705.1:14488512-14498194 GCF_000327345.1 Myotis davidii
CTTGTATTATTTATTAATTATTGTATTATGACCATAAACCTACTTTTGCCCACACTGTATTTTATTCTCTTCTCCAAGGACTCTGTTTTGTTCCTAAGAGTAGAAATACTCTTCCTCACCTGCCTTTTATTATATAATCCCTCTCTATTTAGGGAATATGTTCCCCCTTACGTATACATAATATTACTAAGAAACCCTGAAATGTTCTCAAGAGGGGGATTTGAAGGTGTACAAAATGAAGTCATACATATTCTGGTGTTCAATCATTCATTTGTTCTTTTGATATTAACCAAGTGCCTATTATGCACCAGGCACAGTGAGAGTTGCTGTGAAAACGGCTAACGATAAAGAAGTGATGAGGCAAACCCAGATCTTTTCCCTCCACTATGACTTCAACATTACGATGATTTATATGCCCCAGATCTTAACCCATAATAAATTTGCAATTACATCTTGAATTAACCAATCATTGACTTACGGAATAAATATTTATATCATATTGTAAGTGACAATGTGGAAATTTTGGGAAGAAAATATAGTCAAAACTGGAATATTTTATTTTATGAAGACATATTTGGGAAATAGCTTATCAGGAAGGGAAATCATACTTTGCCACTTAAAAAAAATCTGTTTACTTTATAACAATGTGTATGTAAATGCATTTAATATCATAAGGGCAGACAGCAACAAATATCAGACCCATTCCAACTAAATGCCAAAACCTCTAGATTGTTCCTAGTCCTCATCTTTTACTTTTCTTCCAAGAATAGGGCAGTTAGTAATTAACACAAGATTATAAAAAAAATCCCATAAGTATACTAAGGGCTATTAAAATAATATGACAGATCACTAACCTAATTTAACATTTTTGCATGTAATTTGGTTAACTAGGGAAATGCAAGTCACTTGGAACATCTGCTAAAAATTGCATATTGAATCCAAAGAATGCTCAAATCATTATTCTTATGATTTTCACGAATAATATAGTTTATGCAATATTTGTGCCATAAACTATGTTAGTTTCTAATAATAGCATTTTGAACACAAATTGTCACTTACTTACCTAAAGGAATTAGCTCCCCTTCAGTATGAGAAATATATAGAAAAGTAAATATGGTTTATTCAAAATGTGGAATTCTGGCTGCTCACAGATATTACAAAATGGGCTTCGGGGGCTGGCTTTAGCTCAGGGGTTCCTTCGCATACAAAATGGGCTTCGGTTCAGGTCATAATTTGGGACTGTGATTCCCAAACGTCTGAGAATATTACTTAACATTCTTTTGAAAAAAATATACAAATTCCCAATCTTCTCCCATTGGGTTCAGTTTCAACATGTATACGATGGGAATCAGGGAATATATTTTTAAAAACTAACTTAAAGTACTGTTTATGTTTGGCCAATTCTAGGAAAAAGACCTTTTAAAACCAACATAGCTGATGGATCACATGTTGAAAGAGGGTTGATTTATATATACATCTTAATCTGTCTGATAAAAAAAAATAGCCATTAGAAAATGTAGAAAAAAAAAAACTTCTGTTTCTTCAATATAGTCGCTTTACTAATCAGTAAGATTGGTTTGGATTTAGCAATGTCTTAGGTTTTTATCAGTTTTCTCTGCCCTTGGCCAAGGTTAACTAAGTTCAAATTTCTGTGAATGTGTGTCTTTCCCTGATGGGCTATAGCCTATATGAAAAATCCTGTTTCCATACCAGACTGATAATGTACTCTGGACATGGAAAACTGACATGGTTAGATCTGTACCTTAAAAGCCCTAAGAGAAAACCACTTGCCATTACTTGGAAATAAGCTGCTAACTCCCCAAATATTCTACATAAACATTTTGAATTACCAAAAATGTATGTAAGAGTATTTTAAAAGTGAGCAAAATCTATTTTTGTTTTCCCTTCTTATTCTCATTGGTCATTTCTCCAGTCAATATGTCCAACTGGGATCACACATATGTACTCTGATTAACTCAAGGTATGAAGTTGGCATGGTTATGTAGGGACAAATGACATCTATATTCCTCCCATAAACATATTCTAACAACAATACTTATCTTCAAATATTTTTTTACCAATTCATATTATCCAGTGAAGAAGAATGTAGTTTACTATGCACCTTATTTTCATTATGTGAAACTTACAAAAGAACCATTACCAATACGCTTCCTTTAAACTCCTAGCATCCTAGACACGCATGTTGGACAAGATCTGGAACAGCTATCCAGTAAGATTCGTTTTCTATTTATAGGCATCCATTATCTGTGGAAAAGGAGCCAGAATAAACCCCCAGACTATAAGCCTCCTTCCGGTAATATCCTCCCAGTGCCAATTCAGGCACTAACCACAAAACTTCATTAGATACATTCAACCCTTGTCTAATATTTTACAGAAAATGCCGACCTAAATTAAGTGGTTTGTCATACAACAATTACTAGTGAATCTGGCATTTATGACTCAGAGGTCCTAAGTTTCCAAAAACTGTATATATTTTTTTCTCTTTCTGTATGAATCTGCTACTGGTGGTACTGTTACTGACCTTCTGCAAGGAAATCAATGCATTTGACCTTGAAAGACTGACAATCTGATCTTATTCCTCTACCAGACTTTCCACTTTGAAAACATACTATGAGGTTCTCTCATAGCTATTTCCCCCTCCACTGTAGAAGTTCCTTTTCCCAGTCAGTCTACTTCTTGGGGATATTAATGGCATAATATTATTGCCACTGCCTCTTTTTTCTTTTTGAAATGCAGATCGCCAGGTTTAGCAATTGCAGATTGGATTTGAAAGTGAAGAGATTCAAATGCAGTAATGCTGCCAGAAGACAGCTCCTTCACTGATTTAGAATCAGTGAAATGTGTGACAGGAAAGACTATGTGTTGGCAATAGGGCTTGATACATGTTTCAAGAGCAAAATTGAAACTCTCCTCCCATGGTTTGCAGCTATAGATCACTAAAAGATCTTCTCATAAGCAGAAGGGTGCAGGCCCTGCCTTCTCCTTCATCCTCTCAGGGTGGAGACACAGATTTCAAAATTAGATGTGTCAAAGCGTTCAAAATTTATTGCTAAAGCACATGCCTAAAACTGTCTCTTATTGAAAAAATATATTAATTATATTTCTGCCTTTTTATCATGTAAATTTAGAGCTCATGAAAGGAACCAGATGGACAGCTTTTGGAAATGAATCCTTCCTTTGATTAAAAGACAAGGAATAAAGTTTCTAGATGCTCTAATCTCGGAAAAGCTCCCTCCTAAACTTTTAACAACATTAAAAGGACTGGATATTATGAACGCCAAGTTTCTTGTGTGTGTGCATATGTAGGCAAGTACTTATTAGTGCCAACAACAATCTAAGGTTTCTAGTAAATATATTTATTGAATTTTTGGACCTTTAAAGATGAAAGCACTTTAATTCATCAAACAACATTCTATACATCACATGAATTCAAATCATTTTAAAATTAAGATAGTATGACTCTAACATTTCAAATGTAATTCTTCCTGTTTTGAAATCTCCTACTCATCAGATTGAATTTATTTTTCAATAATTTTGGTTACTAAGTAATTAATCTGATTATTAAAAGTAGGTAATTATATGTTTGTCCTATTTTGAAATAAATATTTACTGAACACCCACTCTATGTCAGTCCTAGTATAAGATGTTGATTCAATGGTAAATGAAAAGACATTATTCAGACTCTGAAGGCATTGTCATTCTAGAGGAAAAGGCCAAAAGCCAAGACTGGGGAAAGTGCAAAATGCTAAGAAATCAGACTAAGGAGATAACTGACTCAGTTTTGGGGAGTCCGAGGACATGAAAAGGGTAGATAGATATAGGAATCTGGCATCTTGAAAGCAGCTGACTCAATTCAGTTCAAATAGTGGCTGATGGTGAAATTTGGCGGCAGTTTTAGATGAGTTGGTAGAATGTGTTTCATATCAAAATTTAGAAATTTATAGCTTAACTTTGTTCATGTATCACTGGTGCTGAAACTAATAAGGCTGACAGCTAGAAAAATAAATAAGTGAATTAAAAAGTACATAAATAAATGCATCATAAATAAACTGTAATAAGGAAGCCCATCAAGGGCTCAGAGGACTCACCACCATTCAGGATATCTGTTAACAATATATTAATACTTAAAAGATTGCTCACATCTTGCAGTTCACACTGGGCGGATTTTCTACTTCAGCTTCCTTCTTTCCCGACTCACACTGGCTTTTGTGCACAATCTAAAGCAGGAGATGAGTGAAAATAAAATCAAAGCCTGAGCTTAAATTAATATCTTGGTTGATTGATTTCCCAATAAAAATAGAACTACTGGCATTATAAACCCTATTGGTTGATCTGATTTGATAGAAGTTTAGTTGAAACTAGCATTTTACTCTCGGGTATTGACAAAATGCTAAATTGTCTATTTGGTGATAGTCTGTTGTATGTTTCCTCCAGAAACTGGAAACTGAATGTGTTTACTTAGTTACTGCTATCCTTGGTTTACAGTAAGGCTCAAAGCCCTAGTTCCCAAGTATTAGCTTTACCCCAGGCCTAGAATAAAATGAATTATATACTTCATGTTTTACAGTACTCAGTTTATTTTTCTAAATATATTTTTATTGATTTTGGAGAGGGAGAGAGAGATAGAAACATCAATGATGAGAGGGAATCATTGATCGGTTGCCTCCTGCACATCCCCTATGGGGATCGAGCCTGCAACCGAGGCATGTGCCCTTGACCCGAATCAAACCAGGGACCCTTCAGTCCGCAGGCCGACGCTCTATCCACTGAGCCAAACCGGCTAGGGCTCAATTTTATTTCTTAAGAATCACTTTTTTATATTGCTAAAACTTCCATCAGAAGTGATTTCAGATACAAAACCATTAAAATTATAATTTATTTCTTATGTTAAGAGGACATCCATTCAAGAAGGTGGCGTAGGTAAATGCAGTACTTGCCACCTCCCACAACCACATTGAAAATACAACTAAAATACAGAACAACCATCATTCAGAACCACCTGCAATCTAGCTGAATGGAAGTCCCACAACCAGGGAATTAAAGAAGAGCATACTGAGGCTGGTAGGAGGTCAGAGACATAGGTCGGAACCTCGGAACCAGAGGGTTCCACACCCACGATTGGCGGTTTAAAATCGGGGGGGGGGGGGGGATAGCTTGGCTGTGGAGGTTTCCCTGAGGAGCGAGGAGGGCCATCCCCACACCAGCTACCTCCCCCTCCCCCCAGCGGAGAATAGAAGACCCTAAAACTTGGGGCTGTAAAAACCAGTGGGGATTGTGGCTGAGTGACAGGGAAGCTGCTCGAGCTCAGGATTCCTCTTAAAGGGCCTGCACGTGGGCTTATTCCAACTCACTCCGTCTGAGTTCCTGCGCTGGGGCAGCAGCTTAAAAATAGCCTGGGACACTTGAGAACGAAGGCTTTGAGCCTTACTATAAACTCGTCTGGTATCGGAGCGAGAGCTGGAGGGGCAGATTTGCTGGCAGGGGCCAGTGTTCCTTTGCTGAGCCTCCCCACCACAGGCCCAACAGGCAGGTGCCATATCTGGGTCTCCATCAACCTGCCTCACATTTTTCACCCAACCCTGGTGATTCCTTGAGACCCTGCCCCTCCCTACTCACAGCCTCATTCAAGCCATTTCCAGTGGCTTTTCCATACCACTGGCCTCTCTTACCTCATGGTTCAGACTTTCCTAAAATCTCTCAAACAAAGCCTCAGTATGCCCCAGAACCAGCACCAGGGGCAGCCCACCCTGGTTCACAGCTTGGCCGCTCCTGGTCACCTCCACGCCCAACACAAGCAGCAGCCATCTGAAGATTGCTTTGGAGCTCATGCTGAGTGGCCCAAGCAGGGCACAGTAGTGCACCCAATAGATACCATCATTCATTATTTCAAGCTGAGAGTCCTTCCTACCCTGCACTAGATAGTGCTTAAATTTTTTAAAAAAAATTTATCTTTAAATACACATAAATATTTTATGATACTTTTAAAATCATGACATGTGCATGCTCAAAATCCTATATTTCAGAACTGCAATTCTAATCATTTATTTCATCTTTATAGTTTTGCTAGAGGCCTGATGCACGAAATTCGTGCAAGAGTGGGCCTTCCTTTCCTCGGTTGCCGGCACCAGCTTCTCTCTGACCCCCGGGACCTGGGCTTCCCTCGCAGCCCTGACTTTGTCCTGAAGGTCATCTGGTCTAATTAGCATATTACATTTTTATTATTATAGATGATATCTATCATAATTCATATGGATTTCTAAACTTCTATTTAATTTAAAATACCCTATCCAAGAAGGAGTGGTAAATGAAAAGAATTTACTCCAAGTCAATGATGAAACAATCTTATAGGACGTAAGAAACAATTTTTAAAAATGGGCACTGCATCTCTCCTCTCAGTTAGCTTTGGGTCAAGTGTCAATCTATAGTTATAAAGACAAGGTTCCTACTTTATCCCTCAACTAAGAAATAGTTCTTGTCCTAAGTTTCAATTGATTGTAGTGCTGTGTAGTAACTAAGGACTGCAAAATTGTCTGTCAGAAATGAGAACACCATACCAAAGATTTATAATAAATATACATATTTTTCAAAATTATCTGAAATCCATGTCCGTTACTCCAGACTGGGGCTGTATATGTTAACTTCAAACTTGGTTAGTGAAGAAATAGGTATTTAGTCACCACTACTGATACAACTGAGGGATCATAAGGATGAAAAGCAGTTATATATTTACCATACTACTTATAATAAATGATTATTTAAATGTTGGAAATTAAAATTAAAAGCAAAGGCATACTGAAAAAAATTTTAGGTGAATATTTATAATCATTGGGAGGGGAGTCATGAGCACTGCATCAAAAAGAAACACCAATAAAGAAAATTTGTTAGGTTTAATTACCTAAAAATGTAATGCTTGTATAGGACAAACAGAAAATTTTAAATCAAAGAAAAATGTATAACAATTATTTGTAAAATATATGAAAGGCAAATTATTAAAATTGTTAATAAGTAAATAAATCATATCAACTAATAAATTGAAAACAATGACCTCAATTGAAAAAATGAGCAAGATAAATAATTCACACACAAAAAGAAATAAAAATGAACAGATAGCTTATGAAAGGATGTTTATGTCTCCAAGCAAGCACTATAAATTAAAGTAACACATTTTTCTTTAAAGATTGGGTTGGATTAGTAAGGTTGATGATGCCCACTTGCTAGTAAGGGTGAGGATAAATGGATATTCTCACTAAAGATGAAAGTATATATTTGTATATGTTTCTGAGAGAAATCCGTTAATAGATAGAAAAATAGATATACATATCATGTATACATATAATTAACCCTTGGAAAACACAGGGGTTAGGGACCCTGAACCCTATGCAGTAGAAAATTTGTGTCTAACTTTTGACTCCACAAAAAATTAACTGCAGTTGTTTCTCAGTATCTGGAAGAGATATGTTTTAGGACCTCCCCATATGCCCAAATCCACAAATGTTCAGTCCCTTATATGAAGTGGCCTAGAACAGTGCATACAGTTGGCACTCTGCATCCATGGATTCCCAACTTTGGATCAAAAATATTCTTTTCTATCGCCATTGTTTGAATCTGTGGATGTAAAACTGGGATATGGAGAGCCAACTGTATATTTGGAAAAAAAAAACATGTATAAGTGGATCCACACAGTTCAAACTGATATTGTTCAAGGATCAACTGAACTTACATGTGTGTGTAAAATTATATATATAATTTTCATACTCTAACTCAAAATGTCTAGTTATAGGAATTTAACTTATGCCAAAAATTCACAAAATCCTATATTTAAGAACTATAATTCTAATAATTTGTTTTATCTTTATAGTTTTATGATATCTATCATAATTTATTGAGATTTCTAAGCTTCTCTTTAACTTAAAATACCCCATTTAATTTAAAATACCAAGTGTAAAGACATGTATATACACACATATGTATATTACAGTTGAAAAATAAAAAAAACTAAGTCAATTATGGTATTAATTGTACAGTAAAATATTATAGACTATCAAAAATGGTTATGTACTCAAAATAGAAAAGGTCCATTATATATGTTCAATTAACTATATTGCAAGCCAGCATATAGATTATGATCCTTCTTAATTGGGAAAGTTTTATGCCAACATCTATTTTTTTTACAACTTTGGTGTTTTTTAAAGGATTTATATATGTAAATAGAATCATGCAATATGTGATCTTTCATTCTTGCTTCTTTCACTTAGCATAATGTTTTTGAGGTTCATTCATGAATTTAAATTTTGTGGGAGTTGTTAATATTGTGAAGTAGTATTCCATTATATCGATATACCACCTTTTGTCTATCCATTCAGCAGTTAATGGACATTTAGGTTGTTTCCAGTTTGAGGTATTACGTTTATGACAACATATTAACAGCAATTATCTCAGGGTTTTGGAATTACTTTTCTTCCATATACATTTCTGCATGTGCTTACATTTTCTTAATAATTGAGGTTGGGGCTAACTAAGGTAGTGGGAATTATTTTTAATGGTGCTCAATATAAAATAATAAGACAGCAAATTTATTTGTAAATTTAGGTCTCAGTTGAATATATTTTGAATGGTAAATTTTTTCTGCATCCCTATCCCCTTCTTTCTAATTTTGTAAATGCAAAGTTAACTAAGAAATTTGAAAATTTCCCCAAATTCTTCTTAATGCTAAGTATATAATATATCAAGTTTTGCTTATTGAAGATGGATTGACCAAAGCACTATTTATTGTTTTACCCTGGTTACTATTTCATTTTTAATCATAATTATTTTATTAAAACTTTGAGTATTTTGATGAGACTAAATTAAATGCATATACATCAATTTATGTTTTTATAATTATGTATAGAATACATCCTATAAAAACAATATACCATATAGAAAGATACAGTACTAGAACTGTGAATAAAGAATTTTCTTCACATCAGTGTCAATTTGAAAGGATACAGTGATTCAGTTTTATCTGAATGAGTTTGATGTATTATAGTGTTGGGTTTTTTTTTAATCAGTTAAATTTATTTTCTACAAACATCAATCAATCTCATACTTTCTGGGTCTCCTATATGCCAAGAGATTACTGTGGGAATGTAAATCACACAGCTCGTGCTCTCAGGGAACATCGAAGAGCCAAGCTTATGAAAATTTAACTTTTGAAAAGATGAGTTGATGTTAAGCAATAATATGAAACAGCATGATTTAATTAGTTGCCATATGTTTTGTGTTGTGCTTTCAAATCAACTGCAAAATCCCAGTTCATATACAATCTATAAGTGAATCAATGAATTCCTCACCAAAAGTAAATTGATCCTTATTGTATCATAATTATCATCACCATTTTAATCATCATCTTCGAATTGTAATAATCTCTATATTTGAAGTTCGAGGGGAGTGTTTACTGTTTCTTTTGTTTTGTATTTTAAAACCTGCCTTAATTATACAATGCTGAATTGGATATCATTATTCACCTGGAGCCTAGGTTAAAAAAAACTGATTTTTATAAATTTGGGCAATTATGTAAATCCCACTGGACTCTAAATGAGAAAGCAGAAATTTCAACTAGAAGATGAAGGGTACCCCTCCTCCTCCAGCTGATGATACTGCCAATTGCACTTAATTCTTG
>NW_006299705.1:14498697-14518697 GCF_000327345.1 Myotis davidii
GACCCTCAGCCCACCCTACACCCTCTCCAATCTGGGACCCCTTGGGGGATGTCCAACTGTGGTTTAAGCCCAATACCTGTGGGATCAGGCCTACAGTGGAGGTTGGACATCCCTCTCCCAATCTGGCTCCTAACTGCTCACCTGCCTGCCTAACTGATTGCCCCTAACTGCTCACCCCTGCCAGCCTGATCTCACCCCCAACTGCCCTCCCCTGCTGGCCTAGTTGCCCCTGACTGCCCTCCCCTGCTGGCCTGATCTCACCGCCAACTGCTTCCCCTGCCATCCTGATTGCTCCTAATGGCCTCTACCGTGGCCCCCACCACCATGGCTTTGTCCAGAAGGAAGTCAGACGTCTGGAAGATGGCCGGTTGACCCAGTCTAATTAGCATATTACCCTTTTAGTAGTATAGATAGATTATATAGAATAGGATTGCTTAAATGGGGGGGAAAGCCTTATTCAGAGGAGGAGATGCTCTTGGCAGACAAAAATATGTAATCCCTATATCTGGACTGATAGCACGCCTATCAACGGGCTTGATCAGAGAGGCAGGGCTGATCAGCAGCCCCAGAGAGGCCCCAGAGAAAGAGAGGCACTGCTGTTGGCCAGGCCTGGAGCACAAGAGAGAGGCAAGTGCTGATCAACAGCTGCCAAAGAGGCTATGGATCAGACTCTGCTTTTCTCTCCAGGCTTCTCTTTGGGTCTGATCTGCAGCCCCCTCGGTAGTCAGTGCTGGGTCCGACCGGCAGCTGCAGCAGTCAGTGCTGGGTCACCATGGCAACCCAGCACTGACTTCTGGTCAGTCAAGCCTTTGGTTGTTTTGGATGTTATGGACCCTGGGTTTTTACATGTTAGGATAATATCATCCTATATAATAAAACCTTAATATGAAACTTGACCGAAACAGCAGACCAAACAGCTGAACGACCAATGGAACAACCAGTCGCCATGATGTACACTCACCACTAGGGGGCGGACACTCAATGCAGGAGTTGCCCCCAGCCCACAGGCCCCAACTGGCTGTGGCAGCAGCGGGTAGGGCTAACAAGCAGGCAGTGAGCAGGTGGTGACAGGCCAGCCAAGGTGGGTGCCAGTGGGGGCCCCCAATTGCCTCATCAGTCACCCCACAAAATGACCCTGACTGTTGGCCAGGCCTTGGGACCCTATCTGTGCACAAATTTCATGCACCAGGCCTCTAGTATTAAAATAAAATATGTAGAAAAACAATTTCAAAAATACTTAGGTATGATTTCTTTATATACTGAGTGTTCCAAAAAATGTATACACACTTTGAATGATTATAAATTCAGTGTTTATTAACATACAGTTCATTTTCAAAATTTAAAAGAATCTACAGAAATTAATAATTATTTTTTTTTTGTCAATGCCTGTTTTCAAAGATGACCGTTCTGGTCCAGGCACTGCTTATAATGCAAAGCCAAGGAATCACAAACATCAAAAATCATTTTGTTCAGTTTGTGTGCCCTCAATTCATCGACTATTGCAGGTTTTATACCATAAACTTTACCTTTTATGTATTCCAATTTAAAAAAAAAGTCTAGTGGCACTTAAGGATAAATTTTCCTTGTTCAAAGCTTAGTCTGGCTTTACCCATTATTTCAAATCAGTTAAACCTGAGAAGGAGTGAGTTACAGCTGTTAAAGTGTGTATACATTTTTTGGGACATCTTATATGTATTTATTTCTGCTCCATATATAAGTACATTTATTTCTGCTTGATATATAACTATATGTTCTTGTTGTATATTAGGTGACTGTTTAATAACAACAAAATCAATAAAACCTCTGCCCCTTTTGGCTAATTTGATTACTCTTCTTCTTAAAAAAACCTTTATTTTAAAATAATTTAGACTTACATGAAGTTAAACACTAAGTATAGAGATGTCCTAGGTACCAGTCACCCAGCTTTCCAAATGGTGACATCTTACAAAACGATAGCATATTGTCAAAACCAGAAATGAATTAGCACAATTCAATTGAGTAGACTGCAGATCTGACTCAAATTTCACCCACTTTTGAATTCACTCAATTTTGTATGATACCATTAGTGCATAACTTATAACCACCCCCACAATCAAGATACAGAATCACTTCATCATCACAATGCTGCCCCTTTACAATCACACCCTCCCTGTCTCCCCTAAACCCTGGCAGACAACTTTTTATTCTACTACATCTTTTTAATTTTTGCTATTCTTTTTAAAGAAAAAATAGTAATTTAAAACATAACTACAAATGATTTAATAGCAATTCTTATCTGTATACATTTAAATGCATGCAAAGTAGAGACTGCAAGTGCCTCATTGGTGGTGTTTGGAAATGGGTCACACAGGTGCAAGAATCCACAATATTAAATTTTCAACTTTGACAAGAATTCACAGGAATAAAACTTTAATTTATGAAATAGTGAGATACTGATTGTCACTCACTGGTTTTCAAGGGTACAAGTTAGTTGCTATGAGTCACCATCTGAAGCTTTTACTGTCTTAGGTTATTGTTATTTTAGAAGAGCATTGGAAAAGAAAACTTAGGAAATACTTTCCGTATTTTGAGTGGGGGAAAAAAAAGAGAAACCTATTGCCTTATAAAACAAATAGAAATCTTTTTAGATTTAAATGAAACCTTATATTTTTTTCAATTGCAAATTTCTTTTGAACCTATATGGTTAGAGTTTGAAAGTATGGTAAGGCAATGTTTAATTTTTTAAAAAATATATTTTTATTGATTTCAGAGAGGAAGGGAGAGGAAGAGAGGGATAGAAACATCAATGATGATAGACCTCTTGCACACCCCGACTGGGGATTGAGCCTGCAACCCGAGCATGTGCCCTTGACTGGAATCGACCTGGGACCCTTCAGTCCACAGGCTGATGCTCTATCCACTGAGCCAAACCAGCGAGACAATCTATAGATATAAAAGTTTAATATGCTAAGTGTCCAACCAATCAGTAGACCATTTGGTCAACTGCATGACCAGTTGCTATGACTCGCACTGACCACCAGGGGGGAGGTGCTCTGACCAGTAGGTTAGCTGGCTTGCTGCTGGGGTCCCGCAGATCAGACTGGATGAGACGGGCTGGATACACCCTGGAGCCCTCCCACAATCCCTCCCCTGCCAGCCGGCCCCCATTGGCCTGATTGGGACTGGGTGAGATGGCCCTGATTGGCCCCAATCACTGGCCAGGCTGAGGGACCCCACCGCTACAGGAATTTGTGCAATGAGCCTCTAATGTTTAATGCTTTAATAAGCATGCATTTGAAACAAAAGAATGACATGTCTTCCTCAAACTTAGTAAATTACTCTTTGAATAAAAAATGTTAATGTCCTTACATCTATATCTTTGCATACTTTTAAAACTGAACATTCTCAAAGTTTTTCTTTCTCAATGGAAAGCTATGCATTCGGACTTTATATGTAATATCTTTCCACCACCTAGATTCTACTATCAAGTACAAGTCATTTGTAGTTTTGAATTGAAATGACAATAAAATTGGCTTATTTTTCACAGCAAGAATAGTAAGTAATTTTTTAAGGAACTGAAGCATGAAAACATGAGACCTAAGTGCTGAATCACATGGAAATTTGGGGCAGCTCATTCTAAATAGGACTAAATCCATATGTTCAAATATATTTAGCTGCAAGGGGTCAAGAACCTTGAAACCTCAAATTCTTATCTCATTGTTCATATTTTTTGTGTTGTGTGAGCTTTAGATTCTAGCCTTCAAATATGTGGACATTTACTTTGAACTGAAGGTTTTCTTTTTTCCTTGGGAACATTTTTATTGAAAAAATTTTATATATTATTAGGCAGTATCTACTCTATCCAGTAATATATAGTCCCACCACACTTTCTTAATTTTTATTTATTTATAACTCCACTTTTTCCTACAGAGGATTTGAAGAAAAGTCTAGGAAAACACATTTAACAAAAAGTAAAAGAAAAATAGAAAATCAGAACCATGGGAAAAATTATGAAGATATGTTGATAAGGATCTGCAGATCTAACATGATTATTATTGCTTAAAATTTGGATGTGCAGTTTCTAGCAGTGCAGTCAAAATGAAAATCACAGTTATGGGACCTAAGAGGAAAGAGGAGGAACTTAACATTTCTCAGGTAGAGGCAAGGTCCATTACTGAGACACATATATAAGATACTATCTCCTCAAAACATTATATGGCAAGTATAAAACAAATTTTATTTTAAATTTTCTTAAACATCTTCTAAGAAAATTTGACAACATAATAGAATGCCCTTGTGAATATGATTCCAGGGGAGATAGCAAACATTCTCCAGAATGAGTTTATACTAGTAGCCTGTTCTAGAATCTGGGAGCTCAAATCAGTGTTTTTCTGAAGGTGAGAGAATGATAAAGCGCCCATATTTACTCTCCTTGATCTGAACCAATTTTACCTAATTATGTACTCTCCTGGTGGTCTAAAGTAATGCAGGTTTTGAGTTAACAGTATTTTAAGGAATGCCTGAATGCTTCCTTGAATCTGACTTTTGAGAAGAGACAAAGTAGTTAAGATTTTGAGTTATTGTTTCGTTACAATGCATATACATCTCTAAAACAAGTGCCAAAGCTTTCTATTATTACATCATAATGACCTTACTTAATGTTGTAGCCTGACTAGAAGGAATTTTATTACTCCACAAAGAGGCATCTATAAACAACAACATCAGTTTCTTCCAGATTGAGCACCCAAAATGTCACAAGTTTTGTGTGTTAAAATTAACATACTACTTCAGTTGTAACAGCTTACAGTGGCAGGAACATAACATAGAAGATAGCACAGCATAACTATAATCTACCCAATCTGGAATTCAATGAGTTTTCTTTTCCTTTTAAGCCACAACAGATTTCATTAGTTTTCTTTTTAATTCACAACAGATTTCATTATTTTCAGACAACTTTCTCTTTTCCAAGTCTTCAGTTTCCAATGTAATTGTATTGATAGCTCTGGGTTTACATTCTTTTCATGTTGTGGATGTCTGGTACAGTAAAGCACTAATTAATTCATGTCTAGAAGAAAAATGCATTTATTTATACCTAAATGAAAAACAAAAGAGCAACTCTTTCTCTCAGAAATAAATTTATCATTTGGTGACAATACAAGGTGTTCTTGCTTGATTTAGATGCTAGGTCCTGAAAGAAAGTATCGAATAATAAGTGGCTCAAGTTATGTAGGAATATTGAAAACAAAACTTTTTGAAATCTGTTATTGACAGGCAGGTGAATTCTCTAAATTTCACTGGGAAGAACCCCTCTTGTTGAATTTCAATGAAGCTTCTGTTTATGTGCTCTTGCAAACAAATAATGAAGGTTGCATGATCCCGGAGGACCTACTAAAAAGAGCTATCTGTCTATGAATGTGAAAAAAAAAACATGGATAAAACTATAGGATTTTATGAATAGCTTCAGTTAAACAAGAGCTAAAACCAACACAACGTGTCTGTACAGAAACTTTATTTTCTGGAGAAATGAGCATCCAAAGAAACTTTTTAATGAATAAAATGGTTATCAGCATAATTGCATGTTTTAAAAAAATCTAACCTTAAGAATATACTATATCATTTTAAAAAATTTATTTCTTTATCTACTTTACTGTTGCTTTTTTTCTTTGTACTGCTTAATATTTATCTGTACTCTTTATCCCTACTTGATTAACCTAAAAATTAATTGAGATATGCTAAAAGCAAATAAAGCCATCTGAGAATTTTTTCTTTAAATCTTTAACATATGGTTTCAAGCTCCTGTTCTACTACAAACTTGTAAATACCTTGAATAAGTTACTTTTCCTCAATTTACTTGTCTGAAAAAGGAGATTGATACTATAGGGCAGGATTGTGGGAAGACTCAGAGAACATCTGATCAAATTGCCTAGTGCCTAGTTGGCACTAAATAAATAGTATTAGAATTAGCTTTATTTTCCTATTAATGAACTTCTACTTCTGATGAATTATCAGCCAATACTTCCCAAATGAAAGTACCCTCCTGATGAAGGAGAACTTCACTCCTAAGGATATATTTCAATCCCTCTCTCTTGCTCTCTTATAGAATTCAGGAGGAGATCCTAAAAGCATATCCATGATCTTAGTTCTTGTCACATAAACTCTTATGCAGAAGCAAATTTGTGCTGTAAGATTGAAATCGTGGCTTGATGTGTTCGAGGGCAGGGGACAGGAACAATAGGGAGGCACAAGGAATGTGAAAGACAATTTAGTGCTTCTTTCTGGCCTGCATTTCATCTTACCCTTTGCTGTCTATGGACTATTCATCAGCATTACCATGCACTGAAATCTCCTTTGAAATTTTAATCACTGTAACATTGGTGTATCTATAGATTAGATGAAATAACTTTTGCTGTCTATTCCAAGCACCTTTGCCATATGAATGACTTACAGCCCTCATATTTCTAAATATGAATTTCTAGATATCCTTCTATTTCAATCTTGTTTTCAAAGGACAAGGTGGAAGATGACAATGGTGATGAAGATTAACTGAAAGACTAATTATTTAGTCACTGGTGGGGAGATGAGGCATACAGCTAAATCTTTCTGTCACCCATATTCATAACTAGTTCAGTTTAAATGCCAGATTTATGAGGGCAAGCGATTCATCTCTATCATAAGCTGGATGCTTTATTTAAGGTAGGTTCAGAAGAATCTTAATTTTTCCTGTGAAGCTCTTACCTGTACATTAATCCTAAAACATTGCTCTCTTTACACTTTCCTATGTGTTACGTCCAACTTTGATCAAGTCTTAAATGATTATTATATACTAGGAATCTCTGTAATTTTTCAATACTCACAAAACTATTTTTTTCTTTTTCACCTGACAACACTTCATTTGATTGTTGACAAGTTTGTGTGTATAAACCCATTATAAAAATAAATTAGTAAATTACTTACATAAAGAAGATACTTTATACCTACTTACATTTTGATATTATGTCTATTTCAACTGTAGCACATATCTAGTATTAAATAAATGCATTATTTAAATGCTGAGTGGGCCATAGTAAGTTAATGTCAAAACCAATGCAAAGAAGTCTGAATTGTAAATGTGTCTTTTGTGAAGTATGTATAATCATAATTACACTCACTTAAAATGATGAAAACATCAACTGAGAAGAGTTCTTCTTGTGCTTAGATAATTTTTTTAAAAAAATCTTGATTAACAGAAAACATAAACAAAAATAGTTTAAGGATATATTTAAGTTATATAACATAAAAATGAAAATTTAACAGTTTAATATTTAAGGAGAGATGTCTGTTACTTAAAAATGCATTCTAGAGCACCATGCTCCCTAAAGCTATGAGCTTTCCAACTCTTACAGATAGAAAACATTGCTCCTAGTCTTTTGCTTGAGAAACCCAAGCAAAAGTTAGTGTTTTAACCTTTCCCTCTAGCTGGGTTTGAGGCATTTCTATAATGATAAAATGGAAGACCTAACAAATCATTCTAATAAGTATTTTTCTCAAGCAATTTCTTCTTGAATGAGGGAGAGGATCTCTAAATTTATGCGTAAGTAGGGCTCACCAAACATAACCTAAAGTTTATACTCATGCCACTTAACCCTCAGCTTTTCCTTGTCCATGTGCCTTTTAAGTTTGGTGTACTTGGCTAGCTAATAAAAGTTGCTGGCAGTATTTTTACCAACTGTAATAATGAACAAGACAATTCATGGTTTTGCATAGTCTATAAATCTCTCTGGCCAAAAAAAAATGATCACTGTGTATGGATCACAGTCTGCTAAAACATTGGGAGTCTATGAAACACTATTATTGCAATTCACTGTGACAGACACATTCTTGAACAAGTCATGGACACCAGGAAATATCAGTCCAAGCCGATCTCTAAGAAAAATACTTAAAATAATGCAAAACTATTCCTTTTGGATACTTCTTCTTTCACCATTTACCCAATATCTTCAGGCTTCTTTATGAACCGTGACTGTTCCCAGTGAATTAATACTTTTTCACATCTCTAAAGAGCCTTTATAGCTCTCTTCCACTTCTGGACATGGCATTGCTTCCCTACTCCTGGACTAAAGGCAAACATTTATGTGGATAATTGACCACAATACTTGGCTCAAGTAATGAATTCCCTACCGAGCCTTCACATGGCTTCAGAACCTTTCTCAAACCTGCTCTCCAAAATGACACAACTATTCGATCAGAATCAGTATTGGAAAATGAAATATATGCCCATCCTTTCCCATAAGCAAACTAATAGTGGTAATATTAGACAGGTGAAAGGAAATTAGAGAATGTAATAATTTGGTGCTTTTAATATTACTCAAAGAGGTAGGTTGGTGATAAATTTCACCTGAGTATATGTTGCTCAAACATTCCAAATATTTTATGGAATATGGAGGAGGAGAAAAAAGAAGGAAAAAAGGCAGGAAAGCAAGAAGGAAAGGAGGGAAGAAAGCATAAAGGAAAGAAGAAATAATTTTTTTTAGTAAAAATCCTGTGATTGATCTATTTATGTTTTCCTATTGCTACTGTAATAAATTACCAGAAACTTTGTGACTTAAAACAATATTTTCTTACAGTTCTGGAGGTCAGAAGTCTGACATGGCTTTCATGGAACACAAATTTAACTTTTGGCAGAATTGTGTCCCTTCTGGAAGCTCTAGGAAAGAATCTATTTCTTTGCCTTTTCCAGTTTTGAGAGGTTGCTTGCACTCCTTGACATGCAGTTCTCCACCTCCAACTTCAAATTCAAAAAGGATGGGTTGAGTCTTCTCCCATGTAATCACTCTATCTTGCTTCTTTCTCTCAGTTATAGTATATCTTCACAGTAACAACAACAAAAATAAATAAATTAGGGCAAGGAGATTTAAACACCTGTAATGGGGGACTTTACTTCAAATATCTCCTTAACAACTTTGGCCTCTTATTATGTTTCTAGAATGCAGTATATCATAGCTGAGAACAAGGAGGAGGGTAACTTATACCTGGGTTGAACCAAACCTTGTCTATTTACTAACCATGTGTCCCCAAGGGGCAAGTCACTCACCCTCTTTGAGCCTTGGTGTTTTACACCTAGAAAAGGAATTATAAAAATACTAGAAGCCCTACGCATGAATTCATGGTCCAGTAGCTCACTGCCACCCTCCAATAGCTCTCCGCCCTCTGCCCTGCCCTCCTGTAGCTCCCTCCACACCCCCCTCATAGCATGCTGCCCTGCCCCCTCCCGTAGTTCTCCGCCACCTGCTTGTAGCTCACTGCCCCACCCTCCTGCTGATCCATGATCTGGTCATTACGTGGTCGGTCGTTACGTAACAACCATTTGCATATTACATCTTATTCTATAGAATGCTTGTTTCAAGTAGTCATTTTGAAGACTCAATACTATAGTCCATGCAAAATGCTTAGCACAATCCTTGGCACACAATGAATGGTTCATCTGATCTTTCATGGATCTGTTCCTTAACATATATTATATTCTGTATACTGCTCTTAAGTGAATGTTGTATGAATGACCTTGTCAATGATGCTGTTGTTAGATTTAATCATTTAATGATGTAACTTCCTTTGGTTCTTCACTATATAGCACAGGAAATAGCTCAGAATGCTTAAGCTCTAGCACTTTAATCATCACCACAAATTCCACACAATAAAGATAATTACATATTTAATTCTATCCTAGTCATTGCCCATCTTGTAAATTAACAGGAGATCAGAGATACTTTCAGGTCAGTCTGACATCTTAATAGAGCTAAACTTTGCATTTTAAAGATATGATAAAACATTGGTAACTGAGATGCAGTCTTCATATTATTACTTGAGACCTTATTAAAGCTTTTTATATTATATGCAGTATCAGACAGTCAATATTTGTTTAGCTAACTGAAGCTTTTAGAGTTCATGCTTCAGTTTCTTTCAATATGACATTTTTTATATGACAACCAGCTTCAGGAGAAAATTTTTGTTTTGACATATACAATTAACATTTAAAAACTGGATGGAATAAAATTAATACCAAAGCAAAGCAAATCAAGACAGGGTAAAAGAAAAGTCTTGCTCATCTCTAGACAAAGTAGAGAGATTAGCTCTAGTCTAGTGACTTTTCAAATGGAAAAATTCTTCTTTCTTAATCTAGGTTTTAATAAATCCAATTGCATTAATGCATTTTATAACAGACAACCAAAACTAATTTTCCTCATGCTTTACTCTCAAGTCATAAAAGCCAGCCCAAATGACCAAACAACCAAAATGACCGGATGACCGGTTGCTATGATGCACACTGATCATCAGGGAGCAGACGCTCAATGCAGGAACTGCCCTCTGGTGGTCAGTGTTCTCCCACAGCCAACCTCCTGTGGACGGCCAACTTCCCACGGTCCCTTCTCCCAGCTGGCCAGCCCCATTGGCCCTGATCAGGGCAGCTGGTCAACCTCCCATGGCCCCTCCCCTCATCTGGCAGCCAACCACCTGCAGCCCCTCCCCCCACTAGCCAACCTCCCATGGCACCTTCTCCTACTGGCCAACCTCCCGTGGCCCCTCCCCCAGCGAACCTTCTATGGCCCTGATTGGCCTGATCACCGGCCAGGCCAAGGGACCCCACCCACGCACAAATTCATGTACAGAGCCTCTAGTGTTGAATAAGAGTGGTGAAATCTGGACATCCCTGTCTTGTTTTTGAAATGCTTTCAGATGATCCCCATTGAATATGTTCCCCAATATCCCTAGCTGTGCATCGGTCATACATGGCCTTAATTATGTTGAAGTATTAAGTATTAATATGCTGAATTATGTTTACTCATATTAGTAGAAAGATCATTAGTTAGTAGAAATTAAATGTTTTCTTTTTCTAGAAAGGATTAATTGAAATTTATATAAATAAATAATTATTATGGATTCATTAAACTCGTATATTTTTTTTGGGGGGGGGAATTAGACTAAACTAGAATGTGTAAAACCAAGAACAGCCTACAGAAGCAATGTTGCCATCTATTTTAAAATAATTAATTGATTGTTGTATGCCAGAGTACTACAATTTTACTTCCTCCTAAATAGAAAAAAATCTCATTCATCATGGAATATTTTTCCACGGAGGTTAAAATCTGGTTTCTAATCAATACTACTAATCTATTAAATTAGTGTGTGAGATGAGAATTATTTTTCCTCCCTGAAATCAATTATCCCAGAAACAATCACCATCAAACCAATTGTTCCTCTATAAATGTGTGAGCACTCACTTTGGATTTCTGCCAAAAGCAAAAATGTAATAGATATAGAAAGGCATATGAAAGAGATATGAAAAGGATATTAATTGGAATCAGGATTCATTGACAAATTTACATTTTTGAGAATAAATTTTTAAAATAATCAACATAAACTAAATTAAATCAACAAATATTACATAATACTGTGACTTAGAGTCTGTTCTAAACATTATAACAATACAAATCTTATAAAAAGACAAAAAAAAATCCTGCTTGCATAAAGCTTACATGCCAATTGGGAGAGAAACAATTCAATTACTTAATTAACCAATAAACAAACAAAATAGACATTCAGGCAGCTGAAAACTTCATCTTGTTAAATTATGATATACAGGGTGTCCCAAAAACATGTACGCACACTTTAACAGCTGATGCCTCGACTGATGTTTCTTTCTTTTCAGCCAGGCTAAGGTTTGAACAAATGAAATTCATAACAAAATGCAATTGGAAATTTGAAAACACAGTTGAAGTACAAACACTGCCTTTATAATTACTCAAAGTGTGTATACATTTGGGACACACAGGGTGTCCTCCCAAAAATGTATACACACTTCAATAGCTGATAACTCACTTAATGTTCACTCTTTTTAAGGCTTAACTAATTTAAAATAATAGGTAAAGCCAGACTAAGCTTTGAACAAATAAAATTTATCCATTAGGCTTTATTTATGGGGACACATAAAATATAAAGAATATGTACAAAACTGGTAATAGTTGATGAATTGAGGGTGCACAAATACTGAATGAAATGATTCTTGATGTTTGCAATTCCATTGCTTCACATTATCAGCAGTGACTGAACCAGGATGGCCATCAGTTTGAAAAAAGATGTTGACAAAAAAAATTATTCATTTTGTAGATTCTTTTAAAATTTGAAAATGAACTGTATGTTAATAAACACTGACATTATAATCATTCAAAATGTATATATATTTTTGGGACATCCTACATCCAAGTGAGAAGGGACTTCCAGTTTTATCTCCAAAAGGTAAAGAGTTTGGAGGTCATCATTCCCATATTTGCAACTAAAAAAGGCTAGAAAAACTGAATATTAATAACTTTTTTGACCCATCAGAGAACTGAGGTCATAAGGCAAATGGTCACCTTGAAATGTCTTTGAAAAGGCACATCCAGAGAGATATAGCAGATGAGAGGTGCTAATATAAAGCAGAAGTCAATAACACCATAAACTGATAAAAACACTTAAGTGATGATTTTGACAAATGAATGGAATCTGAAGGCTAAACTAGATTTAACCAGCAAAAAAAAAAGAGAAACTCCTGGGGCTACAGCCTTTAGGAGACACTGACACTTTCATGGGTTTTCCCTCTGAGAATCCCACGAGGTTTTGATAGTGAGGATTCAAGAATGACCCTTTGATGGCTCTAGCAAAGAGCCTTCTCCATAACCAAAGCTGCTATCCAGGGTAAGGACATCAACTCAACTCAAAGCCTTATTCCAGTAGTGGGAATAGAACCCATCACTATTCCAGCTCTGTCTGGACTTCCTTCTAACCTAAGGAGGGGAAAACACAGCCACAGGGATCAGGGCTTCAAGGAAATAGTTGGAGAACACTGCAGCCAGGGAAGGGTACAAAGGGCAAGGAAGATAGTTACGACCCTGGAGAAACTTCTGTAAAGGATCCAGCCCCAAAACACAGGCCCACTAAAAAACTAAGATTTAATATGAAGAACATAGACGACTTCCCTCTCCCACACTTTAGGATGACACCAACAGGGCTCCAGTATAATCACAGAAAATTAGAGTTAAAAGAGCTGCAAGATATAGGCTGTATTTGAGGATCAGAATAAAGGGAACTCCCCAAGCAAAGAGGGGAAACTAAAAAAGGATACTGCAGAAATGTGAAGCCTTCGGTACTGATAGCTACAGCACACATTAAACAGTAGAACTCCTAACTGGACTACAGTATATCCTCACAATAAAATGATATTTCCCACAGTTCCCACTATCTCATCCAACATTATAGCTCTCAAGAAAAATTACAAAGTATGCTAAAAATCAAGAAATAAACACAGCCTGAAAAAGAAAGCAATCATCAGAAACAGACTCAGATATGACACAGATGTTGAAATTATCAGACAAGAGATTTAAAACTGTTATGATTAATGGGACAAAGGCTCTAATGGAAATAGCAGACAGCATGCAAGAAGAGATAGGTAATGTAACTAGAGAGATGGATACTCTAAGGAAGAAACAAAACTAAATGCTAAAAAATCCATAATAACAAAAATGAAGAATGCTTTTGATGGGCACAACATGGCTGAAGAAAAACAGTGAACGTGAACACAGGTCAGTAGAAACTTTTTGCACTGAAATGCAAGAAAGAAAAACAGTAATATAATATTAAAACCAGACACCAAAAACTGTGGTACAATTGCAAAGAGTTTAACATAATTTTAACTGGAATAGCAGAAGCTGTAGAAAGGGAAAATAGAGCAGAAGAAATGTTTGAAGTAATAATGGCTGAGAAATTTCCAAAATTCATGCAGATACAAAACCACAGATCCAGGAAGCTCAGAGATCCCAAGCAAAATGAATACTCCATCTCAAAAACATCCAGATCTAAGCATATTACAGTCAATCTTTGGAAAACTCAAAACAAAGAAAATCTTGAAGGAAGCTCGATGTGAACATAGAATGTCTTGCCTATAGAATAAGGATACGAAGTAAGTGACTTCTCATCAGAAAACACGTAAGGAAGAAAAAAAGAGTCAAATATTTAAAATGTTGAAAAAAATAAAACCAACCAATCAAAACCAACCAACCAACCAATCTAAAATTCTATATCTACCAAAATTATACTGCAACATAGAGAAATAAAGACTTTCATAGACAAATGAAACTGAGGAAATATCTTACCAGAAGGCCAACCCTATAAGAAAGATGAAAAGATTTCTTCAGGCTGAAGAAAAATTATAGCATTTTAAACTTGAACCTATATTTATAAAAAGAAGCCTGACCAGTGTGACTCAGTGGTTGAGCATGGACGCATGAACCAAGAGGTCACTAGTTTGATTCCCAGTCAGGGCACATGCCTGGGTTGGGGGCAGCGGGTAGGCAGGAGGCAGCTGATTGATGTTTTTCTCTCTCAAAGATGTTTCTATCTCTCTATGTCTCTCCCTTTCTCTCCCTAAAATCAATAAAAACATTTTTTAAAAAAGAAGAGTGTTGAGAAGTAATAAATTTAAAACAAAATCTCATATTTCTTATTCTTAAATGATCTAATAAACACCTGTTTATTTTAGGTAAGTATATTAACTGGGTAATTGTAGGCTGTGGATAAGAGTAATGTATGACAGTAATGTCACAAAGGAAGGGAGCATTGAGAATGCTCTGTTACCAGCACTACACATGAAGGATCATATTATTACCTGAAGATTGATTTAGATTCATTTAAAATGTATTCTGTCAACTCTAGAGCAATAACTAAATATTTTTAAAGAAGTATAATTGATACTGTCTGAAAGAAGAAAAAATGGAGTCAATCATATAAGATGCTTCATTAATATCAAAACAAGGAAGATTATCAAAGATAAAGACAGAAATTGAATAATAATAAAGAGATCATCCTCAAAGAAGACATGGGATTTTATATATGTCTATCTATACCTACATTTCTTTTAATGTATGAGGCAAAAACTGATAGAACTAAAGAGATAAATAGACAAATACATTATAGTTACAGACTTAACACTTAAACACTCTCTTAATAATTGACAGATCAAGCAGACAGAATATCAGTAGGGATATGATAACTGGAAGAGAATTATCAATCACTTTACCTAATTGGCACTTATAGAATGTCTTACACAGCAAAAGCAGAGTACACATTCTTCCCAAGTTCACATGGAACGGGCACCAACAATATAATCCACATCCTGGACCATCAAACATTTTTTAGCAAATTTAAAATAATAGCAAGCAATAATTAATAACCTTAAAAAAGAGAAATACTAGGCCATCATGGTTTTACTAGTGAATCATACCAAACATTTAATGAAAAAATTATGCCAATTCTTGACAATTTCATTTAGAAACAGAAGCAGAGGAAACATTTTCTAACTAATTTTATGAAGTAAGACATAACAGATAAGAAAACTACAGACCAGTATCTCTTATGAACATATGTGCAAAAAATATCAATAAAATATGAAAAATAGAATCCAACATTGCATAAAGAAAATTGTATACCACAGCTAAGTGAAACTTATTTCAATTAAACATTGCCAGTTTAACATTTAAAAATCAAAGAAATCTACTATATCAACAGGATAGATAAGAAAAATCATATCAGTTAACACAGAAAACGCATTTGACAAGCTCCAACATCCATCCATGACAAAAATTCTCAAAAACTTAGGTAGAGAGAACTTCCACAACTTAATAAAGCCTACTTACATAAAACCTATAATTAAATTTAACTAAAGATGAGACACAGAATGTCCTCTTTTACTACTCATGTTTAATGTTGTACTTGCAGCCTCTAGCTAGCGCAATAAGATAAGAAACAGAAATAAAAGATATACACATGAGAAAAAATAAAACTTAATTTTTTTAGATTGCACAACTGTCTATTTAAAAAGATCTGCAAATAAATGTCTGGAAGTAATTAGTGAATATATCAAGATTATAAAATGTAAAGATAAATTTAAAAGTCAATAGTTGTCCTATATAACAGTAATGAGAAATTGAAGTTTAAAATTTCAAAAATTAATTTACAATAGCATAGAAAACATAATTCACAGTTATAAACCTAAAAAAATATGTATAAGATTTATATGTGGAAAACAACAAAATACTAATGAAGGAAATCAAAGAATAGAGATATTTTTCCATGCTTATAAATTGAAAGACTCTATATTATTAAAATGTCAATGCTTCCCAACTTGATATATAGATTCAATGCAATTTCCTTCAAAATCCCAGGAAGATATTTTGCATACACCAACAAACTAATTCACAAATTCATAAAGTCAAAGCTTCCTAGAATGGCTAACACAAAACTGAAGAAAAACAATGTTGGAAGTCTCACCATAATGTGACCATAATCAAGACAGTGTGGTATCGGTGTAAGAATAGAAATATAAATTAATAGAACATGAAAAAGAGCTCAGAAGTATATCCAATATGTATATCCAATACTTAACTTGACAAAGACACAAATGCAATTCAAATTCAAAGGTTTCTTTTTTTTTTTAACAAATGGTCCTAGAAAAGTTGGATATGCGTATCAATTCTTACACACTATGCAAAAATTAAATCAGACTGGATCAGAGATTGCATTGTAAAAAGAGAAACGATAAGCCATCTACAAGAAGACATAGGACAAATTCTGTATGAATAAATTTGATGGCGAGTTTTGAGCTACAACACCAAATCATGGTCCATAAAAGAAAAATTAGGCAAATTAAACTGTATTAAAACTAAAAAGTTTTCAATTCTTTTAAATTTATTAAGATTTGATGATCAGATGGTCAAACCTCAGAGGGAAGGTAGGGGAGGGGGGGGGTAAGGGGAAGAGATCAACCAAAGGACTTGCATGCATGCATATAAGCCTAACCAATGGACACAGACACCAGGAGGGTGAGGGTATGAACGGGGGGTGGGGAAGGCAATGGGGGATTAAGGACACATATGTAATACCGTAATCAATAAAGAAAAAAAAATTAAGGTTTGTTTTAAAGCCTAGCATATAGTCTAACCTGGAAAACATTTCTTATACATTTGACAAGATTGTGTATTCTGCTGCTATTCAGTGGAATGTTTTAAAGATATGATAGAAGTGTTAAATATAAGTAGTTGGTTTATGATGTTATTCAAGTATTCTATTTCCTTGTGGATCTTTTGACCAGTTGCCCATTGAAAGTGAAGTATTAAAGTGCATATAAGATAGGAATATATACATCTATGTGTTACTTCTTTATAACACCTATTATCTTGCTGATATTTAATATTTTAATATTTGACTCAAGAGTGTTTGCAATTGCTCATTGGAACATTTTAACACTACTTTAAAGGTCCTGCCAGATAATTCTAACAGCTCTCTATTTTCATTGGTATCCCTTGATTTTATTTCTCCATATGAGTTGAGATTTGTGAAGTTCTTCATATGGCAAGTGATTCTTGTTATATTGTATTCATTTTGAGTATTACAAGACTTTGGGTCTTGTTTATATTCTATGAGAATGTTGATTTTTTTTTTTTAGCCTTCTATAAACTGTGTTTTCAATGTCAGTTCACTTTTCAAAGCCTTTGCCATGCTCTTTTTTAACCCCTTCCCCAACAATTTTTTTGTTAAAAACGTTTCTTTTTCAGACTAATTTTTTTATTTTGGTTCTATATAGTATTTTTGATGCTGGTTATGAAAACAGTTTGTAACTCGTCTTCCTATAAACCACATTTTTTTACCATATTTTCTTAGTATACTCGTCGATGACTGAAAAAGAACATTTTGTGAAAACGTGTATACACGTTTCTGCCGGGGAAGGGGTTAATCCTGCATATAAATGACCCAGTGGTCAGTTTGAGACCTGATGAGAAATCTATTCCTTTTCAAAGTCTTTGGCATGCTAATTAGGATTAGATTCCTCTTTGCAAGTTCAAGTACTAACCCAGGAATTAATAAACAAAATTATTGCTTTCCCTAGCCACATCCTCACTGTAACATTACTGATATTTTCCAGACCTCTGGGTTTCACATTTTGGTTTTCTAGTCAAACTGTCCTCTTCTTCGATTGCACCAACTTCAGGGCCACCTGGCAGGAGGACAAGAGAGGGGGAAATCACCAGTCTGGCACCACCCACTTGGAGATGGCAGGCAGATCCAGCAAAGGGAAAGGAAGTAACCCTTGCAGCAGAGTTTTGGCTATAGCACCACCTGGTTATGGAGTGCAATAAAACAGAGAAAAAGACGATGAAAAAAAAATCAAGAGATTTCACCTATTTTCTCTGAGCTTCAGAAATTTCCTTTTCCGCTCCTCAAACCAGAACTAGAGGGTTGGTTTCTCTTTGATTTCTCTGTTTATGAAGCATAAAGTGCTCACTTTCGGGACTTGGGTTTGCCTTATGATCAGGCCAAGAGATACTGGAGGGGGAATAAAAGGTAAACTTACTGTCTGTTCCATGGTACATAAGATTCTGGTGTTTTTTGCTTTCCAGTCTTGCTGATATTTACTTTTCAGTATTCTCAAGTAATTCTCTTGAGATTTGTCCAGGTTTGTTGTTTCATTCAAGGAGAGGGAAAGGTTGGCATATGCAGTTATCTTTACCAGCATGGGTAAACCATCCCTTTTTAGTTAATACTTTTCAACATTTCAGAACAATTTTAAGCCATCATTAAACTTTAGTAATTTGTTTTCTTATATTTTATGAAAGTTTTTATGAGAGGGGAGAGAATTACATTGATTTCACTTGGGATGGAATAATTTAGAAAGATGAGGTTTAACGTGATGGCATATATGAAACTCTACAACAATCTGATGAACTCATGTATAATATTTTCTATAATAAATTCTGTTTACTATTTCAACCCCCAAGACTATTCTCTCTCATTGAACTGTATATCCATTCACATTCTGGAGCCTTCAACAATGTCTGATGGGAAGAGGAAATTTCATAGATTTTTATCTCAGAACATTTCTTCTTAACAAATAAAAAGAAAACCACACTATTTTTTCATCCTCAATTTTCACCATTGTTTATTTTCAAATGTTTTCCTTATTTTCTAATCTGAAGATTTTAGAAATGTTTCTATTCTAAAGGAAGGAATTCAAATTGCCACTAACCAAACTCAGGCATTCTAGCCAATACTTCATGACATAATTTTTACTCATATGAGAAGCCAGATATATTATTAAGCTGGGAAATCCATTAGAAACTTGCATTCAATGAGTCAATCCATTATCATCCCTTTTCGTATATATCAGGTTCATATATCAAAGTTTGTTTTTGTGTGTGTATTATTTCTTCTATCTAATGTAATCTGAATTTTAAGGAAATTAGAATTTAGAGGGGCTTAATGTGTGGCCAAGATCATATGAACAAAAGTAGAACTAGATTTTAGACCATTTAACACCAGGACACAAGTCTTTCCTCACAATATTGTATCTCTTAGAAGTTCAGGTTTATGAAATTTGCATATATTATTAGTATAAAAATTTTTAGCATTATTTATTTTCTATTAATAATACTATGACTAGATATTTATCTTTACAATTGTGATTGGATGTTGGATTTTTTTAGAAAATCATATATATATATTAGAGGCCTGGTGCACAAAATTTGTGCATGAGGGTGGGGTCCCTCAGCCTGGACTGCACCCTCTCCAATCAGGGACCCCTTGGGGGATGTCCAACTGCTGGTTTAGGCCCATTCCCACAGGGATAGGGCTTAAACCAGCAGTTTGACATCCCTCTCACAATCTGGGACTGCTGGCTCCCAACTGCTCACCTGTTTGCCTGCCTGATCACCCCTAACCACCTCTGCCTACCTGCCTGATCTTCCCTAACTGCCTCTCCCTGCCTTCCTATTCACCCCTAACTGCCTCTGCCTGTCTGCCTGATCGCCTCTAACTGCTTCGGCCTGCCTGCCTGATTGCCTCTAACCACCTCTGCCTGCCTGCCTGATCGCCCCTAACTGCCTCTGCCTTGGCCCCTGCCACTGTGACTTTGTCCAGAAGGATATCCGGTCTATCTAGTCTAATTAGTATATTACCCTTTT
>NW_006299705.1:14521197-14524070 GCF_000327345.1 Myotis davidii
TTGTACTCTACTATTAGGAAAAAATATTATCCTTTAACTGTTATTTATCTAATGGTATTATGTTATACTGAAAACTTACATATATATATATATATATATATATATAGAGGATATGAAGAGAGAGAGAGAGAGAGAGAGAGAGAGAGAGAGAGAAATTGCATAAGAATGATATGTAAATCATTTACTTTCTTATCAGGTCAATACATTAAGTTATAGAGATTCACTTTGTTTTATAAGGCAACTTGCAAAAAGATATATTTTTCTTCAGTCATGAAAAAGGACACCATCTTGCAATGTTCCTTACCTATTATAAAAGAGTACTGTTCATAGCATTGAGATAGTTCGGCCAAAATATGCCCAGATTTCAACATGAAATGCAGTTTTTGACTTATATTAAAAGTGGATCAAAATTAGATCATTGTTACACAACCTCCCCTCCACCACCAATGAAATAGAATGACATCAAATAAAATCAATCTTTTGATAACTTGGGTAATTCAACCATTTAGTGGTTAATCATCTCATTTTAAACTTGAGGGGAGGGGGAACATGTTGTGTATAGATGTAAGTACAGATTCTTAAAACTATTTCCCTAAATGCCTGGCTGGTGTGGCTCAGTGGTTGAGCATCAACCTATGAACCAGGAGATCATGGTTCGATTCTCAGTCAGGGCACATACCTGGGTTGCAATGAGTCTCTCTCATCATTGATGTTTCTATCTCTCTATCTCCCTCTTCTTTCCTCTCTGAAATCAATAAAAATATATTTTAAAAAAATATATCCCTAGATATTAATTATCTACTTTTAAATGAATGCTAAGAGGTCATTTCATCACAGCTTTTTTTAAAGTAATGTAAAAATATCCTAACTTGATGTAGTATTAAAATATCTTTTCCTTTTTTTAATAAGATATATTGACAACATAAATGAATTTGAACATTTGATTCTTCCTTCAAATAGGATTAGCCCATGTTATTAAAAAGGACTTATTTTCTCCATTACTCAAATGGTAGCAAATAATTATAAGAATAAAGTAAATTAGAGGTGAGATCAATGTAATTAGAGCTCATTGTGATGTATACCTCAGGTCAAGGAGTTTCTTGCCAAACAAAAGGGAATATTAACATGAACTTTTAGACTATTTTGTAACTTAAAGAAATGTTCAGATATTGTCACGTGATTTCATGGCATCTCTCACTAGGCTATATAGAGAATGTTCTCATGGAGGAGAAGTAATTTATATACCCTTTGCAGCCTAAACTCTCTTATCTACTTTATGCTCATCTGTCTCCCAAAAAAATTAGAAGTTTTTTCCCCTTTCATGGAGTGTTTAATAGCCTTCGCTTTCATCTGATCTGACCATGATCGAATCAGGTGGGCATTATTTTTCTTCAGAGTCTGATTATGTGCTATAATGAAATGTACTAGATTTTCCCTGGTCTGTGCTATTTCTCCTAATTTAAAAGCATCAAATAATTATGCTTACCCTAGGAACAGAGAGAATAAACTTTAGCTTGATCCAGAAAAGAGAATACGTGTCTCCATGAGATACAAATGTTAGAATGTTGTGGCATACAGAGGGATCATTTACTTGACTGGCTCAGAAAAAGTTATCTTAGACTTTGAATATTCAATTTTTTGCATTCATCTATCTTGAAAACATTTCTAACATCAAATATATACTTAGCATGTCTCTTTTCTCATATTAATAATGACAATATTCATCAGTGAGCAAATAAAGCTTTTTTGGTAAAACAAGGAAAAAAAATTCTCTTTTATTAATAAAGAGCTACAACAAATTGATTCATTACTTGTATTAACTAAAGAATTGATTCTAAATAATTTTGCTTCTTAAACTTTAACAGAAAACATTGGCAGCCCTGGCCAGGAGGCTTAGTTGGTTGGAGCATCATCCCATAGACCAAAAGGTTGTGGGTTTGATGTTTGATTCCCAGTCAGGGCATATGAGAGGCAACCAATCAATCTCTCTCTCTCTCTCTCTCTCTCCTTCTTCTTCTTCTTTCTATAAAATCAATAAAAAATATCCTTAGGTGAGGATTAAGAGAAAAAAAATAAAAAGCTGTCAAAACTACCTAGAGAATCTACCTTGTACAAACCACTGCCACTCCCCGTCTCTGGAATGAGAGAGTATATGCTTGTATATTCATATACTTACACACACTTGTACATGCCCAGGTTTATTTATATACATTGTTATATCAATATCAGGTAAAACCATTGTGCTGGATCAACAGTTTTATTTACCCTGAAGATTTTCATTTTAATTGAAGCTCCTATTGGAACCCTGATAGAAAACTATAAGCTCTGAGTCTACCCCAAATTGAACCAAACTCCAGATAATGTACCAGTAGTGAATAATAGTAACTACAGTGAAGGATCTGAGGTGCTATTTATTTCTAACTAACAGACAGCATCTGACAGTATTTGTGTATCAACTTGTTATTTAAGTCCTATGAATGCTAAGCTGACTTATTTAACAACTAATTGCCTTTTACAATTAATCATGAAGGATGTATAAACTTTGGTAAGTAAAATCATCCAATTTGGCAAGGGGCATCTACACTAATAAAAGACAAACATGCAAATTGACCATACCTTCACTATGCCTTAGGCCACGCCCACAAGCCAATCAGAGCGACTATATACAAATTAACCCAGCCAAGATGGTGTCCAGCAGCCATGGAGCTAGAGCAAGCAGGAGGCTTGGTTGCCCCAATGATGGAGGAAGCCAAGCTTCCCGCCTGCTGCAGCTGGCTCTGAACTCCAATCAAAATAACAAAGTTTCATTTATAGAAGATAAATAAATCCCAGAATAAAAAAAAAGAAAAAAGGAGAGGCTGGGAGCTTCTGTT
>NW_006299705.1:14524135-14586415 GCF_000327345.1 Myotis davidii
GGTGCGCTCTCCCCAGCCACAAGCCAGGCTGATGGCTGCCATTATAGTGGTAGTGGTGGGAACCTCTCCCGTCTCCTCAGCAGCGCTAAGTATGTCCGACTTCAGCTTAGGCCTGCTGCCCGCAGGCAAGTGGACATCCCCCAAGGGCTCCCGGGCTGCCAGAGGGATGTCTGACTGCCAGCTTAGGCCCAATCCCCTGGGGAGCGGGCCTAAGCCAGCAGGTGGTCATCCCCAGAGAGGTCCCAGACTGCGAGAGGGCACAGGCCAGGCTGAGGGACCTCCCTCCCCGAGTGCACAAATTTTTGAGCACCAGGCCTCTAGTATTAAAATAAAAGAATTTATGTCATAAAATATACTGGAGAATTTTGTTTTCAAGATTGTCAAATGCAATGTCATAAATTTATCACCATGAAGACCTTCTAAGAAACTTTTTTCTTATATTAAGATGAGATTTATAAATAACCATAATTCAAAAAATTTTAAATGTGTTTAAGAAGGGCGGGAGAAGCCTATTCTTTTAGCTATCACTCCAGAATGTCAGTGCAAGTAAAGAGTAACTGCTGTGGGTAGGGGTCCTACAAAGGCACTCTTCTACCGTTACCCAAGAAAACGAGGTACACAAAACTCTCATCCCTTCTAAGAAAAATAAGCAGGATGTAGGTGATAGCTACCATTTAGATGTACGCCACAGAAAAATCCTCCTTAATAAGAATTTTCTGCCTATCATGTTTATCGCTTTTATTTGAACTCAAATTTATTCTTTAAAACTAAATACTAAATGTGGTTTATTGGTAACTGATGGAAAGCAAGTAAGGAATTTCATATGGCTTTTGATAGTCATAAAAGCAGGTCTGCCACACATGGTAACACAAGTTGTACCCTGTACAATTACACATAACAATGAGCATAAGAGGGCACAAACCTAGCTCCCACTCCATGCAGCCTGGCAAGGTGCTTCTTTCTCTGTTTTGCAGAAACACAAAAGCTCACCATGCTGGAAACCCAAGAGTCTATGTTTGTGTGGAGGGGATATACCAATTCACATAATGGTATATATGAAATATCAGAGTTCTTTGTTTAAAAAAAAATGTACAGCCAATCTCAAAAGTCAGTTTAAACTTGTTTTGAGTAAGACAAACTTGACCTTTAAATTACATTAAACCAGGAAATTTTGAAAATAATGTCTTCTATGATACCTAATTTCTCATAAGACACCACAATTCCCCATTACTGAATCCCCTTAACCAACCTGCTTTACTATTTCATAACTAATGTATTTTATGATTATTATACTTTAATTATATTTAAATTTCTTCCAAATGGTTATGCATTGATGTGTCACCAGTATATCCATATGCATAATAGAGTTCTAAATACAAAGACACTCAGTTTTCTCATGTTCACCAGAGTAAAAACAAAAGCTGCACTAAGAAAACCTCTTTAAGAGAAGAGAATTTCTAGAATGTGGCAAAATTTTCAAATTGAAGCATTAAAGAACCTAATTTGGCCTATTTTCTTAGGTTATTGATGTGCTAGTGCTAATTTTGCACTAGGTCAGGGTTAACCCCAAGGAACAAGCTATTGAGCTTTGCTAATATCTTTGTGGTACTTGTCAAAAACAGTCTGTTTGTGACTCTGGTTTGCAAGACTCACTCTCAAATAGTGTTTTCTGTAATAAGGGCAATAAAAGAAACATGGATATTTGTCCAGGCCCTGTATAAAATGCTTTTTCTTTATTGAGAAATTAATATTTACTGTATTTATGAAAATACATTTGGAGTAAAATGAAGGGTTTAATGAAAGTTGATTTTATAGGTTTACCTATCCTCTCCCATCACCTAAAAAGATGTTTAGCACCACTTAGTAGAAAATATACTTAATTTGTGCTGTGTCTTCTTGTGATAATCTCCTATATTTAATGAAATGGTCATAGAAATTACTTTCTTTTTTTATTGAAGACATATTGGATATTTTAAAAACATCTTCAAAAATATGGGAACCTTTTATGTTCTTGCTTATCTTGAGAGTGCCAGTGAATTACAGAAAATCACAAGAGGTTATATGACGTATGGACTCCAAAGCAGTATTTTACCATAAAAGCATGGAACCCTGCTGGCATATGTAATTTAATGTGCACCATGCCTCCTCTAATTCAATCAGGTCTCTACATCCCTTCTTTTATATTCCAATTGGATTTCATGTGCTAAAGCCATCAAGATTTTCAGGATGAAATGAATGCTTGTATTAATCCTGCAATTTCCATTTAAAACACAGCATCGATTTGATTAATAAGGTTTGATGCTGAATAATTATATGGCAGATATGTAGGCTATAGGAAAACCACAGATGTGACCACCAGCAAAAGCCTTGTGGGAGAAGGAGGTCAAAGGGAAGCAATGGCCATGACTGAGGTGATGAATTCTTTGGCTTTTCTTTTATGCAATTAACAAGCAGGGCTTCTATTAATTTGCCACCCCTAGAGCCTTGACTGGTCAGATGTGTCTGGGTCAAGGGTCACAGGAGCAGAGTAGGGGTCAACATCACAGCAGCCCTGAAACAAAATGGGAAAACTAAAGAAATCTAAATGATATGGCTGAGTATACATTCTGCAGTACAGAGGGGATTGGGAGAAAGTGCATCTCCTTAATGTTAAGATTGCTGTTTTAGAATAATAAAAATGTTCTGTGCACATTTAATTCAAAGTAATCAATCTAAGGTGCAGTGGTTGAGCATCCAATAAAAGAAAATCAATGTGGTCTCTACAAGGGAAGACAAACAATGCTCGCTTTTACTAAAGGGATTATAGGTTAACATTTATTCAGTGTATTGTAATCTGATGTCAAGTGGTATAAAATCAAGCCAACAATCCATTACCACCCGTTATAGGCTAGGTGCTGATCTCATGCAAATTGACTTTCATAGAACTTATTAAATCATTTCTGTGTTCTACCTATGAGACATTTTTCTACAGTGATTGAACTTCATTTTCTTTCTCATATTGAATGAAAATATATTAAAAAATATATTTGTCATTTCTAAACAAAGATATTTCACAACTTTCTTATGCTGCCAGTCATTTATTATATATATTATTGTATTACATGAAAACAAACTAAAGAATTTGGTCATGATACTGGACCTGAATTATTTCCCTCCAAAATCTTTTTATTTCAGTACTGCATATATCATTGTACAAGGTCACCTATTTTATAATACTTTGAGATAAAGTGTAATGCATTCCCAAATTTTGATGGAATTTAGATTTCCCTAGAATTTAAGAGAAATAATTTATGCTTCATGAGTACTACTTATGTTCCTAATTTTGAGTTTATTTTCTGTAAAATAAAAGTCTCTAATTCATATTGTCAACCTTGTGAGAACAGGATTTTTTAATAATATGTTTCATAAAGTAGAATATATGAGTTCCACAATTTTGGAATTAATAATTGTTGAAATTATAAGCATCTTAAATATAGGTAACCTAATTCATTAATGTTTTCCTTTATTGCATCTACTCTTTGCTTGAGCAATAAAGATTTATAGTGATTACTGCACCTCTCCCCCCCCGCCCCACCCACCAAAATGTGGTGATCTTTTGAAGTATCAGAAGAAGTTAACGATCTTTCATTAAACATAATAAAAAATGGCTAGCAAACCTGTCAAAGTTAGCATTTTTACTGAAGCAACTGTGCTTATTGTTAGAATTGGGGCCACTTTTAAGTGTAAGGAAAATCATTACCACATGTTTGAAAATATTGGTGATATTTTGCAGATTGCATTACTCTGCAGCCTGGTACTACTTCAAAACATTTCAGAATTACTGGGCAGTAGAAGGGAAATTGAATTTGACGCTATTTTTATTATAAAAGCTAAGTTTAGTTTTATCACTCTTGCTTTGATGGAAACTTTCACCTTTTTATTTGTTTGGAAGTAGAAGTTTACCTATTCTGTATACAAGACACAAAGAAACATATGGCCTATTACTTTAAATCTTAGCCATAAAATCTAATACATATATGTGTAAAATATTATTGTATTATTACACTATCCATATATTATTTTTAGGCATACTGAAAATTGTAAAATTTTATCACAAGAATAGCTTCCATTATTATCTTTCTTAAATATTGTGATTTTTCCTGATATTTAAATCAAAATAGATTATACTTTTGCTGACTCTGCATAATAAAACAAATATTTTTAAGCACATTTGCTTTATTATAGTAATTAATTGGCGATTCTGTTATTGTCGCCCTGTTTTGCATTTTGCAAAGTAAAGTAAATGTTTCAAAGAATCCAGTGAAATCATCTTATAAAGCCAATAAATCAAATTGGAAATAAAAGCAAAATGATTATTTGGTCAGTAAACCAATGGTACTTACTCGAGCTATTAGCTTGCCTGTCCAAGACCTGAATTTGGTAAAATCCATCCCATTTAGATGAAGCACTCTGAACTGATGAAATGGAAAACTTAAAATCTAACGAGACAATTTGATATGACCTTGTAACATAGCTTGAAATGAGATCTTTTTGGTCAAGTGTTGAATTCACTCTAAAACAATAGATTACTGGTATTTAAAATTAAATTGAAAAACAAAATGAAAGGCTAGTAAAACATGTCAAGATACAGTTATTCATATTCAGACTGTGAATGCCAAACCTGGGTTCTCTCCAGGATATGGATTTTACTAGGATTTTTCATGAGCCCTGAATTTTTTGTCTCATTTGTGTTAACAAAATAAGGTAGAAACAGTTGCTCATTTCTACTGTTCATAAACTACATTTGATATTCTGCTTTTCCATTCTATAGCAAAATATCATGCTTTAAATAAATAAAAAGTAATCACGTACCAAAAAACTGCAAGTGAGCCTTGTGGGGGAAAAAAAAAAGTTCCTTTTCATTTTTATTTGCAAAAGACTGACTTGCTTTAGGGGATCTAGATAACACAAAATCACTCCACAACCAGAAACGATGAATATATGAACTCTGGGCTAACAGTAATGGTAAAAATAATTTCAAACTGAAGGCAAAACCACTTCATTTTGTGCACAATGTCTGAATGCCTTCCACTGGATTTTAAATAAAAAATGGAAAACATTTTAGCAAATAGAGAGAAGCAGAGAGTATATGGCACTGAGAGGCATTTTTGATGTTTTTGCATTTTTGTGCAGAGAGAGCCATAAAAGGTTGCCAATGGGGTATTGTAAAACCACAGTTAACAGTGAATTTTAGATAGATATAACCAGTTAAAGGTGATTGAATATCAAGGGTTGAGTAGTGCTTATTATACCTGCTGTTGGGAGACTTCAATTCATTATTGTAACAGAATGAAAACAGCATTGCTGCTGTCCAGGACATGCTTGTAGTATTGATTGGGTTTCTCCAAAGTCTTCTCTTAGGATGCAGAGTGCAGTCAAACATGCACAAACATCACTCAGTTCCCCTGATTCTGTCATGTGCTCCTTGTACCTCAAACTAAAGCAGCCTTAAGACACAGGAAAAAAAAGCTTCTTTATTTGAAGGCAGACAGGGCTCTAAGCCTGACTCCAGGAGCTATGCAGATGTGGTGACCTTTCTTCCAGAGACCAGATTTTACACTCAGATTGTCATTAAGGCTTGATTTTCCCTAGAGGTCCCCAGTCAACTTGTGTTCTCTCTCCATTAGGGTTAAAAGTCAGAGTGGCACCATGCCCACTATGCATACTAAATGAAATGGAACATAAATAAAAAGGGAATGACCCTCCCTCCTGGAGAAATGGCATCATCCACAGTCCAGCCAGATGTAGTCAGGCCTGGTCAAAATTACACAAATCCAGGGTAAACACTGGCCAGAATTTCATAGGATTCTGTGTCTCTAGCAATCTATCTCTGAACTAAGATGTTATCCTCCTCCTCTTAATTTTCAGAACCAGTAATAACTACTGACGCAGCCTGTGTATATCTAGAGACCCTATGTCTTTGTCACATCCTGTGGCTGTACCTATATGCTTAAAATAATTAATCTAATAGTTTAGGAACAAAAGGTAAAAAAAAATATAGCCTGTAAGATAAAAATGAACTGATTTGGGGCCTTTAATTATCAGAATAGCAAAGTAAGTATATACATCAATAGAATTAACTGATAAACTAGGTTGTTGTTGTTTTTTTCTTGCTTATGTAGGTTGCCTGAGGATAAAATAACCTTAAAATTGCCACAATCTCTCAATCTCATAATGTAGCTCATTTTAAGGTTATCTCATAAATTAAATTTGGAAAGAGAAAAATTTTCTAAAGTCCCAAATGAATCAGCCTAACATTGCAGGGATGGGAAATATTATTGACCTACTGATATGATGTGTTTACCCCCACAGATCTATGCCAAGAACATGCTTCACCAAATTAGAAACCCTTCTGCTTAATTAAGCACCTCTTGATTTGCAATGCCAATGCAAGCAACTCTATTTTCTCCTTAAAAAGGGGAGAAATGGTGAGAACTGAAATTTTTCATAGAAACCTTTCTTAAGACTTTAGGAAATCTAATTATAGGGAACCTGAGAAGTGAGCAGAGTAAATCTCAATCATATCAGGCCTGTAGATGAAAATAGCAGCAATATATCTGAAACCAGGATATACTCCAGCATCTAAATATGAGATCCAGTTTTAGTACCTGTATGACCTGATGTTTTTCTTTGTTTGTTTTTATTCACAAGTCTTGATCTCACATTTAAAAGGGTGTTTTGTATCCGAGGAGATGCAGAACATACTATAATGTATACTGTAGGTAGACTTTTATCAGAAGACATAACTTCTAGTCCTAACTCCATTATTTATCTTATAACTTTGAGAAAGTCACTCTCTCTCATTGAACTTTTTATTTTTAATCTGCAAATTGAGGCTAATAACATATGCTTTGACTATTCCTCAAGATTGTTCTGAGACTAAATGACCTAATCTATATGAAAGTCATTGGACAATTATGAAAATGAGAGAAAAAGAGAAATAGTGCACCCTACTATTATCAATTTGCTACCTAAAACTTAATCTGTCAAAGATAAATACAGTTCCTCTTGCTAACCTTAAGTTCAATCATGGCTTCCTAGATCACTTTTGCCTTTTCTCTGCTCCAATTTCCCAGAAAAACCTTTCTAACAAAGTGCCAGCATCATCTTTAATTAGATTATTCCCAAAGTCAAGGTCACCCCCCTTGGTGTTTTGTTTCATACCTCATCCTCTGTGGGTTTCACAGTCACATATAACTAGCCTGGCACTGTTCACAAAGCCTAACTAAAGAGAAAGAGCCCATATTCTTACCTTTGAGCAAACACTCTGTCATTGCTTTTAAAAATATATATTATTATATTTATTATTATTAATGTTGACAGTATAATTTCCATTCTGTCCCAAACTACATTTTTAGCTTGCCTTCAACCTTTTATTTCATGATAATGAAACCAGAGATTACTTTTTTCTAATAATCTTCAGAAACATTCATGTATTTTAAAGTGTTTTTGACCTGTTCAACTGGATTATAAGCTTGAAAGAGGAGTGTTTCCTGTTCGGTTCTGAGCTTGGTCCCACAGATGTCACAATAAACCAATCCTCAGCTTGTCATGATGGAGTGTATGCAGTCTTTGTCTTTACAACCAATTTAAAGGTCACTTACAATTTCTTATCTGCTCTCCCAAGGTACAGAGAGAGAAGCTAATTCAATACTCTCCTTCCCCAAAAGGATTCTCACAACTTCCCATGTCCTCAAATGGCAATTGCATACATTACATACAATGTTTAATCAATGAACATTCCATTCACATTCCTGACTCCTACCACATTCTCATCTACCCCACCTCCCAGCCCTGTCTTGTTACAGTAAACCAGTTCACAACCTTTGAGGACAAATGAAAGTAACTATCAGTTATTGGTAAAGGCCAACTATGCTTAAGACCCTTAACATACATGATTTACATTTATTTTTTAATATATCTTGTTGATTTTTTACAGAGAGGAAGGGAGAGGGATAGAGAGTTAGAAACATCGATGAGAGAGAAAAATGGATCAGCTGCCTCCTGCCTACTGGGGCTGTGCCTGCAACCAAGGTACGTGCCCTTGACCAGAATCAAACCTGGGACCCTTCAGTCCCCAGGCCGATGCTCTATCTAGTGAGCCAAACCAGCTAGGGCAGTGATGGTGAACCTTTTGAGCTTGGCATGTCAGCATTTTGAAAAACTGTAACTTAACTCTGGTGCTATGTCACATATAGAAATTTTTTGATATTTGCAACCATAGTAAAACAAAGATTTATTTTTTGATATTTATTTTATATATTTAAATGCCATTTAACAAAGAAAAATCAACCAAAAAAATGAGTTCGCATGTCATAGGTTCACCATTACTGAGCTAGGGCATGATTTACATTTATTACCACAAACTCTTTTTGCAGACGAAAAAGTTGAGTTTCTAAAAGATAGAATTTACGCATGCCATAAAGATAGTAAAGACCTGAACTAAGGATTCTTAAATTGTTCACCTGGCCATTCTGACTTTGAATTCTGTAATAAATTTCCTAACAGCTCAGAATATTGACTTCCTTCACTATATACTGACTTCCAAAATCCCATTTGGGGGAGCTTACTCTTATACACATCTTCATTCCAGGATGCTTCCAAAACTCATCATTACTCATGTTCTACTTTCCTGTGATCACTTTCTAGTTTCCTGAGATTTTGTTTTACAGTTTCTCAGAGCACTTTTACATAAATAATCCCATTAGATGATCATGGGAAACCTAAGCAATACTAGACAGGTGTTAAAAGACACATTTTTTCTAATCTCTTCACCTTCTTTCATCAAGTCCTCCCCATTCATCTCCTCTGACCTCTGTCGGTCTGTTCCATGCATCCATGTCTCTAGTTCTATTTTGTTTACCAGTTTATTTTGTTCATCAGCTTCCGCATATAAGTGATATCATACGGTATTTGTCTTTCTCTGTCTGGCTTATTAATAAGCTAGAATAACAAGAGTTATGACAAATGGCCTGGTGGAAGGAAAGGGACATTAGTTTGGAGGGTTGTAGTCTCATATACCAAAATGAGGTTTATTCTCTTAGCTTTATTTGTCCTTGGTTTAGGAAGACAGGATTTACTAGATGGCTGCAGACTGCTTGGCATCTGGATTTTCTAGATGGCTGCAAACTGCTGTTTAACTATCTCAGTTTCCCTAGAAAACTACTGTTTAACTATCTCAGGCCTGTTCAAAATTACACAAATCCAGGGTAAACATTGGCCAGAATTTCATAGGATTCTATGTCTCTAGCGATGTATCTCTGAACTAAGATATTATTCCCTCCTTTTAATTTTCAGAAACAGTAATAACTACTGACTCAGCCGATGTAGATCTAGAAACTCTGCAGGACTGCAGAGTTGTAGGACTGCAGTTTCCAGGCCTCCAGCCCCTTGGATTTATAAATGCTATATTTTACCTTAGAGATAACATGCTAAGGTTTGGGTGATAATGAGTTTAGCTTCTGATAGCAGCAGGACTGTTAAGTAAGTGTTTGCAGTTTTGTAGTAAATAAACTTGTTTTCTGGGAAGGAGGGGTGAGAAGGCACTAAGGTGAGAGAAGTTTTCAGAGCATCAAAGAGTTGAGAATGTGGGCCTTGGGATCTAAAGGCTCAGTGAAGGGTCCTATCGCTCATCATAGATGAGCTTTCTGAGAAGATAAAAGTTGGGAACCCAGAGGCGAGAGTACCCAGCAAGCCCAAGAAATGAGAGAATTTCTTATCATAAAGGAGATAAGGTGTTTACAGTCTAAGGTAATGACTTTGTGGGATGAGAGTGAGTTACATGAAGTATATTAACCACACCAGAGTAATGAAGACCTTAACAAGATACCACTTAGAAAATTTACTGTCTCAGAGACATAAAATGATTCACATAGACTAGTGCATTATGCCTGTCTGGACTATCTGATGTCCTTAAAAATCTATCCTATAGGCATGGTCCTACTTATATGTCAAGAGATACATATGGCTCTTTTTAGAATATGAAATGATAAATCTGTTATATCATTTCCTAAAATATCACACTATCAAGGGCAAAGTATGCATTCTAATAATAAATTTTTATACTTAAATTCAATATTGTGATGTAGGTGATTATAGTACGCACACTTCTTACTTAAATATATTTCACTCACAATATTGGCATAGTTTTTGAAAAGAAGAAGTAGTAAGAATATTTTAGTGAACATACCTGAAATCATCATTAAAATATTTATCTTCAATATCTTAGAAAAATCAGTGTCTTATCATCTCTAACATTTTGTGAAATTAAGATTAGAGTCATAGATACTCCTCACAATTGAATTTCTTTTCCTAACACATGAAGTAATTTTTCCAGAAAACCTAAATACTGTAATATATTTAAATAAGGAAAATCATACATCATACATTATAACAGATAACTTTTGTCTTCTGGGCAAGATTAAGCCACAACAGGGCCATATTTACCCTCCCACATAAGATAACCCAAAAAATGAACAATGGGTTTTAAGACACTGGACATGGGGTGGAGGGGTAGCGGGGAAAGTGATCTCTGAGTGACAGGAAACAAATGAGACAAGCCCTTTGGTTACCCCAATCATGGCTGGGAGAGTTTCTGGCCTGTGGTGCAGGAATGAGGAGGTCAGGAAACTCAGCAGACTCCCTGAGTTGAGGAGATGGAGCTGCAGGTCCAGGAAACCAAAGGCAGATAAAGTTCACAGGGCAGGGTACCAGAAAGGAGGAAACTAAAGAGAAGCCTGGAGATCTGGAGAGGATCTGCCTGGGGACTCTCCTGGGTGCTGAGCAATTCACGCTCTGAGGGAAGTACTGGGAGCTGCGGAAAGAGGCAAAGAGGATCAGAGGTAACAGAGCCGAGCACTCTCAGGACCAGATGGGAAAACCACGATCCACAGGGCCTTGGGCAGAATAGTAAGAAAGACCTCGCCTCAGTCCTGGTGTCCCTTAGCCTGATCGTTGTCTGGGCCAATAAATCTTCAAAGAAAGACCTCGACCTCGAAGTATCAAACTGTTTCTAAGTAATCCAGTTGCATCACAAAGCATTTCACAAGAATACGTATGGAAATACAAAAATATCCCGCACCCAACACAGTACAATTAACAATAGCTGGCATCTAATAAACATAGTAGGGAGCGAGGTCCGAGGTGGCAGTGGCCTAGAGAATTCTGAAATCGCCCCTCCCGAGGGCTAAGTCAAAGGTACACATACTTAAACAATAATTACTTATGAGACAACTGAGGGCTGAATTAATAGCATTTAAACAACCAACAAGAAAAGGAAACCAAACAGAAGAAGGCCTGGAAGCCGCAGGAAATTTCCAGTATCTGCGGCACTTTCATACACACACACACACACACACACCCACACACACACACACACACACCCACACACACACACACACACACCCACACACACACACACACACACCCACACACACACACACACACACCCACACACACACACACACACACCCACACACACACACACACACACCCACACACACACACACACACACCCACACACACACACACACACACATGGCGGCTGAAGCTTTCTTTGGGTGCAAGATCACCACAGCGCACTCCCAGAATTCCCAGGAAGAAAGCAGCCGCGACAGGCCCTCACCACACCCAGGGGGCCTCCCCTGCCCAGAGCTGCTCCAGCCCGGCCAACTAGCGTAGTGCCCAGACAGCGTGAGCACCTGCTCCATTCGCAGCGGCTTCCCCCAAACTACCAGCCGCACAGAGCCTGCACAGAGGTCGCTTCCACACAAGACCACTTTCGGTCCAACAAACCTGAGACAGTGTAGAGAGGGCTGGGGAGTCGCGGGAGCTCTCCGGGGACCGTGGGAATTCTCGCAGGGCCGGTAAGCACCGTTCTTCATGTTCCCCTCCATCTCCACAGGGTCGGTGAGGCCTCTGGCTAACCTGCAAGGTTGCTGCACGTTCACACCTGAACCCAATCAGCCTCAAGCAAAGGGAGCAGGCAGGAGGATCAACAGGGCCTTACTGCATGCACCTGGCCTCCCTGCCTGGAGCCACTCCCGCTTGCTGGGTGGGTCTGTGTCCTGGATGCTTAGGTATCCGCTGGGCTGCTGCCGTCTACCCAGTGGTCACTTCTACATAAGGCCACTTTTCCACACTTCTGGCTAAACTCATCCAAAAAAGGAAAGAACCCAAGTAATAAAATCATAAATGAAAGAAAAGTTACAACTGACACCACAGAAAATACAAAAAAATCATTAAAAAAAAATACTATGTACAATCATATGCTAAAGTAATCATAATACCAATCATGCAAAGATGGAAGAAAATACCCATAAAAGGAAAATAAACTATTAAATGAACTCAGACCTGGAAGATGTTAAAATTAACAGGCAAAGACATGAAAACAATTTAGTATAACATGCTCAAAAAGTTAAGTAGCGATATGAAAATATAAAAATATCTGAATCAAACTTATAGAGATAAAAAAATATTTTAAAAAGTAAACAGAGCATCAGTAAGCAATGGGACAACTTTAAGTTACCTAGTCTACATTTAATAGGTGTTCCCAAGGAAGAGGGAGGGAATTGAGTACAGCAAGTGTTGGCAGTAGTGTATAGGAACTGAGACTTGCCTACACTGTTGGTGGGAATTTAAATAATACAATCACTTTGAAACAATTTTTAGTGTAATAAAGAGTTAAAAAAAATAACAAAAAAGCCTACCATATGATCCAGCCATTCCACTCCTAGATGTTCATCTGAGAGAAATAAAGTATATGTTCACACAGAGACCTATGTACATACTAGGGGCCCAGTGCACAAATTCGTGCACCTTGAAAGGAACTGTGGGCCACGAGGCTGTGATGGGCACAGGTGTGAGTCTCGGCCCATCCTCCGCATCCCCGCCCGGCCCCTCCCGCTGCCGCTCCCATGCGCTGACAGTGCCGGCCCCGCTCGCACCTGCTGACAGCATGTTGCAATTGAAGCCGGTGCCAGCAGCGGGTTCAAGTAGGGGTTGCTGCTCTGATCGCCCCTTGGGAGCAGGGGGAGGTGGAGAAGCCCTCAGGGATGATCGGGGCCAGCAGCCACCGCTGGCAACCGCTGGTGGCACCGAGCTATCGGGATCGGCACCAGGCACTGGCAGCCAGCATGAGAGTGCCAGCAGCAGGTGTGAGCGCCCAGTGGGACTGTGGTGCATGGGAGCAAAGAATTTTCAGTAGCTACCAGAGGCTCGCCCCAATGACAGCTACTGGTGCCCCACCTTGGTCTGGTGCCCCTGCTCACCTGCTGCACCATCCTGCCACAGCCAATGCCCACCATGTTCCGCACACGCCCCCTGGTGGTCAGCACATGTCAAAGCAGCCGGTTGTTCGGTTGTTCAGTTGTTCCGCCATTCGGTCTATTTGTATATTAGGGTTTTATATATATAGATGTGCATAACTTTTATTTGTAATAACTCCCAAATGGAAACAATCCAAATTTGCATCAATATATGAAAGGATAAAGAAACCCTAGTATATCAATATGAACTACTACTCTCCCATAAAAAGGAGTTAAATACTCCTTCACACTACAAGATGAATCTGAAATAATAAGCTAATGAGAGAAGCTAGATTTAAAAATATTATATGATTCTATTTATCTTATATAATAAGAGCCTAATATGCAAATAGACCAAATGGCAGAACAACCAGGACAACCAAACAACTGAACAACCGGTTGCTATGACGTGCACTGATCACCAGGGGGCTGTGTGGAACATGGCGGGCATTGGCTGCAGAGGGATTGTGGAGCAGGTGAGTGGGGGCACCAGACCAAGGTGGGGCACCAGCAGCTGTCATCTGGTTGAGCTTCTTGTGGTTACTGAAAATTCTTTGCTCTCACACACTGCAGTCCCACCTGGCACTCGCACCTGATGCCAGCCCCAGCCCTGCTCACACCCGTTGCCGGCGCTGTAGCTGCCGCTCACACCCACTGCCAGCGCCGGCCCTGCTCGCACCCGCAGCCAGCACCAGAGCCACCGCTTGAACCCACTGCCAGTGCCTGGTGCTGGTCCTAATCACTCAGTGTTATCAGTGGGTGCAAGTGGCAGCCACTGAGGGCTTCTCCACCCCCCCCTTCGCCTCAGGGGCAATTGGGGCAGCAGCCGCCACTCCCACCCACTGACGGCGCTAGACCCACTCACACCCGCTGCTGGCACTGATCCCAATCGCTCCACGCTATCAGCAATTGCAAGCAGGGCCAGCGCTGTCAGCGCATGGGAGCGGTGGCGGTGGGAGCAGGGCTACCAGCAGACAGGGAACAAGGGGCTGTGATGGGAGGGACCAGGCGGGGTCATAGAGGATGGGCCAAGGCCCACCCCTGTGCCTACCGCAGCCTCGCAGCCCACAGTTCCTTTCAAGGTGCACGAATTTGTGCACTGGGCCCCTTGTGTTATATAATATGTAAACAAATCTGTTGTGACACAACATAGATTAGTGTTGCTGTGGGGTCCATAGGGGGGAGGGATTATAAGGGGCATGAGTACAGTTTTAGAGGTGATGGATATGTTCGTTTTTACTATAATGATAATTTAATGTGTTCACATAGGCATGAAAACTTTTTAAGTTTTTTACCTTAAGTTTATATTATGTCAAGTATATATTGATAAAGCTGCTTTTACAAACCACATACACATAAAAAATGAAAGTTTCACATGAGAAAAGGATATTTTTTATAATATGATTTTATAGCACATGACCAGACCACTTAAAATCTGCTTCACCCTTTACCTCTTCTTCTAATTTTACACTTGAGTTTTTAATCATATAAAATCCGATTTAAGAAAAAAATTTGACAGAGAATATATTTTTCATTACATTGAAAGTAAATTTATAGACATTTTCTCCCTGTTTATTTTTTAAGTAAATAATCAAATGTGTTCATGAATAACTCATGCTCAATATTTTATATTCAGGTCACAATATGTATTTAATATCTATGCCACAATTTCTTGGGAAAAATAATTTACTAATATATATTTGAGGAAAAAGAAAAAGAAAAAATGGGTTTAAGGTATAATTATGAGACTGCAAAGAAAATTTTGAGGTTTTAATATTCTTTTATGGCAAATACTTTGCTATAATTGAACATTACAGCAATTTAGAATTTTATGTTATCTCAGGACAATAGACCTAGGTAATTGTGAAATCTTAGGTGTGAATTGTTGCTAGGGATTTTAATGCTCTTTACCAGAAGATAATTTCTGGAAAATGATCTGTTTCAGAGAATATTAACAATGGATAACAATCAGTGAGAGTCCTATCATGTAAAAAGAGGCTCCTATAAGATTTTCTTCCTCTAGTTTTTCTTCTTACAGTTCATTTTTCATATTGCTTCTAGAGTTTCTGAAATAAAGATTTGATTATGTCACTCCTCTATTCTAAAGCCTTCCATAATTTTGCAGTATTTGCAAGTTCTTATTTAGAGTGTGCCATTCATTATTTTCCACCACTACTAACACTACCGCTTATGCATTCTAAGTTTTAGCTACAAAGAACTTATAAATATTTGTTATTTATAAATAAATATATAGTAACATTATTCTCTTTGTATTTTATAAAGGTCACTCCTCTGCTGGGTGGGAAATGAATTGCAGGAGAGAGAAACTATAGCAGTAACCCTGGTGAGAGATGCTAGTGACTTGAGGTAGTGTGGTGGCAATCAATTCTCAAGGAACTCCTTGCAATGGCTCCTCCTCTACTTTTACACCTAAAGATTTTCTAAACAATATCCAGGAACCTACAGCCTCATTAATACATTTTTCCCAATTGCCAGGCCATCTTCCTTTTTTCTACCAGCGTGCCTATCCCAAATCAGAAGAAATATTTGTCACTATGCTTTATTTCCCAAGACTTTCTCAGGAGCTGCTATAAAGCTACTTAATATCTTGGTCAGGATCCCCTTCGGAAAATCATGACACACTCAAAAGGAATAACAGAAGAGAGTTTAACCACAGGGCTCTTACAAGGCATGAACAGAGTTACATGAAATCAATAAGGGAAAGTGAAGCATCTGGGTTAGATAATCTTAAGGAACAGTTAGTCTTCCAAGTTTGATGGGGCAAAAGAAGAGGGCATTAGTGGAATCTAGCATGTCTTAGAGCTACAGTGCCTCCAATTGAATGCTTGAGTAGAAGAATTCAGCCATGGACACGCTTCTCTTAGAAGGGAGCACAGAAAAATAAATGCCCTGACTTTACTCTCCGCTGACCTGAAGGCAAGGGACACGGACTGATGCAATCCTTAGAGTCTGGGCTCAGGAACACAAGGCGAGTCAGACAGTTGAGAGTGGATTTGGAGAGGAAATGCAAAGTCGCCAGCAATTCAATATAAAAACTAGATGAGTCATTGAATTAACAGATGACAATGTGAAGGAGAATCCATACATGGAAAGAGAATAGAAAACTTGGAGTTTTATGGGCATCTTATTGTCTGACTACAACAGGGCCAAGATAGCAGCTAAAAGTTAAATTACAGGTCTTTACAAATTCTGCATTAGTACTTCATGAAGTTTTTTCTTAAAAACCCCCTCCTTCAGAACTGACTAGGTTGCATATTAAAACAAGATTTCTAGGCACTGCGTTAGGCCTACTGACTCAGAATCTCTCAGGATAAGGACCAGCATTTGCATAATTAACAAATTCCAAGACTGATTCTGACTAATTTCTTTCATTCTTTCTTTCTTTTTGAGAACTATTGTTCTGGATATTTTTAAGTTATAAACTTCATAAAATTGTAGGCAATTTTTCCCAATTTATCACTTTACACTGGCTCCAACCTTCATGATAAACTGTACACCTTAGTTAAGGTGTTAGTTTTAATCTGGAGATAATGTGAGACAAGCAAAATACTTACTGCAAAAGAAAAACAAGTTGCCAGGCTGTGAGCCCCTTGATTCAAACTGTCATTGAATTAGAAGGAAATCTGCATCTGAGAGGCATATTTCTTTCCTTCTTCTTTTCCCATGCAGAGTGAATCCCAGGGATGTCTCAACTCCCCAGCCCTATGTCACAGACAGGTGGTCCGGAACCAGACTTAGTTATTACTATGCACCCTGCTCCCAGAGGTTCCACAGCCCTGAGATTAGCAAAGCAAACTCATTTTCAAGAAACTTAATGGTGATACTTCATCAGGTATTAGCAAATGGCCCCCCTAACAAACACATCATCAGAAACAATGTTGGCAAAATCAGCGAGTGCCAACTTGAGGATGACAGCTCAGTTCCTAACGGAGCACCACCGGGGACTCATTATGAGGTGGTGGGAGACAGGGATGGAAGCACTTCTAGGGCCACATGTGTGGGAGCTGATGCAGCCAGCCTCCCAACCATGGCGCGGCAATCCGGTACACTGAAGAAATATCCGCGATGGGAATTGGAGCTATGTGACATTGACACCAGACTACCAGAATGCTTTCTTTTCCTTTCTGCCATCTACACACACACACACACACACACACACACACACACACACACACACACAAAATTGTGGGGAATTTTTAAAATACGAAAATAGAATCTATACTATCCAAGAATTAGCTTCCTATACTGATAACTAAAGCACCATTAAAAATATATTGTATCTTATTAAACATCTTTTGGTCAGAGATGTCCTTATATGTTATCTTACTAAGGCATTCTGAGTGTCTGTGAGATTAATTAATGCTTACAAATATTTCAAAATACTTTGAAAAAATATTAGTTGGACATAATTATAATAGCAATACTATTACAGACAGTCCTCAGATTATGTCGGACTCAACGTACATTGTTTCATGGTTATGTCGCCATCTCCCATCCTATATAATAAAAGGTTAATATTCAAATTGTCCCCTCAACCGGGAGTTTGAGCAGGAGGCAGGGCCAGCCAGCCAACCTCCTGCTTCCCCTCCCTCCCATCGGCTCTTATCAGGGTGGGCCTGCCGGACCCCACCTGTGCACAAATTTGTGCACCAGGCCCCTAGTTTATTTATTTTTTTAAAAAAGTTCCATCATTTTGACATATGTACATGTGTGCTTTATGTTTTTTATTATTTATTTACCACAAGTAAAGGTCAGGAATTGTTATCTTTCTTTTAATTTTTTTTACTGTTTCACTTCATTACTGCAGAGTGTGTGCTCCATGTGAGTGATGTAGGTGCTTATGTAGGTGGTTCCAACTTATGGAGAATATTGCTGTACGTCATAAACTGAGGACCTACTGTATTACCTGGTACATGTTGAGTAGTTATTATGTTTCACAAGTACTAAACACTTTGCAAAAATTCTCTAATTTAATTGTTTAAACAGCAACTTGGTGTTATAGGTGTGATTTTTTTTTTCTATTTTATAGAGCAAATGAGACTTACCAAAACTTTTGGCTTAAATTCCCAAAATCCCAAAGTTTATAAGTGGCATAGTTGGAATTCTAATTGAACAACTACAAGCCCTATGTTTTTGGTTAAAATAGTCATCCTATACCATTCAATTTATATCAACTTTAAGTTCTCAAAGATCAGTATAATTCTAGAAATATTTACACTGCATTTTAAAAAACACTTTCAAGGTAATATGTGGAATCTTACATACATGAGAATTACAGGGTAAAATTCTAGGTTTTGGAGTCTGACCACTGTACAAATAAAAATTATGGTAATAATTAGCTAGAAGGCTTTGATATATTTGAAATGTTGCTGTGAGTTTATAGAATGTGCATTGAATGCATATGACAGTGTAGATATTCATTCAATAGAGACCATTATTTAATGGATTATGTAGTATCCATTTTAAAACTCAAGGGAACATTTCAGAAAGTGAACACACTCATTTATATTTACTGATCAGCATACTAACATATTGTCTTTCAGAGAAAAAGAATGTATTAGAATTCTGGATGTAGGAGGATCAGTCTTACAGAATAATTATTTTTCAGCTTAAAATACATGCCATTTTACCTTCAATTTAAAGTATATTTTTATTCACTAATTGAGATTCTTAAATCTGAAGCTGCAGGTCAAGATCACGGTAGAGAAGCAGCTATGAAAAAAGATGATATCATGGGAAATGTAGACGTGTTTATAGATTGCTTAGGTGAAATGAGATGTACTTAAATAGAGCTGAGGAAATCAAGGGACTTTGAAACAATGATGTTATTAATGTGAATTGTAAAAAAAATGGGAGGATAATGTCAAGATGTAAGGAGAAAAAGATTGTGATCTATATATTGAAATTACAGAAGCAGATAAGGATCATGGAACTTGGTAGACAAGAACAATAAAGAAAATAGTTTACTGAGTTTTTGAAGATACTGAAAAAAAAAGTTTGGAAGCTGCAATAGAAAGAGTTTGGCTGATTCCCTAACCCAAATAAACGAGGAATGCCCGTGTTTCTGCTCTTGAATTTTCAAGATATACTGGAGAGAGCTCTATAACAAAACAACTGGTTCCATCATTAACTACGAAAAAAACAGCCACTCACTAGTCCTAATTAATGTTTCAATTTGTCTTTAAATTGGCTGCATTTCCATAAAGCTGTTTCATTTCCTAAAGAAGGGAGCCCCAATTCATACTTAGTATCTACAAATAATCTCACCTTAAGTGACATCAAGACCAGAAGCAATGAACTTCCTCAACATCTCTCCCATTTCTCTTCAAAACTCAGCTTCTTCACCCATCTTCTCCTCTCTCCCTCCTATTGAAGATAAAGAAGTAATTTAATTGTGACCCTTCTCCACCCTCTGAGAGCTTGTCCCAATAGTCATGTACCATTTCTCTTCTCTCCCTCTCCCTCTTCCTCTCCCTCTCCCTCTCCCTTTCCCTTTCTTTCTCCCTCACCTCCTCCCTCTCCTAGATCCTTTTCCTCAAAAGGTAAGACTGCACACATGCTAGTGCCTCTGATCCCATCACCACTGCCCTGCTGGATGTTCCCTTTACTGGTAGATTCCTCAAAAGATCATTCTCAGAAAAAGAGCCTCTATTTTTAATGTTTTCTTTTTCCACTTGCTCTATTGATCAAGGGCTTCACTCTCTCAGAGACGTAATAATAATCTGCCAAATCTAAGATTTTTTTCTTCTATCCTTATCTTGAATGTTCTGTAGAATTTTTTCATCACAGCTCTCGTCCTGTGGCTTCCATGATGCTGCTCTCTCAAATTGTTGTGTTGTTCTTTTTTTAGGCCTTTTTCTTTTAGACTGTTATTTCTCATTCTGCTCCCTAAATAGAAGTTTCCAGTTTTTATCCCTGTATGTTCTTTCCCTTTAAAACCACCTATATTAGACTGGCTTTAACTATCATTTTCTAAACAAATGTATATAATAACCATCACGTACATCACAAGCTTTCTCTCACTTCAAAAATTCCTTCCGATCATCTCTACAAAGATGCCCTACAAGCACCACACACGAAACCCAACACCCTTCTTGGATCATCCAGTTTCACACTTGGGTCCTTTCTGATTGCAATATCACCTCTTTTCCTCACATTCAAATAGATGCTAAATCTTATGCATTCCACTTTTCTAATCTCAGACAATCACTTCCCTGTTTCTATCAGCACTCACTTCACTATCTTCCATCTGGTAGTAAACAATATGTTTTAAACAATAACTTTAGCAATTGGACTGTGAATTCGAAATATTGGAACTTAATGAATACAAATATGGTAAACAAGTCTGGGGTTTCCTCACTTCAACATCCTCTTTAACGTCTTTTCCAGTCTCTCACTCTAGTCTGCCATAAATAGCAAGCTTCCAGAAATACTGCAGAAGACAGAACATTCTTGAGATTCCCAGAACCTTTTTATTCTTTTTTTTTAATTAATTTATTTATTTTTATTTTTTAGAAAGAGAAAGAAGAGAGAGAAGCATCAATTTGTTGTCCCACTTATTTATGCATTCATTGGTTGATTCTTGCATGGGCCCTGATCAGGAATCAAGTCACAACCTTGTCATATCGGGACATTGCTCTAACCAACCGAGCTACTTGGCTAGGACATCACCCTTTGTCAACATTTGGAGACTCTCTTAGGTTTTTAAAAATATATTTTTATCAGTTTTAGAGAGAGAGGAAGGGAGTTGGAGAGAGAGAAACATAGATCAGCTACCTCCTACATGCCCCCTCCTGGGGATTGAATTCAGTCATATACCCCGATGGAGAATCAAACTAATGACTTCTCAATGCATAGGATGACACCCAAAGAACTGAGTCACACCTGCCAGGGTGAGACTCTCCCAGATTTAAGTTACCCTCTGGCTTTGCAAATCTCCCAGCGAGGTGCCTGCCCTCTATAGGCATTGTCCCTCACTGTTTCTCTAGTCCCTCTTTAAAATTCATCATCCCCCCCTTTTTTTAAAATCATGGTATTGTGGAAGGAGTTTGAGATTTGGAAAAGACTAATATCAAATCCCACTGCTGCAAATTACTGATGCTGAGACTTTGGAGAAATATTTTGTAATATTTCTGTTTTTTTGAAATCTGTGTAAAGGGTTGATAACACCTATCTGAGCATAATTGGTGAAGATCAAATGAATTAATATATGTAAGGCACAATGTAAACACTCAAGAAACATAAGCTCCTTCTAATTTGATATCAATTTATATTAATGTAATACAATATCTGGTACTATTTGATGGTATGCCTTCGGGAGTAACAATATTGTCTTGCAGACAAATCCTGAGTGGAGGTACATCTCTGATAAACACAGTTGGTATATAAGAAGGTTCTTTCTACCATTCTTTAAAATAATTCCTACTTTGATTTATTCTGAATCATTTTATGACAATGTGGATAAAATTATTTTTCTGTTATAATTTGCTTTATGATGTCATTTTTTCTAACCAGATGAAATCAGGAGTTGAAGTGACTTTGAATGAATGAGCATGCTAGTGAGGTTGACTAAAAGCTGGGCTGAGGATCAGGGGGCCAGGTTTGGGGTGAGAGGTGGCAATTTTGTCAGACAGATGGCAAGGGATAAACTGAGAGGCACAAAGGATGGGCTGGCAGGCTCAGGGACCCCCTTCTCTTAGCCCAGATTCAAGGAAATGTGGAGGTGTGAAGAGGATTGAAAACTCAGGTGGACAGTCTTTCTTAACTAATTAATTAGTCTTGCCTGAAAGAAAACACACACACACACTTCCATGTAAAAAAAAACAACAACAAAAGAAAAACCCAACACTGCAGATCGTAATGTTGTTTGTTTAAGACTCTGGATTAGGCTTGGCCATAACAGACTGCAATGGATACTCTGTGTGCTACTTTTCATCTCAAATTTTGTGCTTAACATGTGAGCATATGATTCATATTCTAGCAGTTTATTACCATCAATAAAATTATCTTGGGCTAATGTTGATTTCAAGGTAGGTTACATGTCTGTAATTCTATCTTTACCGCTTAATATTTTTTCCTCCTCAGGGTCATGTTTTAAATGTGACCTAAAATAGCAAAGTCTTTGAAGAGTCTTCAGCATCGTGGTCAGGTTCACAGACTGTGAAGCCAGATGGCCTAGTTTCGAAAGCTATTTCTACCACTTACCAGCTACATAACCTTGGGTACTAGTATTCATTTAACTTCTTCTAGCTTCAGTTCTCTTATGTGTAAAATGGGAATAATAATGATAATCTCACAAAGCTAATGAGAATATTCAACAAATTAATATATATAAAGTCCTTAAATCATGCCTGGCAAGTAGTTTTAAGTTAGCTACTAGCCTGGCACCTACTAAATGTCACATGAGTGTTAGCTATTGCTGCTGCTAGAAGCTGTCAGAGTAAATTCCACATGCTATATTATTACTTTAAAAACAGTACACTGATCTATCCTCATAGAGGAATTTATTCAAGCGTGCCAGATAAATGTCTAAATACACTTACTCATCAAACCAAACATGAGTTTACCCCAGAAGTTGAAGAGAAGCACAGTGAAAACAATCATTTAACAGAAAATTGTTTATGTTTTAGTAACTTAATATAGAGTTAAATACTTTATAAAGGCATTTGGCAGACTCTGATGTTGATCAAGTTAAAAAATAATGTGAGAACAAAATAAAAACATTATTTAATGATTTATCAATTCACTCACTAAGCAACTAACTTATGCTTGCCCTACACAGAAGCTTGAAGAAAACAAAAAGAAAAATAAGAGCAATTTCCTACCTTTTTTGGAGTTATAATCCAGTAAGGAAAACTCAGATAATTTATTTTAAATCATGGTCCTGAACACAATGATAGTCAAGTGTGAAATGATAGGGGAACATACAGAAGGAAGTGATGTGTATTTATGGGAGTACTTGGTGATGCTGTGTGACTGGCAGAAGGCAAGCATTTATCGCTATCCTTAAGTTAAATCTCTGGTGTACAGGAAGGGTAGACACTCATGGCATCAATAGTCTCTCGTTATTATACTTAAACTTTTTTCAGCCCAGCCTATGAAAGATATAATAACATATAGGCTTGACCCCAAAACACAAAGCATCCAAAGTCTTCAAATTTAGTAGGAAAAATTAATTAGACCAAAAAATATTAATGGATTATATTAATGCAACATTGTAATTAATATTTTGAATGTCTGGGAGAAAAAATTTCCAAAACTTTACTGCAAACCACAGACAGACCTTTAGGAGAATCATGTGAGAAAGTTTCTCCTTGACGCTTACATTGTCCCTGGGATAATGTGATTGGTCAGGGCCCCCACATAACAATGAGGGCTATGGAAGTACACAGGTAGACGCTCAGCAAGACAGGAAGATAGGTCTTTCCTGGCTATTGTTCCCACAGTCAGTCAGCCCCCTTCATGCAGCCATCCAGCTCCTCCCTGGCCACGTGTGAAGTCCCAAAGCACAGAGAGCTTCTTGGTCTCGTTCAGCATTATCCAGCCAGAATGAATCACAGTTTTTTGTTTTTTGTTTTCTTGAAAGAAAAATCTGTAAGAAAACAAGTTCAGAAACTGAAATACAACCTGGGTAATATTAAGTGGGTTTTTAAAACATATAAATATCTTTTCAAAGTTTCTTAACTTCGCTAGATGCAAGATACACAAATTTAAAGTATTTTATAGGTTTCATAGTATAATGTCAAAACATAAACTACCACGAGGCATACATACTTTTTAAAGGCTAAGCTTTTTGATCATCATAAGGTTCTCTAACTGTGATACTTCCACTCTGAGTATAAGCTTAGGAAGTTAGGGAGATAAAAATCTTGGGGGCCCAAACCCAGGAAATTTGAGTAGCATCCTGTGGTAATTCGTTCACTCTGATGCTAACATCAGTACTGTTGCTCTAATTATAGACATAATTAAAACAGTTAGTCACTGCTATAGCCAATTAGGAAACATAATGCAAAGAGAGATTCCATTCATAATAACAACAATAATATAAAATACAAAGAAAGACAGTTGACAAAAGTAGGCAAGATCAAAATAAGGAAAACTATAAAATAATGTATGTATTTAAAAAATAAAATAAATAAAAGAAAATAAAAAATAAAAAACTTTGAGAAACTAGAGCACCTTATGATTCTCTGGCCACATTAGCTAAGATACCACTCTTCTCTATCCTACTAGCCCTATTGCTATCTAAAAGTGCAGATGCAAAGAAATGGCTTTGTCTGAAACACAGGGTTGTCTTGTTTCCTTGTTTGCATATTTATTTTCTGTCTTGGAATGCAAAAATAAGCTATGAAAGCAAATACTTTTTATTTCATGTTACTCATGTCTGGCACACATTGTAAGAATTCTTAACATGTAACAAGTTTTTATATCCTAATATATAAGATAAATTCTTGCTGCAGAAAAATAAAAATTTAAATGCACAAATAATAAATACTAATTGCTAATAAATAAAAAAGTTAAATTTCAGTGAGTAGTCAAAAATATAAATTGAAAATACATGAGATAGCATTTTGACCTCCAGTTTTTGTAAATATGTATTCAAAATGTAAATTGTGTAAGCCCTTTCATTCAATAATTCTACTTCTCATGAAGGAATAGGAAATTTACCAAAAAAGAGAATGTATTTGGATCCTCAATACAGAGTTCTAATAGAAAAATGGAAAAACCACCTAAATATCCATCAGCGTGCTAGCGACGGCCATCTGCAGTAATAATATGAAGACATTAAGCATTGTGCTTAAATGGATGAAAAATGATTTGGGAAAATATACAGAAAATTGACAGCAAAAAGACCAAAACAGAATGCCTATATAGTTCAGATGTGTGTGTATCTGTGTATGTGTGTTTGTGTATACACAAACACACCAAACAAATAATGACTCTCCCTGGGTGCTGCAAATTTTGTTTCCTTTAATATGCCTTTCTTTATATTTCATAAGGTCTACAGTGAAAATTGCATTCATATTATAATTTTAAAGTCAATTAAAGTTATTATTTTAAACTGGAGGCCCGATGCACAAAATTCGTGCAAGGGACTCAGCCCTCAGAGCACCAGCTTCATCCAGAAGGACATCCGGAAGATCGTTCCGCTATCTGGTCTAATTAGCATATTATGCCTTTATTATTATAGATTGCCAGTTATCTTATTTTTAAAAGAGAACTTAGAACTTAGCTCTTGAAATGACAGCATGTAAAAGAGAATGTTGTCTGATGTGTGGAGTCTAATCGTTTCATCAGAGAAAATTTACTCTCATGCATATTTCTCCTTAGTTTTAAGTTGAACCATGTAAAATTGTTTTTCAAGCTTTGGCACATTATGGTAGTTGATTTAATTCTTTCCCAGGTTAAAATGCAAGTGTCTCATTAGTGTGCTTTGGTGCTCTTGGCCCACATTCTTGCTTTAGGAAGAAACAGTAAACTATGACCCATAAACTTAGATGGCAACCGAATGCTCAGCTAGTCACACTAGAGCTGTTACATTTCCTCAGCATAGAAATCAGACATCATAGTTGTTTAGATCTTTCTGAATATTGAAACATATCTACTCTCATGTTCTTAATGATGAAAGGTAATCGCTGAGTCTTTAGAACACAAGAAGGCTCAGAAGAATTTATTCTCAATGCCAAATACGTTTCATTATTATTAATATTAGATATGCCTTGAAATTATTTTAAATGTGGATACAATTATATAAGCCACACTTACACCAATGGCAAAGTTTATATATCCTTTTTGTTTTAATACCTCATAAGCACTTTGACCCACCAAATTATAGACCCCCTTCTAAATCGCATTGTCAAGGTTCATTTTCATTTCTTAATTCAGTATAAGAGGCAAAGTTCTTGCCATAGGCAGTTCACTCCATATCGCCACACTTGAATCACTATGGTCTTCTGGAATCCATCCATGGTAAGATGAAGGCCAAGATCTTCGTAGATAAGATAGCCTGATCTTGTAAAATCTAGACTAAATTCGTTTCTAATCACACAGGGCTTGCTTGGGTTATGTTCATTGAGTCTCAGACAGCATATGCAAGATCACCCACTAGGTTGGAAACCATAATTCTGAGGCAACTATACTGTTCTAAATAATCTTAAACATAATGAGTTGGAAGATGGTAATTTTTCTCTAGATCAGGTTGAGGTAACTCTTTCTCTGTTCCTGACAAAATCCTGTGATTATCTCTAACTCCAAATCTATGCAAATTAAAGTTTCTCCCCAACCCACTGAAATCCTAGAATAGGGAGGAGGAGTGAACATGAACAATTTCTGCCCCGCCCCCCCACCCATGGGGAATTTTGTGGCTTTTTATAAGTTTCTTTCAGTTTGCTGCCATTGAACCCTCCCTTGTTACCTCTGCTAATGGTAGTTCAGCCCCTGCCATGTTCCTTCACCCAAGTGGTTCAGTGAAATGGAGTCACTGAAGAGAAGACTCAGGGAAGGTTCCCTTCCTCAGGGTTCCCATTGGCCCTTTACACAACATGCAGTCACAGTTTGCTTTCTGCTGGGCTCTCTCCTCATCACTGTGTTACTTTGGAAATTCTCCCTATAGGGGCCAGGGGCCAGGTCCTATGGCCCTCAAATTCCAAGGAATTGTAAAACTCTTCAAACATTTCTTTTGAAGGAAACCCTCTTCACTTGATAGGGGTAAGGGAAAGTGCCACAATGAGGGGAGGATTGTAGGAGTTAAATTGTCCTTTCCATTTTTTCTCCTCCAAAACCTACAGATGGGCAACAGACTAAGGTTGCAGAAATTGCTTCACAGTCTTCATGTGGTACAGAGATAGTACAGCAACTTGCGTGGGGATGTGAACAGGGTTGGTGCAAATCCAACTGAGACTTCTGCTTAAACTCCAAAACAACAGGAATGGCAACATTTAACATTATCTTAGATACATGTATAATAATTATTTATATACTAGAGGCCCAATGCATGAAATTCATGCATAGGTAGGATCCCTAGGCCTGGATGGTGATCAGGGCTGATCTGTGGGGCGACTGGCGAAGTGGTTGCCCCCCACACACACTGGCACCCACCTTGGCCGGCCTGGGGCCTGTGGGCTGGGGGCATCTCCTGCATTGAGCATCTGCCCCCTGGTCAGTGCATATCATAGCGACCCGTTGTTCTGCCATTTGGTCGATTTGCATATTAGGCTTTTATTATATAGGATACACGATACTCCTGTGCTTCTATATTACATATGAATGTATTCAGAGTGTGGTGTATCTAGGTATCATAATATAGAGATAGATAAATTTGGAGGAGAGGGACAGAGAAAAGTTATATAAACCCATATAATATTTAAAGCCTAGAATAGGACTTGGGGCAGCATTAAGTCTTTAACATAACTTTTACATTAATTAATTGTAACATTTTGAAAGTATATTCCTAATACCTCTGTCTGTAGCTATAAGTCTCACTTATCGTTAGGACCTAACTGAGCATGTTAAAATCTCCATAAATCTGTTCCTCTGGTCTCAGCCCTGACATGGAAAACTATCTTGTAAGAATGCTTATTTAGATTTTGGTTAAAGTTTTGAAACTTGTGAAAAAAAACTTGAGGAGGTGCCAGCTACTAAATTTTTTTTTAATCTCTGGGTAAATCCAGTTCAAATATCCAATTTTTAAAAGTCCATGCATCATGAGAAGTATCTCCATGAAGTTCTAGTGCCTGTAAGAAAATAATCCATGCAGGGACATTCCAAAGGTTTGTTTCTGACCTTTCTTTGGTTTTAATCACTGAAGTTCTAGACAGCTTAATAAGTTGAAGGTGCTGGGTCACAGTCTAACTTAATGAGGCCCGCTGCAGAGACTGGGCACCTCTGATTGCTCCCATAAGTCTTAGCACATCTGGTGTACTGTCCTTGGATGAGAAATGTTTTCCATAACTTTTCTCTTGTTCACTACCCTGCATATAAATTGTTTTTATTAACCCGAGAATGATACAGCACTGTATATTTGTGTGAGCTTTTGCCATTTTCAGCTTTATCCTACAGAAAGAGAGTTGATTGTTTTCTCCAAAAAGGAATTAAACACTGTTTATCACCAATGTCTTCTTTTCTATTTTTCTACCCTTACTTAATATGGGTCAAACTAACCTTCAGTTTGACATTAGATTAAAGAACTAAACATTGTAACAAGACTCTTTGAGACAATTTACAATATGCCATAGTTGTGGAAGAAAAGAACCAGATAAAAACAATAGATCACTTTTAAAGACTTTTTCCATAGGACAACATATCCAGATGTAAATATCAAGGAGATTCAATTGTATGGGGAAATATATATATATATATATATATATATATATATACACATATTTGGGTGATTGGCACATTCCTTTGTCCAGAATGATAAACAAATTGATAGACAATCTATTCTGTTTTATTTCAGGATATTTTACAAATCTAATGAAAGCCATATTTCTTCTTTCTTTGCTATTTCCCATATGGATACTAGTAGAATGGAAGTTGATCCAGATGGATAAAACTACAGTTTTATAGGATGGTGTTACATCTGCATCCTCCACCTTAACCTTAGTCATGAAGAATGCATCTCAGGGCCATTATAGCGCAGTAAAGAAAATTGAGTGTCTTTATAAAGAAAGTGGACCAAAGACAACATGACCATATTTTTACTAAGGAAATTCTGCAGGTGGAAGCAGTTTGTATTGGAATCCATCTTATCTCTCTGAAAGCCAAAATATTTGCATACTGAAGTCATCTGCCATCCCGTCATTGACACTTATCTTTTGAACAGAAAACATTGCTTGCATTCTTCTCTGATTAATCCTGTCTAACCGAAATTCACACACAAATACGATATTTCACATAGCATTATATTAAAAATATAAAAAGAAGAGGAAGTAGCTAGATGGTGTCAAAGGATAGTTCGTCATTCTATCAGACACAAGGTGAAGACCAGTTCTGGTCATAATTAGGTCAGCTCCAGAATAAGCAGAATGTCTCTGGTATCAAGCTAATGGAAGCTTTGGAAAGAGTCAAAGTAATACTCTAGTTGTATTATTTTTAATTCGCCTACTGAAATGTTGAATAAAACCTGCCTATGTTTTTTTCCTATGGCATATTGTATGTCACTAATGTAGCTCTCTGTACAAAACACTGGTTTTGCCATATCACTTCAACATTTGCAAGGTTCTTACTCTTGTATATTCTTTACTCAATTAAAGGACACATCAAAGCACTCATGATTTTTGTTGTTTACATTTTACTACTCAACCACTCTTTCAGATTTTCCTTTCATACAACTCATTTGTGAAGGAAGCTTCATGTGACTCCAATATAAAATTCTTAGATTAACATTTTTAACAGCTTTGTCCATTCCCATAAATCTAGATACCTGATATATGAAAATGTAGGTATCACCCAAATCTACCCGCCATGCTTCTCTTTCTCATTCATTTCCTCACTGACATTCTTACCTAGACAATATTAAAATGCAACTTCTTATAGTTCTTCCCTATACATTGCAAGATCACCTTCTCCATCACGTATTTGCTACTTGATCATTTAGCTATCCAATCACAGGCACATATAAAAATTTTATTTTAAGTTTTATATAGTACTGCCCACAATTCCACACTTTTAAGGATACCTCAATTAGATATTTACAGAATCCTAAGATTCTAATTTGCCATCATAATTGTATAAAGATCAATACTGAAAGAGGCTCAAAGACTTTCTATTCCATCTCTTACATTTGTAGCTAAGAAAAATGCTCTAGGTGGCAAAGACGAAATCAAAACACCAATCACTATATTTCAAGTTCACAGCTCTTATTGCAACAGCTTGCATTTACAACCCAGAAAAACTGCCGCGAATTAGTCCTCTGCAAATTATCAGTCTTAAAAATGTCAGTATTCTCTACTCTACTATATTAGGGTTCTCCAGAGAATTGAGAATCGGAATCAATAGCATAAATACAGATATCTATAAAAGGAGAATTATTATAGAAACTGGCCCACATAATTACAGAAGCTGAGAAGTCCCATGGTCTGCTATCTGCAAGCTGGAGTCAGGGATATAATCCAGTCTGAGTCCGAAGGCCTGAGAACCAGGGGATCTGATCATGTAACTCCCAGTCTAAAGGGTGTAAGTCCCAGAGTTGGAAGGCCTAAGAAACCAGCATATCTAGTGTTCAAAATCAGGAGAAAATGGACAGTCCTGTTCTAGAACAAAGAGAGAATTTGCCTTTTATCTACCTTTTTGTTCTTTGGTCCCTCAACCAATTGGATTATGCAAATCCACACTGGTAAGGGGATCTTTTATACTGATTCAAATGCTAATCTCTTCCAGAAACATTCTCACAGAGACACACAGAAATAGTGTCCACTGGGTATCCTGGTCAAATTGACACATACAATTAACCATCACAACTATCAGTTCTTCCTGCAGATCCCAAGCCATGTAGATGTCCATTGTGCTTCAAAATTTGTCAGAATTCCCTGCCTCATCCTTACCCCACTATCTTCTCAGGCATACTTATTCACTTTTACTGCCTATCTTGAGTCTACTTTTTTGCCTAAAAGCCATCCTCTATGCATTCTTCTCCAAACCACTACAGCCATTTTAATTTTAACTGCCTCCATTTTAAAAGTTCCTAAAAATTCTCTTAACTTGTCAGATTAGGTAACTTCCTCCACCAGTGTTGATAGTATCATACTTCTGATGATAAAAGCCACAAATATTTTTGATACTTCTTATGAGTTAGTCTTTGTGTCGCCATGCACCAGCTCTTGGACTCACCTGTCTCTTGTCCCAGTGCCCATTACACAACTGGTTCTGAAGGGCCTCTGACCAACTTCATGCAGGTACTCAGACGGCCATCACAAACAGGGGAACTAAGTTGAAGAATTGGAGATAAGAAAGTTTTGAGTAGAGATATTTTGATATATAAGAAGATATATTACTTATATAAAAACCCTTGGAATTTCCTAAGTGATAAGAGTGGTAATGATGTTTTGGTTATGTTAATATGGTGACCTTTGGGAAGCACCTAAGGATATGGCTGATTGTGACTGAAGGACTGGAACTTTCAGTCCCCACATTCGCCTTACCTCTAGAAACAGGAGAGGCATTGGAGGTCAACTGATGGCCAGTGATTTAATTAACCATGCCTATGTAATGAAGTTTCCATTAACAACCAAAAGGGTAGGATTCAGAGAGCTTTCTGTTTTTTTGGTGAGTAGGTCTCACCTTCAGACCTGATAATATTTTGAATAAAGTTTAGAGAGATGAGGCTGAAAAGAGAAGCAAAGGCCAGATCACGGACTTTTAAAGACTACTTCAATACACAAAGGATTTTTGAATCTAGTATCACAATGGTAACCTGAAAGAGGTAAATCTCAGTTTTCAATGTGCTTTAAAAAACACACAAACATTAACAGTTAAGATAACTCATGAGATTCCTGCATTTGAAGACAGATTTAGTTCCAACCCTCAAGGCATAAAACTCTTAATTTGCTTGTGTCTTCTGCATACCACTCTCCAATAAATCTATATTAGAGTCCTAGCTGGTTTGGTTTAATGGATAGAGCATAGGCCTGCAAACTAAAGGGTCCCAGGTTCGAGTCTGATCAGTGGCATGTACCTTATTTACAGGTTTGGTCCCTGGCTTCAGAGGCACATTCAGGAGGCAGGCAACCAATCAATGTGTCTCTTTCACTCTGTCTCTCCTTCTCCCTTCCACTTTCTAAAAACCAATGGAAAAAAAAAAAATGTCCTCGGGTGAGGATTAACCTAAAAAGTAAAATAAATAAGTAAAATCAATATTGGAGACTTGAGATTTTATTATGAGTGGCTTCAGAGAATTTCATAATAGGAATGCATTTTAAAGAACATCTGGTTCAAGTTTCTTAGCTTTCAAATTTTTAAATCTCAAAAATGCACTACATTTTACATAAGAATTATAAAAATAAAATAAAGAAAATAAATATCAAATAAAAGTTTTCATATAAATTAAGATTCTGAAAACCCAAAAGTCTTTATTTACCAGACAGGGAGGAATATGAGCAAAATGAAATGAGAATACAATGATCGAGTATGATGTCGAAATTTCAGATAACTGTATTGAGTGTGCTCTGTGACCTTTGCAGCGGGGTTCAGGATCGGAAGGAGGGGCCAACGCACAAATGAAAATGCTATACAAGAAATATGAATTTAGAAGGCATTGGGGGCCAGTTCGAGCCTCTTTCTTGAAGCGATACACAGCTTTCTGGCCTGGTCCACTATTTATTTTCTTGAATACACATTTGCCTTTTAGCAAAGTATACAGGCATATCAAAGGTAAAGTTTGGTAAATAGTAAAAGGATTATCAGGTTAGGGAATTGCCTTGAGCCAGCACTATCTCAACAGACAAGGTGCTTAGCATCCGCCCTGCTAAAACCCAAGGTCCATCGGCCTTCCGTGTTCCTTGGTGCACTCTCATGATAGTATCAGCAAGCAGTGGCTTCCCACAGTGTGCCTCTTATAAAAATATTCAAATTATTATTTTTTTTAAATTGAGTTCCATATCTGTGAGCTCATTTGTGGTTACTAATACATAGAACCAAACTGGATGCAGTTGGTGTTTACAAAAATTAGATGATCATCAGAATCACTGGGTAAACTACAAAAACATTGAAATTTTGGGGTTCTAACTTACAGTGCTTGTTTTTGTATGATTGGTTTTCATTTGTTTTGGTCTTGTAGTTTGTCTGTCTCTGGTCAGAAAAATGATTTAGGTGCATTTATTCAGCAGTTTATCTAATATTTAATATTTGTCAGGAACTGTTGTAGGTGCTAGGGATATAGCAGTAAATAAGCCTATTTTCCTAATCTCATAAATCTTATATTTTAAGTAACATAATAAGAATAGGCATGTATATACTCTTAATGGCAACCTGATAAAATAAATTTTACCATGTTAGCCAAGGTTTAATTAAAGTTTTAATTGGTGATTTAAAGAAAAGATACTGATTCATTTATGAACAAAATCAAATCATAAAATCACACTATCTTCCAATATTTTATTACTTCTAATATTTAGAGCAATTATACTCAATAGTTCTATTTATATAAATTCAGTTTTATAAAATCATGTGAATAGAATAGCTTACATAAGTTTTACTCAATTAATATTAAATTATTCATTGACATTTCAATACCCTTCAAAATAGAATGTAAAAATAATTTAAAATATTTATGAGATAGGATTCATCTATTTTCTTTATTCTATGAACTTAACATAGCCTTAATACATACCTTCCCCTTTCCACAGCACCTCTCAAAGCTGTCTTCTGTTTTGTGTTCATTTTTAAGAGCTGATCATCAGAGGTAGGCTTATAATCTGAAATACAACATAAATTGCTTAGGACAACCATTTCATGGCCTCTTGCCATGACAGAATTTTCCCTAAGAACTTTGCATTTTTTCCTTTTGAGTCACGTCAAATAGTTTCTTTCACTTCCACCCATCCTGGTCTCATCCACTGGGTGGCCAGCATTACTGTCTGCTTAAAAGCAGCTGGGGGAGAAAACCACCCTGAATAACCTCCATTTTTATATAAAAATTATAACTCCCAAGAGACTGGAAGCACTGTAATGCTGACTTTCTGACCTCAGCCAACTGTTGTGGCTGCTCACAAATGAACCCACCAATAAAGAGATTAGAAAAACTCTGGAATGTGGTTTTTTGGCCAGAATAAACTCAATCTAGATAAAGGCAAAGAGACTGTCCATTTTATTTTTCAGGGTAATGTCTACCACATTGAAGCACTAATGAATACTCAGACACACTAAGATTTTTTTATATATATTTTTGGCTACACATTAATTTTAGGTGGACATTCCTTAATCTAAGGTTCTTTGTGGGTAAGCAGTTGCACTGTGGAATTATTCTGGTAGTTAAACAAAAATAAAAGAGTTCTTCCTTTTGAAATGTTTAAAATAAATTCTTTAGATATTAAAGATGGAGCCATGTAGCATTAACTAAAAATATTCTCTTATGAGAACAAGTTCTTCTCATCTATTTTGTTTATTCAAACACTAGCACCCAGCGCACAGATTTGTGTACATTGAAAGGAAATTAATTAGAAGGTGGCCGGCAGGGTGGGACTGAGCAAGATAAGCCAGACATGCCCTGGAGCCAACCTCCAGGGGTTCTGCCCTGGCCAACGCACTAGGTGGTGCTATAGCTTGAAGTGTGTCTACGCGATGAGCCAGGTCCCTCAGGCAGTTGGGGTCCCTTGGCCTGGCCTGCAGGGATCAGACCAAAACTGGCTCTCCAACATCCCCAGAGGGGTCCCAGAGTGTGAGAGGGCACTCTGCAAAGTTGCTATCATACAGGGTATGGAACACAAACACAAGTTTGCAGTAAACCAGATTCAGAACCGACAGTACCCCAGCAACAACATAACCCATGGCCAAAGGTATAATTGCGCGGCCCCATGAGGAATCAGGCTCCCTTCTCTCTGGTTTCAGGGTGCGTTACTCAAGAACTGCCACTGCCAAGTCACTGCAACTCCACAGCTCCTGCATCGAGCATCTTCCCCCTGGTGGTTAGTGCTCATCATAGAGACTGGTCAAATGGGCAGAGGGACACTTAGCATATTAGCCTTTAATATATATATATAGACTAGAGGCCCATTGCACGAAGAGATTTGTGCAATAGTCCTTCCCTTCCCCTGGCTGCCAGCACCGGTTTTCCTCCGGCACCCGGGACCCAGGCCTTGGCTCCAGATGGAGCCTTCAGTCTTCACGGCTCCGGATGGAGCCTTCAGTCTTGGCTCTGCCGCTTTGCCCCTACGTATGCAAATTAACCGCCATCTTTGTTGGGTTATTTTGCATACTCTCCTGATTGGCTGGTAAGCATAACAGAGAGATGGTTAATTTACATGTTTATTATTAGGTAAGATTTTATTCCATATCTGCTATGTGAAAGGAACTAGGTAAAGTGCTGATTTGTTTGATATAAAAAATTAAATCCTTTGTTAGCTGAGTAATTCACAGCAATTCCATGATCATCAACCTCTTCCAGTAGATTACCAAATTTTTATTTAGAAAAAGAAAACTTGTTGGACAAATTCAAATGCATAATACACTTAAAAACCGGGTTCTCTATAATAACTTATGGGAGGCAAAAAGCTCTAGTGTTGGCAGAGTTAATAATTCATATATTTCACAGGAACAAGTTTGTTTTGGGATAGCTGAAACATAATAGTCCCTAATGATTTTTCTTTCAAATCTTTCCTGTAAGCACACATCTGCTCGTTTTGAGATTTAATTGTAGATACTGCCTACATTGGCAGGGGAAAAAAAGTGTTCTCTTCAAAATACCTCTCATTTCCCATTTAATCAAAGGACTGAGTTCATTTGATCTCAGTTCCACATTGCTATTCACACTTAAACTTAAAGGCAACAGGCTTACCAAGTAGGAGTACTACTTGGCATTGATGGGCAAGTTTCACCACAAGCATAATATTGAACTGCTGCGCTCATCTTTCTTATTGAACTGTTTGCCAAGGAAATCCAGTCCATGATAAATAGACAAATGTCTGAGATCACTGTGGCTCATTCTCTGATGAGGCAGCTGCCTCCATGCTGTGTTTGTTGTTCCAGGATATTGTAAATACTAATATTTTATAAGCTATAGTGCAGTTTAGGAATGAATCTCATAAACATAATTCCCTATTTCCCAGTTTTCAAAATCACAGAGCTTGGGCGAATATCATTAGTGGTCAGTCTGTAGATTCGGCTCTCAGCTCCATGGGCTGTGGTGGGCAGAGGAAATTTGGGATGTGCAAAGTCTGAATCACTCTGTCTTTCAGAAAGTCAGGGAACTTTTGAGTTCATGTAATTCCTTCTGATTTAAAACGACAGGCTATGGTACCTGCATTTAAAATTGATAAAAAGTGTTACAGCATAAATTAAAGAAACCAGTTTGAAAGGATAGGCTAAGAAAAAAAGTGTTGATTGTTAGGAAGGCGCCACAATTATTTATTTTCTTTTCAAGGTGAAACAAAAGATGTTATACATATTGTGTACAAATCATTAATTGAGGGTATTCTCCTAAAATGCTAAACCTATTAAGTCACATTGTGTTTGGACCCTCGCCTTCATTTTGAAGTCTGATCTATATCTATGGTCTCTTTCTCCCTTATGTGCTTATTTCTATGTTCACAGAACCAAGCCTCCTCTGCTCCATCTTCCTTCTTTCCTTTTCTCTCATAATTAATTTGTCTTCTTTGAAGGAGGTGATTCTTCTACCCACAAGTCACTTACCTTGGCTTGCAAAGAAGTGCCTTTCCTTATAGGGTGCTTTCTCAGTATGTCCAGTTCCTGGAATTGCAACAAAAAATAAAGATGCCAACCCCCTTTTAAATACTGAAGACTGACTTGGTAAATTTTATTAGGTAGCTCAGTGGATATGCAGGCAAGTGGAATAAAGACAAATGAAACCCACATCTTAAATCACAGAAACCAATAAAAACATATGGATTAAATCATGGCTAAGACAGACACCATGTAAGAGTAATAATGTAGATGAAAATATTTTGCAAATTCCACAGCACTGTACACACATTACTGTGATTGTTTGTCCTTTAAGACACCGCAGTGAGAGTGAATTGAATAAGATGCCAATTGCCTATTAAAAAATGTAGCCTTAATTAGAGTTGGGAACCCCCGTCTTTGTATGAAAGGGCAATAATGATGGAAAGACCTGCTACATGTGGGATCTTTCTTTTCTTTATCCTCAGTCGGTGATGCTATTTGGGTAATAACTGATGAAAGGACTAGGGTGCCAACCATTTTGCAGTTAAGTGGCTAATTAAGACCCAAAGCAAAGCTGCCAGGAGGTTGGGTCTCCTAGCTTTAAAGTGACACATAAAAGCAATTAGAATGGGGCTGGCTTTGCTAGGACATATTTAAATTTGGACAAAAGTTTGGGCCAGTTATTATTTCATGTTAATATATTCTTCTCTAAGACAGCATGAGAGAGAAAGGGAAATCGTTTAGAGCATAAGAAATAAATTAGAATATTACTTAGATTCTCTGAATTCAGATGTGAATAAAAAGAAAAACTATAAAATCATTTCTATGTTTGCATTCATAATGGGGACACTACATGTAATTAGATCTCCTAATCCTAGAGGAAAAGAGAATAGGTACATGAAGCACACTGCTATCCAAGAGGAGAAATCTCTGAATTCTTGGGCATATTGTCACCTGCCTGTCATATTGCACGAGTGTGACACCTAGCCCAGAATGGCAAGATTTTTAGATTGTTATATTTCAACTTGGGACAATCATTATTGCATTTAAATATAGCTGCTCTAGGAGCACAGCGAGGAAAAGAGATCCTTTCTGTATTTAGAAAAAAGGTTTGAAGTTGGTGAGGGAAATTAGAGAGAATTAGAGAAGATGAAAATTATAACACATGTTCTCCATGTATGAGGGAATGGTAGTTGGGGAGAGTAGATGACTTAAAATCACAGCTCTAATGGCATCTTAGGGTTGTGGGGTAGCACAGTCCATTTATACTTTGCTCTTGTGATTTATGATGTCACCATTAAACCCCTCGATGGCATTATATCCTTGTAATTTGCAGTTGCCTAGCATTTTTTCTATATACAACTCAATAACTCATTGTGTAGCTATTTCACACACACATAAACATACACATTAGTGTGAATATGTGTGTGCTGAATCTGTCGTCGGTGGAAACCATGACTTTTGATGTAATAATAAGTCTGGTTAATAAAAGGCAAGAAATCATGGGCTGGATATGTAGTCACTGCCTCCCCAGCTTTGTCATGAAGCATCATAAGAATACATGCACTGTGTGTTACTATAAAGAGATTTCACTTAGACTTTGTATATATTCTTATTAAGAATTAAATAAGCAAAACTGTAAGGTCAGCCAAAAGTCATCATTGCAGGAAATGTGAGATTGCACAGAGATAAAGAAGGAAATATATTCAATTCACCTCAACATTACAGTAATAGGATTAGAAAATAACAGGATTAGATATATTAAACCTTCAGGGCTAAATTCTTCTGCCCCAGGAGATATATAGTTGGGTCTCCTCACTGTCCAAGAGGAATATCTGTTTCCTTCCAGAGTCTGGCCCTGGTCAGTAATTGTGACACCATAAATCCAGGAAAGAGAAAGTTTGGGAACATTTGCTTTAAGACTATAATACGAGTCATTAGTATGTCTGTGTGTGGTGGGGGTGGGGGGTGGGGGGGAGAATGAGAGGTGGTATTTCAACCTCTCTTATTCCAGCTTTTAAACCGACTTCTGTAATTATTCTCCAATGGAAACATGAATGCCGGCGACTTTCTGGAGAGTTATTTTTATTTCTATTTGAATATTTTAGCTCCAATACTAGATAGGCACTGCTGGAGCTCTGAGTATGCTGTTCTAAATACTATATTTATAAAATGACCCAAGAGCACATGCTGCCTGGATTAAATTTATCCCAAGATGAGAGGTTTTATCTCTAATCATCTGCTTGCTGGCAACTCTGGGCGCATCTTGTGCAGGTTTGATGGTTGAGATGAGCAGGCTAAAGTGATCCAGATCCTGGAGGGGTACCCCTTTGTCTTGCCTTTGCCTTCCTGAGACATGGAGATAATGAACATGGCTGCTCTGAATTCATCATGATTTAGAGTAACATCCTCACTGAATGAGACTGTTAGTTTGATACCGGAAATAGTGGGATGCTCTTCTTAAAGCAACGTAACATAAAAGATGGCAAAATTATTTAAGTTCTCAGGAAAATACTTCTTAAAGATATAGAATAGCTTTTTCACAATGTGTGCAAAATCTATAGCAGGCATAATTCTGAAGAGTACTTGTTTCTGTGGAATTGTATTCATATCTATTCTGTGGCCCATGTCACATTATAATATTATTTTTACTTAAGCCTCATACTAGACTATGAGCTCCTTGAAAAAGGGAACCTCTGCTTGCCATTTTTATGTTCCCTCCAGAATTCCACTCAACTCCAGGCACACTGTAAGCATTCACTAAATAAGTACGCCTTGAGAAGGATTGGTTGCTTCTCTGTGTTTGAGACACTTAATGGTGGATGATACATCCCTATTACCAGCAGCAACTTCTTCCATGTGGCTGCCTTCCTTTGCACTTGGGGTTAGTGACAGAAATCGAAATTGGGATTAGATCCTGTGTCTTGCAGATCTTCCTTTCATGAAGTGAGGAAATCAGTAAGAAGAATACTCATGACAAGCTCACTATTCCATCCCTTCTCCTTGGAAGCTTTTAATGCCAGTAAAGAAAAATACTAAATGGGAAACTCTTAGCATAGAGTTTTGGAGTGAACATAGAATCATTTGTCTTTCTGCTAGATTAGGGCTGAAGCAGCTTTACTGCTGGCTACATTCCCCCCCTATGGGTTATTTTCTTTTCTATTAAGTAATTCCCTTAATGCCCAGGAAGTTAAACATTCTGTTGAAAATAGAGTTTATGAACTCTAAGATTCAAAGCCTTACTATAATGGTTGTTTTTTATCTTGTAATCTTAAAGAACTACCAGGTCTAATTAAATATCTCTCTCATATTTAGTTTAGTGATATTTCTAAGCTTATGCATATTTGAGGATAGATGTCGTGCTATAAGGATCTTGCTCTGAAGCACTTTCTACCTCATTTTGCTATATTATCTAAAACTTTAGGGGAAGCTATCCAAACTTTTGTCCTTTTCTAATTCTTATCTCAATGCAAAAATTATTGTAGTAGCTCAAGAAGAAGAAAGAATTAAAGGTATGTCAAACCCTGACTTGTTTTGTTTTCCCCTGTGGCTGATTTAAGCATCATCTAATTTCCAAGCAACATTTTAGAGATGTATGAGATTGTCCGCCAAAAGATGAAATGCCTTTAAACATATTTTGTGAATGCATTTAATACTTCTTCACTAATGAAAAGCATGCATTACAGTTTTTGTCAAAGGCAGCAAAAATTATTTTTTTTCATTTTTGGATGGAGATATGATTCAATTATAAAGTAATCTTGATTTCTTACATAATCAGAGAGAATTATTTACCAATTATTCCCTTTCTTGATTTTGATAAAAATCATAGACTGTTCTTTGAACCTTTGTTAATTCCAGTTGTCCAAAGTCTTATTGGCCTTGCTCAGGGTGAGAGCAGCTTTTGGAAATGGTATGCTGCCTTCAATATCATGGTGATGTATTATTTGAAAGCTGACAAGTTTTAGCACTTTAGAATTTTAAAGAAAATTGCCAGAATAGATACAGTGTGTGTGTGTGTGTATGTGCGTGTGTGTGTGTGCGCACACGTGCGTAAAAGCACGCACATGTGTATGTAATACTAAAATGAAGAGACATCTATTTTGGTAACAGCCATGTACTTGGACCCATCTACAGTTCGATTGTACATCAGTTATGATGTGTCCCTTTCTAACAGCAAGGATACTGATCTTGATGAATAGCTAAAAGGTAAGATCATTCTTAAAGGTGTGAGTGATTAATAATGGCCATGCATAGATTTTTTTCTAAGAGTGTAAATAAAATATATCATTTCCATGAAGGGCAGGTGTTTGGCAGAATGATTCATAGTGCATTTGAAAGCATAAAAAGTCAAACCCAGGGTCTCTCCTAAGCATGTCAAAAAGAAAGCTGGTTTATTCATTTGAAATATTCTAGTAGATGCTGAAATAAATGAGTGGATATTTTTTAAAAAGCATATGCTATGGGATACTGAAGATGGAACTAAGATTTTTATTTACCACTAATTAAACAAAATAAAAAAAGTATCTTTTGATAGCTAAACAATCTATAATAATAAAAGCATAATATGCTAATTGGACCAGACATCCTTCCAGACATCCTTCCTTCCGGACAAAGCCACAGGGGATGGGGCTGCAGCAGAGGTGGCAGAGGCCCCCCAGGCGCAGTAGTGGTGGGCGGGGGCCACAGTGGCAGTGGGCAGGGGCCCTGTGGCCGCGAGCGGGGGCCAGGGCCAAGGCCCTTGCACAAATTTCGTGCATTGGGTCTCTAGTAATAGAATAACAGGGAAAGATAAATAAAAACATAAAAGTAGCATTCCTGTACATAACATTTGAATCATATACTTCATCCAACCAAGATTTACCATGTAACTTTTAGATTGAAGATTCCTGTGGGAAGCTACAGTATTAGCATGAAGTTTGGCTCTATTGTGCTCAGCATTCATGCCAAAGTACATGGGGTTCTATTAAATTATCACAACACAATATAAGGCTGGGAAAGATGTTCTTTGAAACAGAAGAATTATTCCAGTGGTGATATCTAAGTACTCTGCTAATGGCCTAGAGCAGTGGTCAGCAAACTGTGGCTCGTGAGCCACATGCGGCTCTTTGGCCCCTTGAGTGTGGCTCTTCCTAAGCCTTAGGAGTACCCTAATTAAGTTAATAACAATGTACCTACCTATATAGTTTAAGTTTAAAAAATTTGGCTCTCAAAAGAAATTTCAATCATTGTACTGTCGATATTTGGCTCTGTTGACTAATGAGTTTGCCGACCACTGATCTAGACAAGTCTCAACTGGGCTGACTGGGCACTTCAAGTCTCTTCCAATGCTGAGGTCCCTGACTATGGAGCCGCCAATGGTTTCTAGATTTAGAACATGGTTATTATTTTCTTATCTTCTTTTCTTGTACTTCTCCATTCTTCCTTTCTCACCATAGTACCATTTGCAGATTAGCTCTCATTTGAGAGCCAGCTAGTTTCAGAACTTAGTGGATCAATGCGTTGCTCACCAAATGACCAGCAAAGAGATAATCTAGTAGAAAATAGTATAAGAAATTAGTTTCTTTCCCCTAGAATCTGCCCAGTTATAGTCATCAATACAATGTATTGTACAAAAGGGGGAAACTATTCTTTTTTAGAGTTGTAATTAGCAATTCCATTCAGAATGCAGTCATACTTTAATTTTAATGGGTTGTTTTAAATGCATTTTGTTTTATTCCTTTGAAATATGCACCATCAGACCAAACAGGTGTTTTAGTGAGAAGAGTGTTTACAGAGCAGTTCAGGTGAGGTGTTCCCAGATTGACTGGATGCAATTTTAATGGCACAATCATCCTCAGATGCGTGCTAACTCCTACTATATTCCAATGACTTATTTATCAACATCACAGGGTACAGGAGGATTTTCCTCTCACTTTAAACTTTTTATAGTGATTTGAAATCACCAGAAGAAAAAGAAAGAGGAGGAGGAGGAGGAGGAAGAGGAGGAAGAGAAACCAGTGAAGAAAAATAAAATCACAGGAATACATTCTAATGATGCTAAACGCTACTTCAATTAAATTTATCCCTTTTGTCTTCCAACTCACAAGCCTCCCTTAGTGTCATCATGCTCCAATATACTTTTCAGTCAGTCTAAAATGTAAATACTACTACATGTTCAGCATCTGAATGTTACAGAAAACTTCTCCAAAATGGCCAATATGTTCTTCTAGAAAAATCAGCAGTCCTGACAGTGAACCATGAAATATTCTGGAGGCAAATGACAGAGTGCCAGTGTCTTAAGGGACAGCATTTTCCACTTTAAATAACAGACAAAATAAAGCTTTAAAATGTTCTTGGTGATGTATGATTCAGTAAACCCTTAAAGGCAATGTAAGGAAAACCCTTTCTTCTTAAGACTGATGTTGGAAAGAAACAGACAAAAATTAAGAATTGCTCTGCCAGGCCGCATAAAGAATCAATTGATGTCTTTCTGAAATTCAATGAATCGATAAATTGTTAGGAACCAGGCCACACACACTGAAAGTGATTCTGTATAAGTACATAGTAGATACCAGAGATAACACAAAGCTCTTCAGAAAGCACTGGGCACAAACATTCATTAAAAGAAACTAAATTGTATTTAACCGGAAACAAAAACAGCCTGATTTTTAAAAAACATCTGCAAATGGGGACATTTGACAAGGGTAAACCAACAGTTAACTGAAAAATAAGCAATTTACAGGTAAATATCAAACATTTTTTCATTTCTCATTTGATTTTTGTCATTTCTAGTTCACTTATCCTGTCTCTAAAAATGGCAAAATCTCTGTTATAACATAATTTGGATTTAATTGACATTCCCCAAGGCAAGAAAGCCAGTAGTATAATAATCCTTTTGAAAGCAAACACCCTTTGATGGCTAGAAAATTCAAGTATGATTAGAGAAATTGTTTTTGGTCATTTTACTAGAGTCTATGTGACTTATGACACAAAATTCCTTAGATATAAGCTCTGTCTTCCTACAGTAACAACATATCTCTTTCCATATTACCAATAATTATATTTTCAGATCTACTGCCAGACAGTAGGCTACCCAATAATATTAGAACAGCCTTGTAGGAAAAGATCATGTCTTACATGTTTGTTCTGCTCTATAAAACCCAGCCCAGGGTTAGTCATGTAAAAGTCAACAAACACTTCATGATTCGTAATAACTATTTACCAAATGTAGTTAGCAGGTAAGAAATTAAACTGGTAAACAAGAGAAGGTAAGAATTATTAATACTGTAAAAGTAATTGTTGCTGGAAAATCAATTCATAGCAATAGTAGTCATTCTTCATCATAAAGATTTCAACCTAACGAAAATAGTGCCACAAACCAATTCTTTGGTTGGAGTGAAAGTGCTAAGTGGGTATGACATTTCCTAAAATGATTCACCAAATTAATTTTTCAATATTGTTGTTTTTTCTTTCTCTGTTTTCATTATTGTGAACATGCATATCTTCCTCCTTTTTTACTAAAACAAGTTCAATATTTCAGTATATGTAAAATTTAATAATGACCTTTCTCTATGACTAACCCTACTCCATAATGATCTATTACTTAAAACTGAAGTATTGAATTTTTACTTTTGATACATGGTCTATACCACATTGACTGTCATCTATCCATGTACGTTATTTAGATATATATGCATGCCCCATGTCCACAAGAGTATTGTCCTTTATGCTAATGAGCATATTTCTAATAGAGCATGAAGAACTTTTCCAGAGTAGGAGCTGAGAAAAGTTTACTACATTTGGTTAAAGTTTGAGCTCACCATTCTAGGTCTTGCCTTTGAAATCATTTGAAAACTTTGATGCTCATTACATGTAAATAAGATTTGTGATAGACATAAATGATTATTGCATCACATTTAAGCAAATCTATGGTAATAGATAAAATAGGTTAAGAAACTGAACTAGAATGGATTTTTCAGGTGATATGTGTACAAGTCCCAGGTGATATACTTATTTCCCAACGAAACCAAAATTATTGACAATCATCATCATTATTTACCACTACTCTACCAGCACAAGCAAACATGCTAGATTACTAAGTCCTTGGGAACCGAAGCCATACATTATTCATTTTTCTATCCTTAAGTAAATAGCACATAGTAGTACTCAATAAATATTTATTGGGAGATAAACAAAAATCTACATTGATTTCCCTTCGTAAGCTGACCTAGTCATATCTGAGTCAACACTAATCATGTAATTTCCCTTCTTCCACAAATTTTTACCAGAAATTCTGTGACAATAACAATTACCTTTCCAGAGTTGTGAGCCCTACACAGGAAATCTGTCCCCTGGTTGCAAGGCTACACAGATCACTTTGCTCATTCTTTTCAAGGGAAACTAAGCAGGAGGATATTGCTGGCTTTTCTTTTCAATCATCACTGTAAGAAAAAAATAATAATTTGTCATCTTCATTTATGAAAATATTACATTAAGCAAAAACAGGGATGAATGACATTATTTAGAAAAAAGGATAAATATGGCACTCTGGAAAGTGAATGGATGAGGAGAAAAAAATAAAGTGAAGATGCAAAACTTAAAGCTTGTGAAGAGAAGACAAAAAGTCCTCAGCAGTGCCAACAAGTGCTTAGAAAATGGCTACAGTTCAGAAAATAAGACATTGTCATAGCTTTTTAAAACTTAGATTATCTTTTGAAATGTGATTATGTATATCTTTAAATTTAAGCTACAGAAGCATGTGGAATAGAGATTACTAAGGCTTGTAATCATATTCTGATTATACTAAAATAAAGTCATTGAAAGAAAGAGATAGTTTTATCCTTATTTCCAGTTCAAAACAAGATAATCTTGCATAGCCTTGCCATCGGGTGGATTCTGGGAGATAATTATCTTGCATGTTCAGTTCAGGTTCTTGATTTCAGTGCAGGAGGTTACTACAGGCTTTAGAGTCCAAGAGAGCCAAGATACATAAACTTTATTGTTATTGTTGCCCATTTGACAAGGTAGTATCCCAAATGAATGGACATTGGTCATTCAGATGGAAAACAAAAGGCTGTTTATCAGCTGGTTAATTGCATTCGGATATGAAATAAGATTCCCAGCAGTGAAGCTCCCTCACATTTCTATTTCTCACCTAAATTATAAACCACCTTTGAACAGAACCATTTCCAGCATCTAGGTGTTTATCATAATAAAGCACATCTGCCACAGATGACAGCTGACCTTTCAACTTTGGTCAGCACTTTGGCAGCTGGCACAGCCATAGGAAAGGGGGTTGGATACAAGTTTCCTGGCCCTGTCATTTTTCCTTTATTTGTATGGTTTAACTCCGAAATGAGGACATAACTAAGTAATGCCGCAGAACACTGAAAATATTCTTTGCACAAAATGAGTCTGGTGAATGCATTTACTTTCCATCAAATTTTCTGAATTTTGAAAAGGCTGGGATTTTTGTTGCTGTTAACTCCTTTTGTTACTTTTTTTTTTTCAAATTTAGCAGCTGGTAAGGATTATTCATTGTATAATTTTTTAAAAAAAAGTTGTTACTAAAACATAATTTAGTCTGTTTAAATTCTTAATCATAAAGATGTCAACCTAAAGAAAATAGCTCCAGGCCCTGGCCTAGTAGCTCAGTTGGTTAGAACATCGTCCAAATACGCCAAGGTTGGGGGTTCAATCCCCAGTTGGGACACATACAAGAATCAACCAATGAATGCATAAACAACAAATCGATGTTTCTCTCTCTCTTTCTAAAAATAAATACATACATATTTTTAAAAAAGAAAATAGTTCCATAAGCCAATTCTTTGGCTGTAGTGAAAACCAAACACTTGGATCACCTAAGAATCACCAAAGATTCTTATCTTAACAATGGAAAGAGATTTAAACATAAGGCTTTATCTTTCCTCTGTGAAGTTTTTGGACAAAGCTGGATAATAAATAAAGGACAAATAAAAAAGGCAAATGTAAAACACCCTCTGCTCTAGTAGAGAAGCCTGAACTTTAATTGGAGTGGAGAAACCATTGCTAATTGACTAAACACCTTCAGTAGATACCGCACTCAAAGCATTATTATATACATTCTCTGTTCATGTGTGGGCTTCCCAGTTTGTGCACAACCCTCAGTGCACAAGCATTACAGATTTTAGAAAATAGCTTTCTAGATGGGTCTGCATACCTGGTTTTGACTCATGTGAGCCTCAGAATAATGACTGCTTTCATGGGTACATCTAGCCCAGCTATACAATTTAAATAGCTATTAATATCATCTCAAAAATATTAATATATTTTTATTTCTATTAACACATATATGACCACCTATTGTCCAAGCATTCTTTTAACAGATGAAGTAGTATAAGGCTAATCATCTACTTAGAGTTTAGTAAATAGATGGCTGTTCAGCATTCATGCTTCTTCCTAGTGATCCTTCAGTTTCCTTTTTGGAAATCTCCTCCCTCTTCATGTGTGTAAATTCAATACCACTGTTTGCTCCCTCCCTTCTAGACTACCCATAGAGAGAACTTGTGCCCAATCCCACCTGACCATGCCTGTTCTAGCTATTGGAAAGTTATTGTGGTTCCTACTTCCTAAATCTTATCCTTCCTGAATTCTCTTGGATCATGAGCTGTAGCCTGCTGTACAAGCTTCCTGTTAATTATGTGAGCCTCCATCTCCACCAGTATATTGCTTATATGAAAGAACCATTACTGATATGCAATGCATGTAATTATGAAAGTTTGTAATGCAAGATGTCATGTGATATTGGAAATGGAACTGACAAAAACCCCCAAGGTGTTTAAAGAAAGAGGAATTGGTGGTGCCTCAGCTAACCAATAGAGGATAATAAAAGTAGTGACACTTAGGGAAGAAACAGATTTTAATCAATGTACTAGGATAGATGGCAACCAATGGGCAGGGAGAAGGGGCAAAATGTACTCAGGGGACAATGAATAGAACAACTTAGATGGAGTAGGGATTGTCCTCAGAGTGTTCTTCCTGCCACAAACATTGGTTTAGTATCTTCTACTGTTGGGCACTGCTGGGACACAGAGAGTATTAAGAGCAGAGACTTGCCACTGGGGAGCAGAAGGGCCAGTCATCTCAAGTAGAGAGGGATACTCTTGGAATCCTATATAATAAAAACCTAATATGCAAATTTTCCCTTCAACCGGGAGTTGGAACAATGGCTATGACGTGTGCTGATGACCAGGGGCGGCACGGAATATGGTGGGTGTCAGCGATGCACTGCAACCTCTCTCCAGCTACCTGGGGTTGGGGATGATGGGGACGGAGGTGTGGTGAGAATGCGGGGTGTCCACAAAGCTTGCTTTCATGCCCCCTGGCACCTTCCCCGGATGCTCACATGCCAGGGAAGCACTCAGGTGCTGGACAACCACAAGGAGCCCACAAGGCATCTTCTGGGTAAGCTGGGCCACAGCCACCGGGACCACAGGGGCTGGTAGGGCTCCCCGTGAATTTGCTCAGTAACCAGTCTGCAAGGCCTGCTGGGAGAGAGCGTGCTGCCTGCCCATCTTCTGTGCAGCACCACTGGGTGGCCCAGAGGCCCATGCTGCCCCCAAGCCCACAGCATCTGGCCATGCTCACAGCATTTCCATGTGGGGACTCAGGCACCGTGACTCAGGCGGAGGGGGGAGCACAGGGGCACAGGGCCCAGGTGCTGTCCAGGGCCCAGAGTTTAGCTGGGACCTGCCCTTCCACACCAGATGCTCACACTTCAATCACCTGTCAGGCCTAGGCACTGCACCTGTGCACAAATTTCATGCACCAGGCCTCTAGTGTGTTAATAAAAGATTTTTGACTACTGCTCCAAAGCTATTCTGTGACAAAACAGCATCTTCTCCAAAGCAAATGTATGATGTTACCAACGCATTATTTACATGTAGAAAAAGGAAAATAAATGCTAGATGTAAATAAGTGCATTTAAAACTATAATGAGCAGACATTTGAAACCTTCAAAGGTAGAAAGAACTCCATAAAAAGTGTGAGAATTTCTAGCTTCGATTGCTTCTCACTTTAACACTTGGAGTTAAGTGTAAAAGCATTCATAAAAAATATATAGCCTATATGTGAAGAAATTTTAATTTTACAATTGTGGCTGCTTTATGTAATTCTCTGAGTCATCAAAGACTGCTTCTTTCTTAGCTAGTTTCTTAATCAAATTTTTTTCTTTAGGGCACAGGTAAAGCAAAGATGATTTCTGTGGGCCATCTTATTTATATCTTCTTTTTACATCTTGCTATACTATGGTATTTAAAGTTCCATTACATGTAAAGAGTAACTTCCTACTTGGTAATCAAACTGAACCTTCCCACTGGAGGCACATGGGTAGCAAACAGTCATATCAGCTTAGTGGAACAGCTTCCCTGTCTCACATAGTTGAGGAGATGAACATATTTAAGCATTTCATGAAGTATGAGGTATAGACTACCCACATAGAGTACCTGTTCCCCATCCCAAGGGGTGCTAATCAAGAATAATGCTCCACTTGACCTTAACTTAGAACAATTGTCAATAGTGATGATTTTTCATGGTTGGAATTAAGCAATAATAGCCATATGGATATAACCTAATTTACTTAATCAATCTTTTACAGTTCACATTTAGGTTGATTCCATTTTAATTACCTGGATTATCCGATTATTTATTTTGGATAGATTCCAAGCAGTAGAATCAATAGTATATACACATTTTCTTTTCTTTTTTTTTATTTTACTTTTGGGGCATTTGTTTGCTTTTTTCTTCAGAAAAATTATACCAATTTATATTGAAACTGCATAAGTCACTGATACATTGCCTTTTTAATTCAAGTTTAGGAAGAGGAAGGACATGGGTGGGTCACTCCAGTTGTTGCATGAATGTCTAATCAAAATCCCATTCTCAGTCAGAAAAGTGGTAAAATAAAGTTTACATTGCCAGGTTATCAAATCCCACCCCATCTCTATTTCTCAGTGTTTGTTATATTAAGATAAAATTTCTCCTTCATGAATTTTAAAAATAACATAAATAGAAACTAATAAATTTTCCTAAAATATCATCAAAGAATTTTGCTTCTCAACATGAGGTTCTCCATTCAGCATCTATCTATTTCTTGACCTATCTATCTATTTATCTATCTAATTATCTATCATTAATGCATGTATGTGTGTAGATATGCATCTATGTATGCAAAGGGAAAGTCAAGGCTTGGACATTTTCCATCTATATCCATCCTCACCCCTGTGTCTTTGCTCATTTTGCTCCTTTTGCAGCATGGTTCCTTCTCTTCTTCCAGAGCTATTCTAAATGCTTTCTTCAATCTAAAGTATATACCCCACACTGCCAGCTGCTTCCCGGGCTACTTGGCTTATAGTGATCCTTTGCTCCACTCCTCAGCCCTGACACTATATCATTAAAATCTAGATCATTATTGACTAAAATACAGATACTACTATAATTTGGATAAATAGATTTCATAAGGAAAGCATTTATCACCTACTATTTATAAATGATTGTAGGCTGGGAATTTTATCTCTTCTCTTGACCACTTTGCTCTTTGTCATTAGGGCGGGGGGGGGGATAAAAGTATTCACAGAAATAAATAGTTCAGAAAATAATTACATTATTCATAAAATATATGAATATTTCTGTTATTTCAGGATGGGGATGATCAACATAGATTCTATAGTTTTAAGATCCTGATTTTTTTCTTGAACTCTCACCAAGAATTGTCAAGATATGACTGACCCCATAGGTGATTATTTTTTTAAAATAATTTGAATTTCTCAATTGTAGAGTAAATATCTTGTTAAATATAAATGAAAACAAATTTAGTATCTTCATTTTTAAAAGGTTCTAGTATGAAACAGTTACTATTCAAACATAATTATTCCTACTTTCTCACTATTATTATACACACACATATACACACATACACGCTCACACAACCACAAATAAACTTCTGGTTTAAAATAATAATTACTCTATTAGCATTGAGAAAATATTTTTATGGAACACCTAAGTAGTAATATTTAATTTGTAGTCATTTGAGCCCTTCTTGCCCCCCACCGCAAAAAATTGTTTTTTTAAATGTGCATACATTTCATTTTGTTTGTTGAAAGTTGAAATTTGGCCTCCTATTTTCACTCAAGTTAAATCTTTATACAATGTGATTTCCAAAACTATGTATTGCTAATAACTAAAACCAATATAGACTAATCATGAATATTAAAATAATTTTACCTGCAACTCTCAAATTTAATAGCTATAAACCTGTCAGTATCTATTATGACAAGACGATTTTTAAAGTTATTGTTTTCCTTAAGAGTTTTTTTCATGTAGACCAACATGAAAAAAGTAGCAAAATAAAACGACTACAATTAAGGACTCTCTATGAAACATTCCAAATATTGAATGTAACATATCTGTTTGGACTTCTGAAATAAGTACTCAAATGTTGCAGTTGAAGCTATAGCCACTGTGCATGAAAAATAAAAACATAATTCAGCAATCTTGCTCACTTATTTGTGCAAATATATATTTCATATGCAATCAAGGAAAAATTTCATATCATCAGTTTGTTAAATATTCTGCAAATCAATGTCTTGAAGATTAAGTTGGAGTCTACATGACTGTTTCCTGTCAAGTACTTTCAACTTCCAAATTTTAAGACAAATTATTATCCATATTTGATAATAAAATGCAGGGCATTCTTTCATGTCCACCCTTTTAAGATATTTTTTGTTCTTTGCAGCAGCCAGAAACAAATAAACAACAGGTATAATCAGGAAATTAACTTCCTCCTGTTTTTCTTGTTTTATTTCAGTTCTGCTCTCTCCCTTCTTTCTTCATTTCTCTCAAAAGATTTAGAAAGCGTAGTTAACACCTGCTGGGGTGGTAACAGCAGTTGAGCTATGCCTTAAAGGTGCCCTGTGAGTGCTTAGAGTGACACAGGTCACGGTCTCTACACTCCTTCTGCTGTTCATTGCCTGGTTACGCTTGGCATGAGCAGGTTGGCCACAGTGAACTATCTTCATGCCCACCATGGCCAGACCTAGAAATGTGGGGCTCTGGGCCGCTGTGTCCCTTCCCCAGCCCAGCGGAACTGAGAATAGAATCTTTGTCCTCCCACTACAGATGGTCAACAGACTGGAGTGTGCCAGTAATCTGAGAAGAGGCCAGACTAATTTTAATTACAAATTGCTCCGTCACTTCACGTTTGTTATCTCGCTGTACCTGTACATGCAACAGACAACTTAATATACATTCTTTAAATAATCATCAAAACCTTTCCTGCTTCAGCACTTTCCACCTTTCCCTGGAAAGCCTGTGCGTTTGTAGGGATTTACAACTGCAAGTGCCTGAAGTCAAGTTTCAGTGCCAGTAAGTGTGGGGTAGATGGAACTTTAAAACAAACTGATCAGGCATTGGAACAACAAAGACAGGAGGATTAAGGCTGTCTGTGAAGATGAAAGTGTAAAGAGATCTTGGGGGAAAATAGCTTGAGAGGAGCCTTTTAAAAATCAAACAGAAAAACTCCCATCACTTGTCTCTTAGTTCTTTTTAAAAATTTTAGCAACATGTGCAAGGAGTTTTATTTATCAAGTCAAATCTTCCATTCTTTACATTTTTTAAAAGGAAGTCAGAAAAAAAGCAAGTTCATAACCCTTCAGCAGTTTACCCAGTTATGTAGCATTGTTGTCACTAGAAAAAACACTAAATAACTTGATAATGTTTTCAGCAAAAAATGCATGGGACTGGAAGGAAACCTATGTGCCCATATGGAAATGCTTAGTTGCTTCTTCTATATTAAACTCATCTGTGCATTCATAGAGAACTTATGACATATTTCCTTGTTATGTATACATTTTTTTTTTGTTTAACAATGCCAAAAAGTGATAACTTGGAGACTGAAAATTATCCTGACAGTCACCTGTCATTCATTGTCCTTTATTCTGACAACCTCAGGCATTCAGGCATGGATTTATGGGTTTTCCCCTCTCGTGCTTTATTTTTAAAGGAGTTGGGGGATGGGGAAAAATATCAGAGGACTCAGTCCTGAATAGACTTTTGTTTTGCTCTTTCTTTTACCTCTTGACTGTGTCAAATGCAGTGTGTCTCTCATGCAGTTTCTCTCTTTAGAGAGCTTCGGCTGGGCCAGCTAGTTAGCATTCAGACACAAGGCAAAGAGGATAAAATTCTCTCCGCTTGCTGAGACTGCAAATCAGCAATTAGACTAAAAGCAATGTATTGGAGAAAGAGGGCCATCACAGACATCATTGTTGACTGGAACCTGCCAATGTAACTTTAAAATTGTAAAAACTTCATAGCAGGGAGGAATAGTCACTTAGAGGTGTATAAGTTGGTTAAGACACTAAGGCAGTATTCACTACAGACATTTCTGCTGTGTAATGTACTCTGTGAACTGTAAGATTTTCCATTAATCTTGTTTACGTATTGTAATGAGAAGCAAATGGGTGAAATTAGTAATGGTGATAGAAAATTCAGCTTTTTATTGTATTGCATGTTATGAAAACATTTTCTAGATTGGCATGTTACTCCCATTTTCATTTGAGCTCACTTTAAAGGATTGTAATGGAGGGCTGAAGGTTACAAACTGTTTTATGTTTGACCAAGCAATATCATGTAGCTCTGCTGAATAGTTATATGAGATGCTTACACAGTATATGCCAGCCATTTCCTGGGTATTAATGATGGTATGTGAGGTAATTCTTAAGACTCTTCTTCCTCCTTTTAATATAGAGACTTTTATGCTGGGTTTTAGCAACTGACACATTTCTTGTGCAAATGCTCAAGAGCAGTTACTCTATTAAACTCTGATTATCTAATTCTGTTTTGTGATAGACCAATTTCCAGTGAGCCTTCAAGATTGTCTAATTGACGGGAGGTTGCAGGCAGACCTTCCTGATTTCATATATTTAATTCATCCCTTTTCTTCCTTCTACCCCCATTCTTCCAAACCATGTTTCCTAAAAGTGGATAAATGCTGGTCTGATGAATTTATTTTTACATATTCTAAAGAAAAAGAAAGGAATCTAGATTATTGACATTCTTTACCGGAACTACAGTAGACTAGAGTTAGCAGAAAAAACTACTAATCACCACAGTTTTCCTGGTGGAAGCAATTTGTCTATAATTAGTAAGTTGATAAATACCAACAAAATGGGTGCTAAAATGAACAACTCTTGTGCTGAGAGACATTTGACTCTACATTGCACTTTGCATTTTGATATATGCAGCATTACATTTTGTTACAAAGAACGACAACTTTAATGGCAGCTAAAGACTCTAATCTGTCTTCTGAAGGAGAGCACACATACATCTTAATATAACGGCTTCTTTTATAAAACGTATCTTTTTTTTTCAAGGAGTGAGCAATGTAAGGATAAGAAATAAAGGCTGGTCTTTTATTTATTGTATGTAAAATGGTGGCAAAAGATGGAGGATTTGTTTTGCTAGATAATGAAACACCAGAGCATGTAAGATTAAACAATACCACCGATTTAGGGTAGATTCTTCATTGGAAATACCAAATTCACATTTGTTTGTAGACATTTGCTTTCTACGTTTCATATGAAGTGCTTATTATACTAAATGTTTCAACCCCATATATAATCAAACTCATGACCATTTTGGTCAGTTCAAACAAGGAAGTTTGTGTGGTGTGCTAAAGTGTGAGACAAATATTTAATTCAAATAAACAAGATACAGCATATTATGTCTTTGAAACCAAATAAATTATGTCTGAAATGTTTTAATAAAACACTAGCTTTGTAAGAGTCTAAATCCCACAAGGTGCATTATACAATAAAGGGACGTGATAGTTTATAAGTGATTTGCTGAAATTCTCACTCTCAAGAAAAAAATAAATATCAAAATAAGTTTAGCCTGCATGATCTGATAGAACAAAAGAGATTATCCTAAGAAAGAAACTGTGAGGGTATAAATAAAAATTATTTATGTTAATGTGGTTGGAAAAATACATCTTCCTAAATGCTTTTTAAAATGGTTAACATGTTTGCCTGGCTGGTGTGGCTCAATGGTTGAGTGTCAACCCATGAACCAATAGGTCAAATGTGTGATGCCTGGCCAGGTCACATGCTCGGGTTATGGGCCCAATCCCTAGTAGGAAGCATGCAGGAGGCAGACAATCAATGTTTCTGTCTCTCTATCCCTCTCCCTCCCTCTCTCTCTAAAATCAATGAAAATATATACTAAAAAAATAATAAAGTGATAACATGTTTATAGACATAAATTTAGGAGTATCCTTATCTACAACCACTTCGTAGGTAACTTGATTAGCACATGTGTTTACTGCAGATCTCAGAGATAGAGATCTTAAACTGTCTTCATATTACAGACCATGTGGTAAATGGACTTACTGCTAATGATCAAGTATCTTCTAATAGAACCTTTAAAATATATTCTTGCATTTCAATACATTTGACTAAGTTTGTTTCTTTCCTTCCCCTTAAACCATATGCTTTTGGTATTCTTAAATACTGAATGAGAGGTTAAAAAATGACCACCAACGAAATAACTGCATGTGTTGTTGTTTTTTTCCTCTTCTGAATGTTGTATAGTGGGTGTTAGAATATTTAAGACATTTCAAAGGCATGTTCACTATCCCAAATATGTCAGGGGAAGAAGAAGCTGCAATTCATTATTTTTCTGCAATGAATCAACATGAAAGAACATTTTATAGGCCCAAGTAGCTTTGTTTTTATTTACAGTTCGTATCAATAATTTTATACTATGAGCATTTTCCTTATTTGATATATATTATATATTTGATCAGTAACAGATTGATGATTACAAAATAAAAAGGTAAAGATTTTGAGAAAGTTTATGCTGCAGTTATTTGTGAAGTAGGTGTTCCATCTGATTTATTATTGTTGTTGTTGTCATTGTTTGTCTTCATATTTATCCAGGTTGAAACCTGGGCTTCATTTCATTGGGCACATATACCTTTAAAGATTACTTATTTATAGGATGGGATCAAAATTCATATTTGTACATGTAAATTTTTCATGGCATACTATTAGATAAAAACAAAGTAAATATTTTAATATTTAAATTTAATTTTGTGCCTTGGCTGGTATGGCTCCATTGGTTGGCTATACACCAAAAAGTAGGGATTTTGGCACATACCCACATACCCAGGGCACATACCTAAGTTGGGGGTTTGATCTCCAGTCAGGGTGCATGAGGGAGGCAAGTGATCGATGTTTCTCACATCAATATTTCTCTCTTCCTCCCTCCTTCCTTCCCTCTCTCTAAAGACAATTAAAAGGGAAAAAAGAAAGAACAAAGTTTAATTTTGTAACTCCTTTTGAAAAGCCTTATTTTTATTTACTTTTCGAAATCAAGAACAACACATTGAAAGAGAGTAGCTAAGCAACTTGGATCTGGTCAAATCTGCTGCCATTCTTTTCATCAATATGATTTAATTTAGTGTAGGTCATTTTCTTTCAATGTATTACTTCATTTAAGAGGTAGCAATAGTTTGCAAGTGGGGTATAACCTATCTTCATGGAATATCTATCGCTTTCTAAAACAAAGTTACATACAGTGAGCTACAAGAGTCTTTCTTTGTGCTTGGTTTATTCCCAGCCTTTTTTTCTTTTTTTTTTTTTTGCCATTCAAAAACAATGCTGACACATGCATAAAATGACAAACAGCATTAGTGGAATAAAGGAGTTAAACCAAACCCAGTCATATATTAAATTGTTTTTAAAAATACTGACCTAAGCACCTCTATGAGATGTTATTAGTAAAATCTGAAGAAGAAGAAAACAGACATTTGGAAGTGAGATGTGCTCTCCTTTGCAGCCTGTATGATTGCTGATTTGCCATCATGTTTGCATGCAATGCTTTTGTCAGATATTATTTCAAGTCTCTTTGTCAAAGGAGAGGTTTTGAAGCCCTTTTCTGCATCTGGGTGACTGCTATCAGGGCTCAGACCAAGTTTCCCTGGGCTATAGATACATGGTCAAAATGCTTTTTTGGGGGGGCGGGGGGGAACACCTTTTGAGCAGCCCCTCATTTCCACTCAACAGGTCAACGCATATGTTTTTACATTTCAACATCAGCTTCAAACACCGTAACTGTAATTTAGTGACAATTTTTCATCAAGACCGAGTGTTGAACTCTTGCCCAGTCCCATACAAACTAAAATCTAATGCAACCGTTATGTCATCTTTCCTGGTAAGTGGTGATTTTCTAGAATTTCATGATTTATAAAGCTCTTCTAAAAATAGTTGGCATTTCTAAGTAGAGGCTTCCTGACACTTAGTCCACACAGAGTAAGATGGAGTTAAAAGAAGTTTAACTTTCATCCATTTATGTCTTCCTGAGAAGTTAAGCTAAAAAGTTACGGTAACGCTTTTCATATCAGCCACCAAAATCAGGAAGAGAAATAATTGTAAAACATACAATAATAGAACTATTTTCTGCAAAGATCCAAATATGTGGAGAACTACTCAATTAGGCCTTATAGTTACTTTTAATGAGGGTTGTTGTGGAATAAGTGGAAACATCTGTTACCCGTGAACCACCATAATGGCTACACAAGAAAAAACAGTTCTCTCTTCCACTGATTGAAACTGGTCTTCACAGAACATTCTTATTAGTATGCTTAGAACAATCATGCAAATTTCTAAGCCAGATTAATTATTCGTGGCATTCCCAGGAGATAATCCTACAGTCATTTTTTACCAAAGGCAGGGAACAGGGAACCCTTTCTCTGTACATATCTTATTATGGTAGGCAATGCCTAATTGTCCTACTGTATGTCACCCGATTTTACCAGCTACAGTCTGAATTCATTCCCATCCTCAACTTAAAAGTTTGAAACCCCCTAGTGACAGGAATATTAATGTGCCAACACTGTCATATCTATTTCAGCTCATACATATGCAATGTCTTTGTTTTCAAAGATTTATGTCAGACTCTGCTGAAGTGAGGTATTCTACCATTTTAGATAATAGCATGCCAAAGTGATGTTATCAGCCACATTCAGCACTCACTCAAGCAAACGGGGGAGCATCCTTTCCTTCATGGCTTAAACTCATAGAAACTGTTATTTATCCTTATTTGATGAGAAAAATCTTTCAGGGGGAAATGTTGTATTTTTAGGAGAAGATTATGGCCATCCTGTGGATTATCTTTTAATTAAGAATGGATGATTTGTGCCCACTCTGCTGTAGCAAACGTCTTGCTGCTAATGAAGTTTAAAAAGACTTACTTTATTTAATTACAGCTAATCACCAGGGTAAAATGTGGAATGTTCTTTGATCCTACATGTATTGTGGCAATCCCTTTGGCAGATAGCATCTCCTCAAAATAGTTTGAGTTTTTTTGGTCAGTCCCATCTTGGCAAAAGGTGCAACCACCTTACACAAAAGAATGTCTTTCATCCCCTCTGTAGTTGCCTATCCTGGCATAAACATTACATGGAATTTTTTTAGGTGATACTTTAGACAGAATATTGAAGTTTTCAGATATTTGAACTTTTACCTTATCCAACATTCAGAATAGAGTTCTTTGCTATTGTTCAATGATGCAAGTCAACCAGCATTATTGGGCATGGCGATGTACCAGGCACTGCGCTGGGCACTAGGAGTAGAAATACAAAGAGAACACAGTCCCTCAACAAACCAAACTTCAAAGGTGAATGACCTGTGTTCACTTTCTACTACATCCAGACCACGTGGATATAAATAGGTAAATGTGCTTTAAACTGAGGGGCTGCTTTGACTTTGGTGTAAAACCAGGAACTGCTTTGTCCTTGGTTAGGGTTGTTTCTAATCACCAAAGTAGAATTACTTGGCTTGCTCTAGGCTTCTAAGATAAAGAAAGGCTATCCCTTTTGTTTTACTTCCCTCTTGTCTCTTCCTTTGGAATCAAGTGCAATATATTAAACCCCATTTTTTGGATTTATTCCTTCCTGATAATAATCCATGTAAGAATAATGACAATATACATTATACTTATTTTAAGTACTACTTTTGTGGTTGGTTTTATTCTCAAAGAGATTATTTTTAAGAATACATACTAAGCCAGTCCTAATTCCAGGTAATATCTGTCTCTTATTTTTTTACCTTTGTAAATACCAGATATAATAATTTCCAGATGAATCTAATTCTTTACTCGGCAGGTGTGCTCAGTGGTTGAGCATTGACCTATGAACCAGAGGGTCGTGGTTTGCTTCCCAGTCAGGACACATGCCCAGGTTGTGGGCTCGATCCCCAGTGGGGCGTGTGCAGGAGGTGGCCCCTCAATGATTCTCTCTCAGTATTGACGTTTCTATCTCTCTCCCTCTCTCTTCCTCTCCCAAATCAATAAAAATATATATATTAAAAAATAAAGATGAATTTATTCTTTAATATGCTTCATAATATTTACTATTTTGAATTTAATTACATTTTTCTGAAGCACAAGCCCATCTAATAATTAGTGGGGCTTGTGTTTTTAATTTCATAGAAGTCATCCTGTTTTTTCAAAAACTTACCTTTTATTCCTTTTTCTATGATTTATTCTGTAGTCTTCAGTGCATGTGATTCAACAATGTAGGCTTATTCGATGTAAGGCCCTCTAGGGCAAGGTCCTGTGGGCTCCCTGAGGAAGGAAAAGAACTGAGTGAATAGCAGAGGAGGGCAAGGCCTGTGCCCAGCAGAAGAGGGCACTAGCCAACTGACCTATTCCACCCCAACTGCAGACACCACTTAGAGACAGGATCAAAACAGCAGCCGAACAGACTAGATGGGCTGCTTTTATTTGGAAAACAAAACTGTTTTAGAAAATGACTACATTTAAACTACTCAAAATGAAAGAAATATAGGTTTATGACTTTACAATCAGCTAGTTTCAATAACACAAAAATAAAAGACCAGCAGTTCCTGAAAAAAATAATTCTCACCAAGGCAAATAATTCCTTTGAAACTATATATAACCTATTAAATAATTACTCTAACATTTTTAACTTAAAAAAAAGAAAACAAATCATCTGAGCAGAAATGCTTACTTCACATCTCCAAATGTTTTCTACTTTAACAAATCTGAGTTTCTTTTTGTTTGCCAGGACTTTGAACAGATTTAAAGATTTGTTGTCAAATCAGTGCATAGGTCTCTACTTCACACGTAGGGTTCCATTATCACACAACAATGAGAACTCTCTTTCCACCACCTTACACAAGTGCTGAAACATACCTCTCCCTCCTTCTTTCACAGGCCCCATACCCAGGTAGTATGTAATCTGCCACTTTACCTACAGCTCCCTGCATATTAGTAGTAAGCACTTAGACTTACAAAGTGATGAAGGTTGGAGGAAGTTCTTCAAAAATGCAATTGCCATGTCTCTACAAAAATTAAACATTATAAAGTAGGAGAAGCAAAACAGATTTTGCAGTTAGTTCCTGTAATATATTAAACATCTGCAGTTTTGTCTCTCCATCGGGATGTGGGGTTGTGCTGAAGTCACATCCTGATAACATCTGCACAGTACTGATAGCTCTTGCTTTATTCTTTATGGTCTGCTGATGAGAGATTCTTTAACATCCCTTTAGTCATCAAGACCCCAGTTGGATTTCTTTGCCTGTGACAGACTTAAAGGTGGTCTCATTTACACTTGAGAAAATTTCACAATATAGGAGGATATTTTCAGTTTGATGTTTCATCCCTTCCTTTTTTTAACCAGATGCTACATTTAGCTTTTCAAATGAATGTCGATCTCAAAATAGATTTTTCATGAAATATATTTTGTCTGATTTTTGAAACACTATGTCTACAGCAGATGATTTCCCACCCCCCCCACCCCCCAACCCCCGCAAAAAAAAAAAAAAAATTCAGCAAGAAATGGCACCTCTGCTTCTACTTGCACTGCAAGAACAGCTATGATACCTGGCAGGGGATAGGTGATTTGATATCCAGTACACAGAAGGTACCCACTATTTTAAAGGACAGGATCTGAGCTGCTTCTGCTTTGCTAATGACCCCAATAACATTGGAGCTGAGTCAGTAAACAATGGCATTAACATATGTATTAAAAGTGCTTGTTTTAGGTTTCCAAGACTTGACAAGTCCCTCTCCTGTTCCAGGAAGACTGAAATCTTAGAAGTTTTTTAAAGATAGAACCATGAAAAGTAATATAGGGTATCTATGTCAACAATTTTAGGATATCCGAAAGAATTATTGCTATTGCTGAATATACCTTTATTGATGCAGCCAGCATTTAACAGCAATATGTGATAACTTTAAAGAATATATGATTACACATAAATTTCAAAGATTTATTTGGTTTTGGTATTAATTTTTTGATGAATTCGGTGGAAATTTTTCTTTTCCCACCTGAAATTCATAGAGTTGAATAAGTTGTTTTACTGACATTCTTTCAAGAGTTGCAAGGAGAAAGCATATCTTTTTTCATTTTAAAATATTTGGAGGTTTTTTTATGTCATTGATTTCTCATGTATTTCTTTTGTGGTTAAAGAACGTGCTCTATAAATTTTCCTTCTGTTTTTTACTGTTGATACTTTTTGGCCTACCCTGTTGTCTACCTTGGTACACTCCCCATATATACTAGAAAAAGAATGGCTATTCTGCAGTTTTTGGCGGAGTGTTCTAAAATGCAATTTAGGCCGAGGGTATCATTTATGCTGTTCACATTTTGCATATCTTTATTGATATTTTTGTCTATATATTCTATCAATTATTAAGCATGGAATATTAAAACTACCTAATTATGATTGTGGATTTGACTATATTTTCTCTGCTTCAGGGATTTTGACCCTCCTTTATTAGGTGAATAAACATTTAAGATATGTCTTCCTGATGAATTGACCCTTTTATCATTATGAAATGCCCTCTTTATTTCTAGCAATACTCCTTGTCTTAAGGTCCACTCTGTCTGATATTAATATAAACAAACATCTAGGAAACACAGATTTCATTTTTAAATGTCTGGCTATTTTTGTGGGTCAAATGTTTAGAAAGAGTTCATCAGCTTACCTATCACCTTGCATTCCCAGCAAGCTCCACTGCAGGGAGAGCTTATGCTTTCTCATGGGTAAGTCCCAGCCTTCTGACACAGGACCAACTGGGGACAGAGGAATTAAACTAAAGGAAAAATGAGTGAGGATCTGATATAATATAAACCAAAAATATAATCTTTATTACTTAGAAAATGAATTATTTTAATATTTTCTGAAATTTTGAACTCATTTGTTGGCTGTTATGAAGTTGAATAGTATCTCCCTAAAACTTATGTCCACTGAGAACTTCAGAAGTATCTGAATATATACCTGTTCAGATACTACTGTATGTAAAACACAATAGTATCTGATTTTCTCCACCCCTGTAGATAATACTCTTCCTGCCTTTGAACTCATGTGGAGAAAGATTTTTTGAAAAAGTACTATTATGTAGAATGTATATAGTCTTATAGTAATTCCACTTTAAGTTTGGTCAAATACATATATTAAATATATTATTTTACATATCAAGTAACTTTGATAAGTGAAGAAGAGAGCATAAAATAATATTATCAAAAATATTAATAAAATGCAAGTCA
>NW_006299705.1:14586425-14591942 GCF_000327345.1 Myotis davidii
GGGAAAAATCTTCAGAGTAGATTAACAAGGTAGTATCTCCAAAATACATAAAGCACAAGTTCCCAAGTTTCACCTTGCCCAGTTTCCCAGTCTCTAGAATACTGGTTCCTTATGTGTAACAGCGAGACATAGAAGATTTCCAGGTATAACTTTATCCTGTCATATTTTAGTTGTATCTAGAGAGGAATCAAAGGCAAGAGTTGATCCATTAATACCGCCACAGTGTTGATTTTCGCTGTTCTCCCTGAAAGATGAGAGAGCTGGCAGAGCCTACTGCCCGTTTCTTCCCCAATGCACTTTCTGTCACAGCACTTATCAAATAAAGCTTCTGCTTCAGTTACAAGTATTTGTCTGTGTTAGGTATGCAGTCCACATGCCTTTCTCCTTGTAAACACTTGGATTAACTTCTGGATTTTGTTATCATGTGAATAGAGATCAGCTAATTCCAGAAGTTGCCAACTACTTTAACATTTCCTGGAATTGATTTTGCATTACTTGGCATGCAAATTCTTTCAAGGATTCTTCCATTCTCAGAATTTACAGTCTACATTTGTAATTCTTTCAAGACATTCTAAATGTAAACCTCTAAAATTTGATTAGGGATTGGTAGTACTGGCCAAACCTACAATATTCTGGAAGGTAAAATAAACACCTGCTTCTTTTATGAGAACATTTACATCATATGCTCTATCTTTTACTGTGATCTGTCATGACCTATGTCAATCTAAATACCATGTAGATGGCTGGTTTCAAACAAAATACTCAAATATTGCAACTTCTCCATCTCTATTGATAAGATCCTATTTGACATTTTCTCTTTACCAGGTTTCTTGGACCCCTATAGTTTCCCAACTCTCTTCCTACTTCTCTGATTCCATCACTACATGCTCCTTTTTTCCTTACCCCAAGGTTAGGTTCCCTCTCAAAGATCTCTCTAGGATGTTTTTTCTCTGTTATACTTTTTTAAATTACTTTGAAAATAGTCCCTTATATATCATAGACATGCAATAAAAATGTATTGCATACAAGGTAGAATACGAGGGCTGTAAATGAGGCACACATGAAGTGTTAAATGAGAAGGAACAAAGGGAAAAGTTATTTCCAGCCAGATAAAAAGAGAAAAACATTTCAGACAGAATTTAAATTTTTAAATGATCTTGTAGTATGCAGTATATAGAATTTGGGAATGCAGGAATGGAGAGAAAGAAATCCAACACAAAAAATTCAGCATAAGAATATAAAAAGTGCCCTCGCAGGTTTGGCTCAGTGGATAGAGCATCAGCCTGCGGACTGAAGGCTCCGGGTTCAATTCTGGTCAAGGGCACATGCTCAGATTGCAGGCTTGATCCTCAGATTGGGGCTCTGCAGGAGGCAGCCGATCAATGATTCTCTCTCATCATTAATGTTTCTATCTCTCCCTCTTCCTTCCTTTCTGAAATCAATAAAAAACATATTTTTAAAAAAAGAATATAAAAAGTATCTTGTAAATAGTAAGAATTTAAGTGATATTAGGGTCAATTATAACATGAAGTTGAGTGGTGAGAAATATTTGGAAGGTCCAGATCTGGTTTCCTTAAGGACAATCACTATAAAGTTCAGACTTTATTCTCTTAATAATGGGAGATATTCTGAGTGTGTGAATAGGAGTCCTGCATCCACATGTAGTCTGAAACTATATCTGAGATGGCTTCCTAGAATGGGAAAACAAGGGTCAACTTAGGACATCATCACACAGGCTGGTGAATGACAAGCCATGCTGGCCGGGAGTCAGCCTGCACTGGCTCGTGAGAGCCACATGCTAAATTTTCAGGATTTTTGTGAGTCAGTTTTTACATACAATCATTATTAAAAATTAAATTACCTATGTTTATAATTAAAGGATTTACATTTTAAATAGAGGTAATAAATACTCAAAACTGCTCACTGAATACTTATTTTACTATTATCTATGCCTTTGGGGTTATATGTATCTGTAAGATGCAAATAATATGAAATGGTGTACTGTTGTACACCTCTTCCCAACTCAGTGTTTAGTGACTTTATGGTGGTAGCTTGAAATCAGTCAGGATTGGAATATTTACACTACAGCAATTGACAAATGCTAAAATCACAATCATGATGATTTGTTTAATTGATTTTCTAGATTTAAGAAAATAATGGAGAAAATTATAATAAGGTAAATTCAACTTAAAAGTATGTCATACCTTTAGTTATTCCATTGTGAATAGCTCAAAACTTTATACACTATAATTCTAATAAAAATTATCCAGAAGTTGTTCATGTCATTATTGAGTAAGTAAAGTTCCAACTTATGTCTTTACTTTTTCAGAAGGTTTATATCAGAATCACAGTTGTCATTAGTTGCAACCGTAAGTTGGTTGGCTATGGGTACAAAAGTTTAGCAAATATCAACAAAAGCATTCTGTGAGAATCAATTAGATCTATGGAATTTACAGTAAAGAGCATAATGCATTTTTTTATACTTTTAAACTGGTGCTACATATGCTTTATATAGATAAAATTTATAATAAACATGTATATTTCTGTGTGCGCATATATACATACACATTTTGGGGGATGGGGATGTCATTACACACTGCTGGCAGCATTACCTTAGCAGTAGAAATGGGGAGGAAGGCATACTTTCAAAAAATATTTTAAGGCGATAATACAATGAAAACTAATTAAATATAAGAGGGTGAGTAGTGATTCAGAGATGTGTGAAGTTCTGAGGGCATTGACATGTAGTTTGGGTAAATATGAAGCAGAGGTAGAAAAGATTTGTGAGGAATGCTAGTTCAGTTTTTGACTGCTGTATAGATTTGGGAGTCATCGGCATTGAGAATAGTGCCGATGACTCCCAAAGGAAACCCTCCCGTTCTAGTGAAACACAGTTAAGAGAGGAAGACAGCAAATCCATGATTATAGTGCAGTATGTAAAGTGCTATGGTAAAGGAATGCACCTTCTGCTAAGAGAGCCAAGCCAAAAAAAGAGGTGAAAAGCATTATAAGAGGCTGAGCAAATTCCATGTCCTGTCTCATGTACTGAAGGAAGATAATGTATTTGATACATAGATATAGCCAAAGAGTATCTGGAGGAAAGAGTACACAGAGGAAAGAAAAAAGGTATGGAGGAGAGGCAAAAATCCACCTATGCCAGAAAGCTTTAACTTTATTTTGTAGAAAATTGATAACTTTCAAAGGATTTTATGCAGTTATCACTTTGACAGCACTGTGGACGGTGGATTAAAAGGATAAAAGTTGGGGAATAAGACCAGACAGAAGTCTTTCAAAGCAATTTTGGAGAGAAATGCTAAAGCTTTGAACTCAGGTAGTGATAGAAAAGTGGAAACTTAGTTAAAATCATAATTACTTAGTGACTGGATGTTTACATAAAAAGGGTCAAATGACCTCCAGGTGTATGTTTTGGTTCACTGGATGGGTAGTAATGCCTTTTAAATAGGTAGCATAATTATATAATTGATCATATAAACCAGGACAGATTTGGGAGCTAAAATTAATGGACATTACAGAATTTTTAAATTATCTTGCATTGACTAAAAATTATTTTTATATTATAGGTGGAACTATATACTGGCTCTACTCAATAATGAATTTCAAAAATAAAATTATTTCTAAAAAACTGTCACTTTTATTTTTATGACAAGAATATATCAGTTTGTTTACACACAGCTATGACTTATCTGTGTACCATGATCAATTCTACTCCATATATGTCTATTCCATATGCCTGCTCCATAATTTTTATAATTTGTTAAGAACAGTGTTTTTACTATGATGCTGAATTCTCCACAATTTGTTTGAAAACTAAATAATGCAATCCAAGTAGCTTTTCATAGCACATTACTTTGTTCAAAAAATGTTACCTGTTATTATTTTTATTACTATGAAATTTGTTTGCCCTAAGATTTGGAGTAAAGATAAAAGCAGATAACAATGTGTGAAGGTATCTATTCCAAGAGCAGCTGCAAGACCCTCAGATACCATGGTCACCACAGATACCCTCAGACACCACACAACATAGAACTCTGCTTCACATCTCTTCAAATGTAAACTGAAGGGATCTATTTTCTCTTTTCTACAGAATTTGTGAGTGATATTTTGTTTTTCAAACATAATCACATTACTGGTTAATCATCTGTAGATTATGCGCTTTGAACCCCATGTCCTAAGAGTGGAATCAAATTGGAACTGAATTTCACATGCAACCTGGTGAAGAGAAGGTGAATGAATCAGTGAAGTTTTTTCATTGTCTTCTAGATCCCCAACCTTCCATTTATATTCCTCCTAACCCCCTCTCAATGGTAATTCCACCCACATATGCAGAAGCATTGAATTTCTAAGTTACTTTCTACCATCTCCTCCACCCCCACCCCCCCCACATACACTCTCATCAAAAAAGGAAGAGATTTAATATCTGCCATTTATAGATGTTAACTGATTGATTGACTAATGGCACTTGAGTGTGAATGAGTTTCTGTAAATGCTTAACCATAGTCAGGCCTATGTATTTTGATCCTTTTTTCTCTAATTAGAACTGAAAAAACTGTATCCCTGTTAAAGCAATTTCAAGCATCTGAGAGAAGAAAGGCAAGAATGGTTCTGAGAGGTAAGGCCCACACTAAAGGTAAATCTGCTTGACTCCTTTTAGGATAATTGCGTGTGTGTTTTGGAGGGACGAAAGACTTCTCCTTGAAATGGCCTCTTAATCACTGAAGGAGACAGGTGAGGCTGTTAGAGACCTGTTCCTCTGTGTGTGGCTGCTGCTGTTTCCTGACCTCTGCACTGGCCTGGCGCCCTGCCACCCAGGACAACTATGTTTCTTGGGGTTTCTTTTACAGAAGCTTCACTTGATTCCAGACCAGATCATACACTGGGGTTGGAAGGCAATCCCACTAATGTAGGGTAGGTTGTTAGATGAACGAGCTGCAGGTAGACTATGGTGTGAGTTAAGACCAGCAGTCAGATTCATGGTTGTGCTCAAAGATGCTAAGTAGAGAATCCAGCTCTCTGGATTAATAAGATGCTCAAGGAGCCTGGACCAGACATCAGGAAGAAATCCAGGTCATCAGTAGGAGAAAGTGAAGGCATAATCTTCAAGATCAGGGTCCTAAGCAAGCCTGTGGTATTTGAGAAGAACGCAGAATAAAAGTACTGATTTGGAAACCAAGACTAGATGAATCACTGAGACTGTAGTCCCTGGAAACAGCTGCCACCTTGGGGTGAGGCAAGAAGGTTCCATATTCTGTGCAAGAATTCTTTTGGGGTCTTTCTCTAGTCATGTTACTTCACATGAACAAGGAATATACTATGCTAAGGAGAAATGCCCATCTGAAGCTTGTGCCCAGAATCTACACTCTTGCTCAGATGACCCTGAGCCTGTTTCTGGAGCCTGAACATGACCTTTCCATGTCCATTCTTTAAGTAACTGACAGCCCCACCTGTGTGGGCACCATTAGTGCTGAGCTGAGGCTATGAGGTGACTTTTAGGGAAAG
>NW_006299705.1:14591955-14592368 GCF_000327345.1 Myotis davidii
AAGAGGAAAAAGAGAGAGCTAGAATTTGGACAGGTAGTTCTAATTTCTACTCACTTGCACAGAAGACCCATCAAGGTGCAAAATGAAGCCGGAACTGGGAAGAGAAGGGTGAATGGCCAAGGGGCTCTTATTTGTGTTCTTGGGCCTGGTGCTCCGTAAACTTCCCTGACCAAAGGAAAAAAACTGACCCCAAAGCTTGAGATCTTCTTGAACTTCCAGGTAAGAATTAAGATGTGAGGGGAAACCAAGATGGCGGCATAGGTTAACGCCAGAGATTGCTGCCTCGAACAACCAATTCAAAAATACACCTAAAAGACGGAACAGACATCATCCAGAACCACAGGAAGGCTGGCTGAGTGGAAATTCTACAACTAGGAGGAAAGAGAATATCATACCCAGACTCAGAGGAGGCG
>NW_006299705.1:14593266-14612329 GCF_000327345.1 Myotis davidii
AAGAGCTTCACAGATAAGGAAAAGCTAAAGGAGTTCATCACCACCAAACCAGTATTATATGAAATGCTGAAAGGTATCCTTTAAGAAGAGGAAGAAGAAGAAAAAGGTAAAGATACAAATCATGAACAACAAACATGCATCTATCAACAAGTGAATCTAAGAATCAAGTGAATAAATAATCTGGTGATCATAATAGAATCAGGGACATCGAAAGGGAATGGACTGACTATTCTTGGGGGGGAAAGGGGTGTGGGAGATGCCGGAAGAGACTGGACAAAAATCGTGCACCTATGGATGAGGACAGTGGGTGGGGAGTGAGGGCAGAGGGTGGGGAGGGAACAGGAAGGAGGAAAAAAAGAGGAACAAATGTAATAATCTGAACAATAAAGATTTAATTTAAAAAAAAGAATTAAGATGTTAGAGGACAGCCTGGCCTGTGTGACTCAGTGGTTGAATGAGCATTGACTCATGAACCAGAAAATCAGGGTTCGTTTTGATTCCCTGTCAGGGCACATGACCAAGTTGTGGGCTTGATCCCCAATAAGGGATAAGCGGGAAGCAACGATTCTCTCTCATTGACATTTCTATCTTTCTCCCTTTTCCTCTCTGAAATCAATAAAAATATTTTTTAATAAATGATGTTATAGGACATAAGGTTTCTAAATCACAGCCCTTTCTCAAAAGAATTACCAGAATTTTCAAGTGTACAGGGTTTTACTTGTTTAATTAGTGCTTAATATTTTTTAAACCTCCAGTTTGGGGATTGTGAAACAAATACCTGGGGCTCAGGAGTGGGAAGAGTCTGTGGTAGCTTCAGGATACAAGAATCTCCCAATGGCATTTACATTGAAGAAAAAAAAGTTAAGTGAATTGGAAGAATTTAGATCCACTAGTCTGCCATCTTTAAATAAAACTTCCTTTCCTTATTGACTTCCTAGAATATATTCCTATGCTTTCTTTGGTATTTCTGGAAATGAAGTTTCTGTAAAAAAAAAAAAGTGTGTTATTAGAATATACATGTTTATTAATTTGCATAATGTATTATTTGTGTTCGTACTTTGCTTCTCATTACTAAATGTACTAGAAGAAAAAAATGTATGTTTAATACTAATGTTGTTCATAATCCTATGTCTATCTGTGAGATACTATGATATATATGTCCAGAATTTGTCTGGTTAAAACACACAAAATCCTTGCTTTGATGTAAAGTTTTTCCCACAAGTACATAAACATTTTGAAATCATACAAGAGAAGTTTAATGTATAAGATTGGTCACTTAGCAAGTTGATTTTTAGAGAAAATATGAAGGATACAATTATTAAATAATATAACCAAAATTTAATCAACCAAACAAGAATAAATACCATAAAATTAGTGTTGTCAATTTCAAAGTCACTTCAGGAAGACAGACATTTAATCCACTACTCAGAATATTTTTGGAAGTTCTCTTTTGGGAATTTTGGGTACCTCTGGTACAAGTCCTTTGAAGTATCCTAAGTGATGTGAATCTTCATCAGTTGAGGTCAGATTTTATTTTTAGAGAGAGCAAGAAGCCAATCAAAGCCAAGGCTGCTAGATTAGACACATGATCAAGCTGAGTTGTTCCACTTCTGACCAAAATCAAAGCATACTTACAAATCCTAGAATGGTGTGTTTACGTGGCTTTATACATTTCTACTGCATTGAAGACAATTTTAGATTAAAGTTAAAAATATGTTCTGAGTATCATTAGACTTTGTGATTAGCTTCCTAAGGTTATGATTTTAAAGAAAAATTACATTTGGGTATATAGCTTTTAATATACATTTTTTTAAGTAGAAAGTTTTTATTCCCACCAAAATGAATTCTAGGTGAATTAAATATATTTTTTAAATTAAGCTATAGATTTTAGAAGAAATTACAGGTGATTAGCTGACATCATAACAAAGTGAGAACCTTTAAAGAACATATTGAGCCCTGGCAGCTGTGCCTCAGTGGTTAGAGTGTCAGCCTGTGCACTGAAAGGTCACAGGTTTGATTCCTAGTCAAGGGCAGGTACCTGGGTTGCAGTTTCTATCCCTGGTCCTGGTGAGAGTGTGTGCAGGACGTATCCAATTGATGTGTCTCTCTCACATCTCTCTCTCTCTGTCTCTCTCTCTCTCTCTCTCTCTCTCTCTCTCTCTCTCTCTCTCTCTCTCTCTCTCTCTCTCTCTCTCTCTCTCTCTCTCTCTCTCTCTCTCTCTCTTCCCCCTCACTTCTACTCTCTCTGAATATTAATGGGAAAAATATTCTCAGGTGAGGATTAATAAAACAAAAGAACATATTGATATAATCAATGGTTTAAAAAATAAAACATCAGAAAAGATGCATTTAGAAAATGAAAACAAATGGATAAAGAGGTTTAATAAAGCCACATTTCTTTTAAGTAAAAAACACCTTAGACCTAGCCAGTTTGCTCAGTGGGTAGAGCATCGGCTTGTGGACTGAAGGATCTCAGGTTCCAGCCAAGGGCACATGCCCAGGTTGTGGGCTTGATCCCCAGTAGGGGGCGTGCAGGAGGCAGCTGATCAATAATTCTCTAATCATTGATGTTTCTCTCCCTCTCTCTTCCTCTCTGAAATCAATAAAACTATATTTTAAAATAAACAACCTTAAATTCTTATACTCAGTGAAAGTAAAGAAACACTCTCCTAGGCTATGGGAGTATAAATTGTCATGACTTTCCTCTTGGGCAAATTGGTGGTGATATGTAAGACATGACTGGAAAACATGTTATATTCTTTGACCTAGTAAGTTAAGGCATAAGAATGCACTTTAAGAAAGTTATTATAAATGCATGCAAAGATTTATATTCAAGTAACGTTTTTGTCCTAGTGAAAGAAAAGAAAATAATCTGATGTCCAACTATAGGGGATTAAATTAGTAAACTTCGGTATTTCCATATATAACAGAATAATTAATGACAGGAAAAAGTTGATAATATACAGGTTTTCTAACAATAACACAACTACAACCATTTTACTTCTATAGACAGACTAATCTATTTTCAAATACTCTTAATTCAGTCATTTAACGAGGAACAGACCTGTGTGAGTGTGTATTATATATCCATACTTTTGAAACACTCCCATGAGGCTATGCTGCACACTCCCTTCATTTCTGGATACAGTGTAATTTCTAGTCATGGACGTTTTCTCACTGGCAATGCCATAGACTTTAACCCAGCCTAGAATGAGGGCAGGAACCTCGCTGCCACCCGCACAGAGCTGCCTTCTTTGGTGGGCACATTGTACTGCTTTACTTTTTTATCCCGAGCAAAGAGGTTTCTACTTCCTGAGACATTCAGAGTAGGTGATTTAAAGTTTGTGATTATCACTTCAAGACTGTGTCTGTTTTTAATGACAATTTAAATCACAGAGAACAACATTGCCCAATCTACCGATACCTTTTCTACACCAGATGACCACTTAAACCCTATCTTTCTGCAGATCTTTGCACCCTCTCACATGTGTTTTCTTTTAGTTAATACTAAGAATATGATTTTGATTATGCATTTATTTTAGTGTGCTAAAGCTTGAGCTCCTTCATCATATTTCAGTTTTGTTTAATAGTTTATAGGGGTTAAAATATCTCCAATGAAATAACCAAGCTGCATTCAACTACATAGCAGAGGGTATTTTCTTAGTACTTGAGAAGAAAATACCCCCAAAAGGGGTCCTTTTAGGAATGATGGAAATGTCTCAATTGGAAAAAAAAGGATTTTTAAGCTAAAAAGTAGTTCTTGAGAAAAGGATAATACTGAAATATTGGAGATTTTTAAAGTTTGATTAAAAATCACATCTTTATATGGCATTTCAAAAATATCGATGAAATAATTTTAATCATTGGGTTTATAGTGTAAACTAAAGAGGTAAAATAAACTGTACATTTGATTTAGCATAAAACTCTAGAAAATTAAAAACGTTTTTAAAACTTTTATTAACATGAATAATCTTCTATCTAAACTATAGGTATGACACAGTTATGTTTCTCACCGTGGCGTAAGGAGCAGTGTAGAACAGTAGTTAAGATCATGGACTTCAGGGTCAATCATAACCCATTTGAGCTGTGGTTCTACCACCCACTCTCTGTGTTACCTTGGGCAAACTTCTATTTCCTTCCAGGTACAAAAGGCATAATAATCCGTACCTTGAAAGTTCATTAAAAGATAAATGAAATAATATATAAAGACCTTTGTAGAGTTCTTGGCTCATAATAAGCACTAAATAAGTGGTGGTTGTCATTATTACTACTAATTATACTCATTTTAACACTCACTAAATATCATATTGTTCTCTTCTGAATTGTCCCCTCACTCAGTTATGCTGCCTCTCTAAACCCATTTTAATTTCGATATTCTCCTGAGACATCCTTTACTTTTCTGGTTTGTGTTGATCTCTAATTGCTCCTTGAAATAGTCTTACTCCTTAGACCCAATAAACTATAAACTACTAGAAATTAGGATGCCTTCTATTATTTCTGAATTCCTTAAATTTATTACTAGAGGCCCAGTGCATGAATTCGTGCATGGGTGGGGTTCCCTCGGCATGGCCTGCGGAGATTGGGCCGAAACCAGCAGTCCAATGCCGTCTGCCACTCCTGCCTGCCACTCCCGCTCATCCCGGCCCAGCTGCGCCTGCCATGGGCTCACACCCAGTCAGTTCTGATTGGGAGAGGCTTGTGCTCTCACCAACCTTGAGTCCTGTGTCTGGCGCCCATTGGGGTGGGGGGGGTGGGCAGGCAGGGAGGGATGCAATTTGCCCTCCAGGTAGGCGGTAGCATCCAGATCTGTCTCACTGACATTTGTGCTGGTTGCTGGGAGCCACCTGGCAGTCGCTTTTATATTGTTTCTTCCTTGGGGAGCATCTAGGAAGGGAAGCAGCCATGTACCCAGTACCCGAGGCCAACTTCCAGGAGGTCAGCGGGGCTGTCAGGATTGTGCTGGTGGTGCCAGACCATCGGTGCCTGGACCATTATCTAGAGCAGTGATGGCGAACCTATGACACTCGTGTCAGAGGTGACACGCGAACTCATTTGTTTGGTTGATTTTTCTTTGTTAAATGGCATTTAAATATATAAAATAAATATCAAAAATATAAGTCTTTGTTTTACTATGGTTGCAAATATCAAAAAAATTCTATATGTGACATGGCACCAGAGTTAAGTTAGGGTTTTTCACAATGCTGATACACCAAGCTCAAAAGGTTCACCATCACTGATCTAGAGATTGGGCCTGCAGGACTACTGAGGGAGTAAGTGGTTGCCACCCGGCTGGTGGGCCTCTGGGATGGGTCTGTCAGCTGAGCAGCACTCCTGCTGTGGAAGCGCACTGACCACCAGGGGGCAGCTCCTGTGTTGAGTGACTGCCCCCTGGTGGTCAGTGTGCATCATAGCGACTGGTCAACTGGTCATTTGGTTGTTTGGTTGTTAGTTGCTTAGGCTTTTATATATAGAGATATCCCTGTTCTTGCTATTTATTTTACATAATAAACCACAAAATTCTGTAGCTTAAAACAATGACCCATCTCGTTATGTCTCATAATTTTTATGGGTCAGGAATTTGGACAGGGTTTGGACAGGTGGTTCTTCTATCTTATGGGGTATTGACAGAGTCAGTTAGTGGTAGATGGCCTGGTGTGAGAAAGATTACTTTGCTCACATTCTGGTGCCTTGTTAGAGATAGTGGGAAGACGAGGTTTAGCTGGGACTGTGAACATACTAATGCCTGCAGGTGGAGTGCATGCTGTCTCTAGCATGGAGGCCTCATGATCATTGTTGAGGTTCTTATATGTCAGCTCAGATCAGCATGGCCCTATACAACTAAGAAGTCTTGCAGCACCATCACTATTTGTTGAAGCAGCCCACCCATATTCACGGGGAAGGGGATACAGATCTCACCTTTTGGTGGAAGGAATGTTAAAGAATTTACAGCCATGGTTTAAAGTTGCCACAATTCCCTATGACACAGAGTCCTTTGAGAGTAGAGACTATGTCTTGGTCATATTAATTTCACTATCAATGCCTTGCAGATAGAGAGATATTTTTAAAATAAATTTTTAAAAGAACCATAAGGCATAAACTTTGAAAAAATGATTATAAACTTAGACTTTGTTTAATATTCTCCATAGTTAAGAAAAACAAAACTAATTATTTGAAAGGTTTTTTAATACCAAAATCTAACCATCACTGAATTTTACTACCATGAAACCAGTGGCCATATTAAACATTCCCTTACTGACTCCTAAGCCTTGTTAGTTCCTATCTCAATTTCTTTTCTTTTTTAATTTTCACGCACAAGTGTGTGTGATTTAAAGTCAGAAGATATGGTGTTTTCTTCCAATAATTCTGTGTAAGCCACTTCTTCAGAGCCAATTTTTTATTCCTTTTCAATAATAATAATGTTGCATTAGATAATATTTAAGGTTTAATAAGGCTCTAAATAAAACTCTGCAATTATGGTTTGACTATTCTTACAATAATAATGGGAGAGGGGCATAGAGGCATGGAGCGGTAGAAAGAATGCTGGTATCAAACAAAAATGGATTTGGGGTCCAGACCTCCCACCTTCTAGTGGTGTAACTTTGGGGATAATAATAATTTCTCTTCTAATAAATCTGGAGGTTGTGGTAAATCCAATGAGGTCATATATATGAAAATATTCATACAACATTTGGGAACTTTTCTCTCTTTATAAAGGTGCAGAGTGGAAAGTCATATAGGGTTTTAGACAGAATCTGTCCTTATACTAAGCACAAGTTTGGAGCATTTCTGTGAACAGGCATCTAGGCTGGAATATCTCCAGGTCCAGAACCTGCAACTAAATATCACCCCCTTCGCTTGGAGGCTGCATTTCTAATCATTGAAAACATGATAATTCAGCCGCTGAGCCAGTAGAGAGAAATTATTCATTACTGGGTTCAAGCCAAGGTCAAAAACATCAAACCCCAACCATTAAGCAAAATGGTGACAGCCATGGTAGTGATGACCCAGAGTGAATATATTGCTCATGGGAAGCAAGGTCAGGACTACAGCAGGCCTGAAAAAGGTTGCCGAGTCCACGTCAGGAACAACCAGCCTGCAGCCCAGAGATGTGTGTGAAACCGCACGTTCCAGGTGGCGTAGAAGAAAGAGTTCAGCAAAGGGGAGGCCAGCCACCAGCAGACAGGCACTGCAATGGACATCCCCGCTCCGACGGCATTTGCAAGTTTTGTTTCTGTGCTTCAAAACTCCTTCTTCCTCCAGCCTACACCTCCTCGCCTTGGCAAATTTGGGAAGGACATGGACAAAAGATATATTTTCGCTTTCCTGCGGAAAAAAGGCAGTTTGCTTTTTGCCTCCCCGACTCAGAGTAGAGACTGTGCTCACTTCTGCTCAGTCAGCCCCTGCCCCACGATTGCTTGAGGCGTTTATACTTTCACAGTCCAAGTAGAAGGATGCTGAACCCAGTGGGTTTAAGGACTATAGATGATTTTAGAAGTTGGTACCTGTGTTCTCAGAAATGAGAACTGTTTTCTAACATTTCTTTAATTTGTCTAGGCTTAACGAAAAATAGCACTTGTATCAGGGCAACATATGAGACGCAGAGTTTTGTGTCTAGTGCCTAGGTAAAAATGGAATTGTAATGATTTACTTGGGGGACGACAATGTGTGATAATGTATAAAAATATAGAAAGGCATGGTTGGATTCTGTATCCTATTCTCTATAGAGCTGACTATAGGAATATCCACCCAGATAGAAAAGTCAAGGAAGGGTCGTGCTCCGCCTTGCCTCTGTTTAAGACACCTTCTGGAGGCCCAGCGTTGGCCGGCCTGGGCCGAAGATTCACATACAGCTTTGGGTGTCTGGGAAATGCCTGTTTCATTAGGCCCCTGAACCCTATCATGTTACACTTCAGAAGTAGTGACCAGCTTACTTAAAACAAAGAAGCTTTGACCTTTCTCCCCTTCTGAAACCAAAAACAGATGAAGTTAAAGTGACTCATTTCCGGCTTTAAATATGCTCTAAGAAAAAGTTTTCAAGTAGTGTAGGGCCACGGGATTTTGTTATGTTTTGTTCTGGGTTGTTCTTTTGCCTTATTTTTATTCTGTGTTTTTACATAAATATCTCATTCCCTTCTTGTCAAGGTCAACGTATTTATTACTTATATTCTTAGTACAGCTATACTTCCTCTCTCTCTCTCTCTCTCTCTCTCTCTCTCTCTCTCTCTCTTTCTTTCTTGTTTATAACCATGACTCTTGATATTCCAAGTTTTAAAACCGCTTGGCTTTCAGCGGCTAAATCTGACAAGGTCAGCATTTTTCTGTTTATTCTGAGAATACTATTTACCCTCTGGCGTTTTTAAAAACAATTCTGTAAAACATCACTTGGCAAAAGTTTGTAGCATTCATAGAGTCTTCCATAAAGTCACATCACAATAAATGACAACTTCTTGCTCTGATTTTTGAACTCTTGAACAATCATCTCTACCTGAGTATTTGGTGCCTAAGCAGCTACAATAATCCAATTTTTTAAAATAAAATTATACATTTAAAATAATCTAAATGATTTAAAAATAATTACTTCCACTTCCATATGATATTCTGCTAACTTCAATAAAAACTAATTAAATGATTCTTATGGTTTACCTTTGAAAAGAGCCTAAGATATTTGTCAAAGATTCAAAGACAATCCACCAGGCCTGGGTACAGTTTTATGTTCACTGGAGCTACTGCAAATGCTTCTGCTTTAGCATGAACACATCAGATCCCAACAGCCCTTGGGACCAGGCTAAAAGCATAACTTCTAGCTGTGAAGTTTGAGTACAGAACATGTCTCCGTGACACTCAGAATTCCTCTCCACCGAGCTTGACGGTGAAGCCAAAGCATGAATACCTTCAAATTTTGTTAAGAAGAATTGTATTCACGGGACTGTGAGAAGAAAACATTTAACTCTAGCAAACACACTGCTCGTTCAGAATACACTGCATTAACACATAGATGTCTTTTTGGTGGAGGTGAGGGTTGGAGTGGGGAGAGAGAGCACACACATGTCATTGGGAATGTTTTGTGGTTTCTTCAAGAAGAGTAGGGAGGCTTGAATGTCTGGCTCAGGAGAATTAAGGAGCAGGTGATGCCTGGGAGGATAAACATTGCTAAGTCTGCATTTATTTCTTTAGCTCTAACTGCACATTAATTCAATAAGATGATCTAATAAAATAATGCATTTTTCAAAATGCTTAGCTAGCATTTTGGGAGGGTGGGCATTTTTATTATTTACCAAGGAATGCATCTTGGAACTGGTGAAGGAAGGAAGCTCTCGCTGTAGGCTGCTCTGGCCTCCAGGGGTCACCCTTCCCTTTAATGACTCTACAACAATAGTCAGACCCCACCCTACGGGACTTAGGTCTTTTAGCAATTTCTTGTGCCCTAGTAACTCTGAGAATCCCCGAGATTGCTTTTATGTTCAAGAACGTGTGCTGCTTGTCACTTTCTTCCTCAGACAGCCATCTGTCTCTGTAGCTGCCACACCCTCTGCCGGCAACCTCTTGCTGCCCGAATCTGACTTCCCTAAAGTCATTTCTGCTCTCCTCTTGCCAGTTTGTACTAAATGTAGACAAGGGCTTATCTGGTTATTCCCTACAGCACAATCAATAGCAGGATGAGATAGTTAGCAAAACTTGGCTGAAGGCATAAGGAAAACAGAAGGAAATAAATTACAAGGAAAAAATTTTAAAAATAGAAAAGTAGAACAGGATACTTGATTTTTCTGACTCTCCCCCAGAGTGTGTACACTTCCACAGGCATTCCCTACTAAATGTCTCTCTTTTACACACACACACACACACACACACACACACACACACACACCCCCCTTCTTAGTTCATGTTCCACAGGCCAGCTTGCTTCTCTCTCATCTGGAATCAAGACCCTCAAATCCTTTGTGACTGCCACAGATTTGTTTTCCTAAAAGGAAACGTGTTATGAGACACAAAGAATATAACCCTTTATGCTATCATATATACGCCAGCTTCTCTCTCCAATGCCTCAAACTTTCTCAGAATAAAACATTCGCATTATCTTATTTTAGTCAAGATGGGGGAGGGCATAAGCTGTGTGATTTAAAAGGCAGGATGTTTCTATATTCTGTCATTCATTCCTAAACAAATATTGGCATCCATGGGGGTACCCTGTTCCACTTGAAAGTTAATGACTAAAGTGAAGCACCCAGGGTGTCTTGCGATCATGTAGAATGAAAAGAAATAAGTGATAGGCATAGATACACGTATAAAAGGATAAAGCAATTACTAGATTGTGGAGGCTGACAGGTTAATCAGTTCAGACCCTGGCATTGTAGACTGAGGAACTGTTAGGAATTAGAAAGATGGTGAGACTTCTGGAGGAAAAGCAAAGACTAGGGGGATTGTGTATGGTGAAGTAGGAGATGGAAAAGAAACTGCAAAGCTGATCTCAAACTAGGGTTTTTAATATACTGCATCTCTGCAGCGAAATGGATTTCCTTGTTAAAGACTAGAGATTGATTAGAAAAAAATCAGGATGACTAACTCTGGGTTAGCCAGGGGCCAAGACCAGAGACACGAAATACAAAGCTCTCTGAGGCCTGACTTGTGCTTTCATGTGTCCTGTTACCCAGGAACTTCAATCAGGCCTTTAGGACGGGCAACAATTTGGTGTCCCTGCGAACCAGTATAGTTAAAGTATTTGTTCACATGTATTCGAAGCAGGGCCTCATGAGGGAAAAATTAAGAAGGAAGTTTTCTATTGGCAGCAGCTTTTATATCTGACCCAAAGTTGAATACTCTCTTCAGTAAATCAAAAACATTTCGGAGACGACATTCTGGTGATCAGCTATTGTTATCTGACGGGCTCATCCCCACTCCACATAGTCTTTCTAAGTATTTTTCCCAACAGGATATTGAACTTTCCTTGGAAATTTTGTAATAAATTCAATTTCCATCCTGTTAATTTTTTAATGATGCCTCAATGTCCCCTGGAGTCAACGGCCCTGGCATCATCTAGCTGCTCCACCTTTCAGCATGACTTTGCCAGTCTCATGCCACTACCACCTGGAGTTACTGGTGGCGGCACCATTAAACATGCCTTGCTCTCCACCTACCTACATGATAGAAAACAAACAGTGCGTGTCAGAGCACAAGATCCTTTCTCATGAGGACCCCACTAAAAGCTCGTGAATTGAAATGGATAAAAGTGGTGGGTCTAGGGCACAAAAAAACAGTGGGAATGGAGGTCAAAATACAGAAGATCTATATCCAAAATGATCCTCAACCTCAGTCATCTGGGTGTGATGAGTCAAATGAGGTTTGGGGCCACCTCTTTTTGCTCCTATGTCCTCAGAAATATTTAGAAATTTTCCCGAGAAATGTGCTACTTTCTAACTCACTTAGGAAATAAAACTTTGAACATCTCAATCCTGTCATTTCATTAACATGTTTTGCATGTAAACTTCTAATTGGTTTCTTTATTCTCATTTTTAAAATGAATATATTCTTCTACATTAACATTTTATATAAAATCATGGTCTAGACATGTACATGTACTGCTAAAATTAAATCATCAATAATCACTATCTAAAATGAATTACATTCCAAAAGCTCTGGCTAATGATTTATCTCTTCTTCATGGAACCGATCTCTATCAGATTGATTTATGTAGCAGCCAATCATGTTTCAGTAAACTGCAGCATGCACATGCATCTTTAAGTGATGATAAGCTGTGGCTGTCCATTTGTTTGTACAACACTAGCAAGAAAAAAAAAGGAATAAAAGAAAGAAAAAGAAAATCTGAACCTCTTTCAAAAGCCTCATATGATGACCAAATTCTCTAAGAAATAATAATGGTCGATTCAATATCAGAGTTCAGAATAACTGATATAGTATCAAGCTTATGCAAAAATATTCAAAAATTATGAACATTAAAATGATGACATTTGATGCAGAGAATTATTTGCCTTTGCATGTTTACAGTGTTTGCTTTGATAGCAAGGTACCTTTTTGCACATTTACATTATTTGCTTTGATAGTAGATGCTTTTGTTAGTTGTTAAAGTGATTGACAACCTCATGCTGTTCTATTTAATTGCCTTTTCTGCAATGCAAGGTTCTGTGTTTAGAAGACTCTGTTTCATAAATAAATCCAAAGTGTGTGTGTGTGTGTGTGTGTGTGTACGTGTGTGTACTACAGAGGTTTCATTTCTCAAGCCAGTTCTATAACTGTTCAGCTACAGCTGTCGCCATATTTATCTGTATTTACATTAGAGTTCACTCTCATCCTTCATGTTTTTTGCCTTTTCTATGTTTAAGGAGATTAATGGATCTCCTTGTGAGAATGAAAGCCTTTTTATACAGCTCATCATGTTTGACGGAAGAGTGGTGGTATTGGACCTATAAGGTTTTAGTAAAACATTCAAACTTTCAAGGCCTAAACAATTATTCCCCACAAGACTATGTCTAAAATTTGAAACCTGTAAGGATTTTACATTCCACCTGAATTTATAGTCTAGCTTTTATATTTGTTCTCTCAATTATTAAAGGTTAGGTAGCAATTTTTTTAAGTTATCAAAATAAAATATAGAAATACTGCTTTTAAAGGGATTGTCACATGATAATTTCAAAAAGAATCTCTCATTGAGCATCTGGTCAATATTGTGGAAGATAACATATGTAGCTCAATAACATTAACAATATTTTTTAATCAACCTAAAAATTCAGTTCAAGCAATCTTAGAAGTTATTACTATTATGATGCCTTATTCTACTTTTCTTCAGGATATATTTCAAGATGGTTATTATTCTAATTTTTTTTTTTAAATTTACTCACTCTTGGTTATTTGTCAAAGGTCTAGATGATTTTTAACACATTTGATAACAAATTCTGAAATGGTTCTACAGGTCAGCACACATGGTATAAACACTATGGTAACTGTTCCTCACCATGTGTTTTGAGCTTAAGTCAAAGAGACAGTGATTTTAGAAACAAAGAGATGGAGAAATGAAGTTCAGACTAGTGCTTTCAACTAGTCTGAGAAATAAAAGTTGAGTCAAGTCTGGTTGTTTCCATTGTTAAATGAGGCAGGATGATGTGGAAAAAAATGCTTAAATTTAAGCCCCGACACTGCTATTTTTACCTACGTGTGAATCTCTTAACCAATCTGGGTTGTTTCATCATCTATAAAACAGAAATACACAATACCCTAATATATAAAAAGCCAGGGGCCGTCATGACCGAAACAACTGGATGGACAACCAAACAGCAGACTGCGTGGGACGACCAAGCTGGCAGGGGGGTTAGTGAAGAATGACCAAACGATGGAACATCAGGCTGCATGGGGTGACCAGGCTAGCAGGGGGGTTAGTGAGGGACAATCAAGCGACTGAACAGCAGGCTGTGTGGGATGACCAAGCTGGTGGGGGGGGCAGTTTGGGGAGACCAGGCCAGCGGGATGGGGCCAGTAAGGGTTGATCAGGCTGGCAGGCAGAGGCAGTTAGAGGTGATCAGGCTGGCAGGGGGGGAAGTTAGGGGCGATCAGGCAGGCAGGCAGGTGAGCAGTTAGGAACCAGAAGTCCTGGATTGTGAGAGGGATGTCCAAGGGGTCCTGGATTGGAGAGGGTGCAGGCTGGGCTCAGGGGACCCCCCATTCACGAATTTCATGCACCAGGCCTCTAGTCTACTTTATAAAAAAACAGCCAACTCTGAGTGACATGGAAGGACGAGAGTCACAAGAATAATATATAGCCTCCACTCCTCACTTTCTGAATCTCCCTCTCATTGGGTAAATCCAACCTGAATCCAGAGGTCAGGGAGCTCACTGATGTACTTCATAGGGCAAGTCTCCAGGACAGAGGAAGGGTGAAGAATGATGAAGAATAGATTATGAGAGATAAATGGAAAATACCAATATAGATATGAAAGAAAAGTAAGGCCCTGAAATAGATAATCCAGAGTTAATCATATTTTGATAATATAGTAAGAGCAAGACTATGGAGGAGGTACATATAGATGGAGCCCTAAAGAATAAGAAGGAGCGAACCACACAAAGAGATAGGCAGAGTGAATTCTAAGCAGAAAGAATATTATCGGCAATATCTTTAGGGCAGGAAAGAGCTCTTTATGTTATGAGATTTGAAAGAAAAACCATGTGGCTTCACAAGTTAAGTTAAGGAATTTAGACCTAATTAATTGTGCAATGGGTTTTAAACAGGAGAATGACATTTCGAAGGACCCTTCTGGATACTGTGTAAAGAATGAATTGAACAAGAAGAATAGGGGGAAATTTTTTAAAAGACAAAGAAAAAAATTGTTTAAACTAAGCATACAATAGATGAGATGTCACTAGGCAAAACCAAATGATTAAGTACTAAATAAGTCATACAGACCACAAAGCTTATAAGTGTTCAGAGAAAGGATAATGCCTTTCAACTTCAGTTAGTAATGATGGTTTGTGGAAGACAGGATTTAAGCTAGACCTTAAAGGCTAATACAGAATTAGAACAAATGGAGAGAAATGGGGTGCCAGTTCCAGAATACAAAGTAATGGAAGTCGGGTAGTATTTGGAAAAGGATCAAGGAAGCATTTTTATTTTTTTGAGAGAGGAGCAAAGAAAGATGGGATTGGATCCAGAAAAGAGGAGGATATACATGATTCTGGGCCTTAGTTAATTATTTTTCTGCTTTTCCCAGATAAAGTTTAACTCTTAAACAGGTCTTTCAATAAGTTTGGAGAAATTTTTCAGCTACTTTGAACCCTAAAGAGGTAGGTACTTTTGGATTTACCCTCTCAAATCATATCACATAACCAAGTTATCAGCTACAGATCCAGTTTAAAGCTGGTCCTGACTAATAATTCCCCAAGTCTTGCCAAGCCAATGGCATAAGTATTGATTACATTATCTGCTATTTTAGAGTATCCGCACCATAGCTTGCTTGGTACAGAAAACTAGAATGAACTAGTACTTTTTTTGTTCTTACTATTTTTTTAAACTTGAAATCTGATATAATTGATGATGGAAAATGAGTTGTCTTTTTATTGGCATACAAAATACGAGGAAAAGTAGAGACAGCATTTATACAAAATTTCTAAGAATATAATTTTAGTTTTTAAAAGAGGACTATAGAAAGCTATTTTTGAGACATTAAAGCTGTAACCTCATTTGTGTACTGTGCATGTATATTTCATTTTGAATTGTTTGGTTATTTTTTTTCCTAGAAAATGGCATAAAATTTTCAGTTGGTTGGTGTTTTTAAATTTCAGAATGCATTTGTTTATTTTCATGTAAGAGGTGTGATTGTCAATATACTTAATTCTATAAGTCATTTTTAATCTATCATATTTAATATATCAAGCAATCAATGATATAAATATTATATATTCACATGCAGAATGGAAGAGTCAGAGCATTTAAAACATTTGCTCTAGGTCACATAATAAGGACACAACTAAAATTTGAGTTGAGAAATGATTGAGGAAAATAATTTTCTTACATTGCTTATTTACAATATTTTGAACCTCCTTCTGAGGGCATCAGAGTCATTAACAAAACTCACAATAATCTCAATTCTCCTGTGAGGAAAGTGAAGTTACACATATGTTAGTATTTCACAATAAGGCTACTAATGACCAAGTGAAATTATGGTAAAGAAAGCAAACTAGGAAACTCAACCAAGACTCAAGTTACAAAGTGCTTTCACTTATGGAACCCAAACACACCTTCATTTGTAATTCTATTGTATCTGTGATTGATTAATTCATGGCTAGCTCAATAGATTGTTAAGAAAATGAACAACTGAATATTAGTAAATGAAATGCTTTTGGCTTCCTTTCTATGCCCATCTGAATCCCTCACTTGGTTGAAAGCTGTGCTAAATTTCCATCTACTCCATGTAGGCTTCCTGACTAAAGAGACCATTCATTATCTTTTGCTTAGACTACCATGTCCCATTCTTTTGGGCAGCACTTTTTCCCTAATGAGTGCAGTCCTAGGGGGATAAATCCAGGTGCCTATTTTTACCTCTAAGAGATAAAAAAAGTTTGGCTCCTTCTGCCAAAACTTTCCTCTTACCACCACATTACAGCTTCATTTAAATTTGGACAACTAGATCCTCTTTACTAGGAATCTTGAGCAGAGTAACACAAGAGCAGAATAGAAAACAAACAAACAAAAAAGAGTAGGTAGACAGAGTTGTTTTGAAGGACCACCTCAGAAGCATACACAGGAATTTAATCAATATTTGCTGAATTAATTTTCCATGAGAAGAGTGAATAAGAAAGTAATCATCAAGTAAGAAACTACTCATTGATTATACTTGTCCAATAAGATCTGAAAACATCAAAATGCAGACTATTCACTAATCACAACATCTATAAAATGAAGCCTTATTCATATAGAAATTCTACAATTTTTTGCTAAACACTATACTGAAGACTTTTAGCTCATTATTAAAATCCATTAATACAACCAACAGAAGAGAGAGGAATGTGGAGTTAATAGTCAAAGAAAAGTAAAATAATAAAATGGAGTTCGTCATGCCCCATGGCCTTTTCTGCAATATTTTAGTGCATTCCTTTGATAAGCAAATACCAAGATCACATTGCATTCATAACACACTAGGAACTTGCACAAATAGGGATTGATTTCATTTTTTATTATTCAAAAATTCTAAATGATTCTTTTAGAGTGCTTGTGAACAGTTTAGTTTGTGGTATTTGGAAAGTTCATTGTGTTGTCAATGATTTTCACAAATAAAAGAATACATAAAATGCAGAAAGCAGTGTACAGAGGTATAAATAAAACATAGAAGTAATAACAATACTGCCTAATGGTATAGAACTTTACTGTTTAAAAGCACTTTAATGATTATGGTTCAAATGATTTATAATATATGAAAGGAATTAGAATGACTATGGAGGAATTAAATAGTCTTTAAATACCACTCATACATACATTTAGAGACACTACATTTTCAGAAAAAAATACTTTATTCTCTATACATGGTATATTATATATAATATAGTATAGATTAAATTTACTATTATATATAGAAACTTTTAAAAATAACTTTGGCATAAGAATGTATTTCATTTTACTCTGAGTAAATAAATGTTGGCATTTTACATACAAAGGATGATAGGAATAATATTAAAATATTGCTTTTCATAGCGATGCTTAAAGCATTTGGCTTTCCTCCATAATTCATGTAATTTTTTCCTCTTTTAATAGCCATTTATATAACTATGTATGATGAAAGTTAAGAAGTGCCCCATCAGGAGGGGATGAAAGGCTGGCAAAACTTGAAAAATTATAAACTAAACAGAAGTGATGGTTATAGTCCCCCTTTCACATAAAAATATCATAAAGTATTTCCTGTTTTGTCCCATTTCTCAGTTGGAACATATTCTCATAGAGGGAACATGAATAGATTAAAATTTAACTTTTTCTTCTTTAAAAAAACATAAGCATAATCACTTTTGATTTCTTTTAAGTAGTTCAATAAACAATGAGTACTATTTTAAAACTACAGGCATTCCGTGGGAATCTCTCTGGAAAGAACTAACTTATATTGGATGTCATTTTATGAATTAAGTTTATGAACAACTATAATCTTTTTGCGATATACAGTGCAGTAAAAACTAATTCTTACATGTCCCTTTTCATCCAGGGTACACAAAAGACTCAAATTATATCTGTCAAAATAACCTAAGGTGATTTTTTTCTGTGTGAAAGGAGGGGATATTAAAATTGCTGATACTTGTCAGGAGTTTCCTAAATTTACAAATGATCTTCTTGAAGCTGAGTACACTGGGATGTCTTAGTTTGTCCTTAATAGGATTTTCAGATCATCTCCCCACATAAAGAGGGTTTCTGCACCGTAGATGAAATGTGTGTGGGCATACGGAGAGGACAGCAAGCAGGTTCCTCAAACCAAGCTCTTGCTTGAAGAACTAGAGAACTTTTACTGAGCTTAGGAGGATCACTCAGAGACAAAGGAATAAAATACTAAAATTATAATAACATGCCCTAGACATTATAAACTTGGGAAGAAGATAGTGGGAAATCATGAAGGGCTAGCCACACATACACTTCCATGTAGTCTAGAGGCAAATGTGCTGAAATATATTGACATATATTAAGAAACAAATGGGCCCTGCACATTTGTTTCAGGGTCATGTAGGAAGAGGACCAGGGGTCATGTATCACATTCTGGAGATGGGTGGGGAGGAATTCCAGAAGATCTAACTGTGTTGGCGAAGTGGGAGAAAATAGAAATGAGTGATATTTTGTCTTGTGAAAGAAATAATAAAGAGGACGAGAGTAAAAGGTCACAAATAAAATAATATCCCTTTGTCAATAATATTTATTAACATGTATTTTATTCTATTTCTACCTTTCTCAGAGTCTAGGTTTCATAATACATATGTATACGGACAATAAGCCATTAATAATTTCATGCTGGAATAATATTTGCTTCTGTCCTGTACACATTTATACATCAGCTTAGTTGATATTCATATCCATCAACCACATTTTATGTCAGAAAAATGAGGCTTAGAAATACTAGTTTTTAGACCTATTAGTTGGAGAAATAAGCTAGAACCTGAGTTTCTAATTATCTATTTTGTTTTAAATTAAATAAATAAGTTTGGATATAAGTTTCTTTTCCCCTTTGAGTAAAGGAGAACTAGAATGATTCCAAAAGCAATAATACTAAATCTAAAATATTGTGGCTAGAAGGGGTAAATGGGGAAATAAAGGGCACATATGTAATATTTTCAATAATACTAGTAAAATATAAAAAATATATTGTAGTCAATATGTATTACATTATGGATATTTCAGCATGAGTAACTACTGGCTGCCTTGTTGAGACCTGCTTTTGCTCATCTAACCTAACAACTAAATCCTTAAAAATTATTATCAATTTCATTTTAGTTTTCTTGAAGTAGAGAGGCAGGTATTTATGCAGTGTTCCCCCTGCTAATCTTCTAAAAACTCCTCTAGCTCTTCCCTCTCCCCAAATGTCTCAAACACAAGATC
>NW_006299705.1:14612409-14627788 GCF_000327345.1 Myotis davidii
CTCCCCCTTGCTGCTCACACCCTACTGCTCCAAAAGCCCCACTTTTCATATATGTGACCCTCTCTGCTTCTCATATCTTCAGAAATTATACCCTGACCCTCCACTCTAACCTCTTAGCTCTGGGAGCAGTTCCCCAGAATGCTTGTGGATAAAATTCCCCATACTTTTTATATATTGATCACCAAACTTCATTCCATTTTTTCTAAATCTCAAATATTTCTTCTTGGGGGCAGTCACCTAATTCACAATGGTTCCTCTTTTCCAAAGATGGCTTCTTGATTCATGACTATAAAAGGAGGCTCTTCCTCTGGAATACAGGTTATTGATTCAGGATAGGTGATTATATTAAGGGCAGCTGACCCAAGCTAATAGAATCAGCTTCTCTTTCCCAGAAACTTGAAACTTAAAAACTAGAGGAGTCACAGACTGAGAGATGCCGGGGCTCAGGCAAGCAGAGATGAAATGAGAAGAGCTACAAACTGAACTGCTTCTGAGCCCTCCAGAGCTTTCCTGCTTCCTTCCCTCCTAGGGTCTTGTTTTACTTCATCCTGGGATGTCAATGAAATACCCCGTGTTATTAAAGTAAATCCCTAACAAGAGTTAGTTTTTGTTACGGATAAATCCATTTTTCAAAATGATCTAGACCAGGAGATGGCTGGTTAATTGAAATGTCTCTTCAAGTGGGAAATCATAGAAGTGTTGAATACGTCAAACCCTTTATTTTAACTTAAAATATAAAAACATATACATATTTACCAATTATTTTTATATCTTCTAATTGAAGTTTGCACTGCTATTCTTATACAAACCACAGCCAAAATACAATTACCGTGATTTCTAGTTTAACCTTCTTCAAAGTGAAATGGGAGCTTTAAAGCTAATTGTAAAGCAATCTGGATACAAAATCCTTCCAAATTTTAAAGATATTTTCCTGATTCATTGTTGTTTTATCCACACACGATTCTTGACCAATATTGTTTTAATCATTTTACTTTACCAAGTTTCTCAAATATTTCATTTTGTGTGTTTTTTTTGTTTGTTTGAAGTCTCATCCTTTATTTTTTATTATTTTTTTATTTTTTATTAAATGTATTGTGGCTAATTGATTAATAAAATCCTATAGGAGCGGTTCTCAAACTGTGGGTCGCAACCCCTTTGGAGGTTGAACGACCCTTTCACAGGGGTCGCCTAAGACTATCGGAAAACACATATATAATTACATATTGCTTTTGTGATTAATCACTATGCTTTAATTATGTTCAATTTGTAACAATGAAATTGGGGGTCACCACATCATGAGGAACTGTATTAAAGGGTCGCGGCATTAGGAAGGTTGAGAACCACTGTCATTAGGTTTCAAGTGTACATCTCTATGTTACATGATCCGTATACTGCACTGTGAGCCCACTACCCAAAGTCAAATTATCTTCCATCACCATATATTTGCTCCCCTTTACCATTTGCTACACCTTCACTCACCTCCCTCTGGTAAACCATAGTGTTGTCTATGTCTATGAACTTCAGTTTTATAACCGACACATGAGTGAAATCTTATGTTTCTCAGCTTTTCTAACTGACTTATTTTGCTTGGCATGATATTCTCAAGGTTCATCCATGTTATCACAAATGGCAGTATTTATTCTTTTCTTATGGCTTGAGTAGTATTCCGCTGTATAGATGTAGCCACATCTTCTTTATCCAATCCCCTATCAATGGACACTGTGGTTGTCTCTATGTCTCGGCTACCATGAATAATGCTCCAATGAACATAGAGGTACATATACCATTATGGATAAATTTTTCCCAGTTTCTCAGGTATATAACCAGAAGAGGGATTGTTGGGTCATATGGTAGCTCTATTCTTAATTTTTTGAGGAACCACCATACTGTTTTCCATAGTGACTGTGCCAGTTTACATTCACAATAGCAGTGAATGAGGGTTCCTTTCTCACAACTTCTCCAACACTTGTTATTATGTGTCTTGTTACAATAGCCATTCTAACAAGTATAAGGTGGTATCTCATTGTAGTTGTGATTTGCATTTCCCTAATAGCTAGTGAACTTAAAAACATCTTTTCACGTATCTATTGCCCATTTGTATGTCTTCTTGGGAAAGGTGTCTGGTCAGTGCCTCTCTGCGCATTTTTTAATTGGATTGTTTGTTTGGTGTGAGTTGTATGTGATCTTTATATGTTTTGGATATTAACCTCTTGTCAGAGCTGTTATTTGCAAATACAGTCTCCCATTATATTGGTTGCCTTTTTGTTTTGTTGGTGGTTTCTTTTACTGCACAGAAGCTTTCATTTAGTTTTAATACACACAACTCTCTTTTTTTTTACATTAATTCATCAGGAAATAGGCATTAAGTTCGATAATTATAATACCACAACAGGCATAAATAGGTTTGGAGAGAAACATAGTTTACTCTTATTAAGCATTCAGCTCACTGGTAGGAGAAAATGTGCACAAATGTGATAAAGAATAAGCATCTAACACTAGCATTTAGTATGCTGTGGGCATTAGTGCATTTTACAGGGGAAATAGAGGGCACCCATCAATCTAGAGAACTAGTTAAGTGGAGGTAGACTAGATGAGTATCCATTGGACTTAAAATCCAGAAAAGGCCTGGCCAACATGAGTAGGATATTCAGTACAAGTCAAAGGAAAAATGTTAAGTAAATGAAAATCCTGCAAATTTACCCCTTTTCACAATTTTGCATATATTAATAGTTTGATACTAAAGAGATAGCATGGCTCATTGAAATAAATCATAAGCTGCATTTGGGTTTAACAGTTACATTTACCCAAGCTTAACACATCTTAACAGACAAAACAACTACAGTTTTCAATAACCAAACAACTACATACTTCATCTACTTCATTAAATTCAGACAGAAGGAGTTTTAAGAAATCTTTTAGATTCTCTGAAAAAAAAATGTGTAGTGATATTATTTATAATGAAGACTGCACTTTTCAACAATAATTATTATCTATTTCTTATTATGGATAAAAATAGCTTTAATCAATAAGGGGACATTAAGAATTACAAAATGAGCCCAACCAGCGGTGTGGCTCAGCAGTTGAGCATTGACCTATGAACCAGGAAGTCGCGGTTTGATTCCCAGACATGCCCCAGTTGTGGGCTCGATCGCCAGTCGGGGGTGTTCTTTATATGTTTTGGAGGTAGCTGGTCAATGATTTTCTCTCATTATTGATGTTTTTAATCTCTCCCTCTCCCTCCTCTCTAAAATCAATAAAAATATATTTTTTAGAAAAATAATAATAAAATGTAATTTTTAATTAAAAATATCTATATATATATATAACCTCAGACAATATTACTGAATACCCTTGCTATTAGTTTTATTGTATCTCTGACTAAGATTTTGTGTGGCCCTAAGTTTGTTATCAAATTGATACTAGAATGTGAAGTATGATTTTAGTTGACTGTGCTAGAGGATATAATAAAGAATATGGAATTGCCTCTTGAAAATTCATCAGATGATCTTTCATATCATTAGGTTGTAAATTTCTAAAATTCTATGGTCATCAATATGTATTGATTAGTCTCTGAATCAGTCAGTAATTATAGATTATTTGTGAAGTCTACACAACATTGTTCATCATGAATCCAAAGGAAAATTGTGTAATCTATCTGTATTAGAGGAGCAGCATATATTCAGAATACCTATAGGCAATTCAGAGCTAATGAGATTGTTTTAAAGGATTAATTGATACACAGGGTACCAAATTCCTAACTCTTAGCAATTGGAATCACCCCAAATTTCTTGATTGAACCATTCTCTAATGGAACTTCCAAGTTAGACCCCAATTCAGAATCTCTTGTGTTCATTTTCCCAGTAACAACTGTGTGTAACTTCAAATGAAAGAAGGAGTCATCAGTACTGAGTTCCTACTCTACAAGCCAACTGCTATCAAAGCCAAATCCACTGCCACCAAGGACTGTGGAGGTAGGAGTGTGAGGAAGACCAACAGAGACAGATGCTAAAGAAACAGTGGAAAGGGAAGCTAAAGCTGCTGATCATAGTGATGAGAATGCTGTGAGACACCACCAGAGGCAATGTGGAAAAGCTGTCATTTTCTGGGTCACAACAGGAGTACATGCTGGCATGTAGCAATCAGAATAGGGTGGCTCACAGTAGAGAAATAATGTCACACTGTCCAAGAGTGAACACACAAGTGGGACTGCTAACAGCAAAAGGATTCCCCACCAGCAGCTCCTAGGCTAGGAAAAGGACTAAGTCATTCATACTGTCTGTGGAACTCTCTGCAGGGCTCCATTGATCCTGTGGTCTGCACTCATGCATGTGGCTTGAAATACCTTCAGCTCAGTCATCTGTAAATATAAGCAAAGATTGCTTCCTCTCCCTGTTATTAGAAAGGACAATGACAATGACTGCATAGGCTCTGCAGGTAGGTAAGTGTTAGGGCAGTAATTTAACACTGTCTTTTACACATCCCTCCTTCACCCCATGAGACATTTTTGGGGCTGAAATGTGATACCTTCATTTGATAGTATACTAGAGTCCTGGTGCATGAGTTCGTGCACGGGTGGGATCTCTCAACCTGGGGTGGTGGTGGGGGGAGGACCATAGGAGGTTGGTCAGCCATGGGAGGTTGGCTGTGGGAGTGCACTGACCACCAGGGGGCAGCTCCTGCATTGAGCATCTGCCTCCTGGTGGTCAGTGCGCATCATAGCTACCGGCTGATCAGTTGGTTGTCCAGTCATCTCCTTGTAACAGTTGCTTAGGCTTTTATATATACAGATCAAGATGAAGGTGGGGGTAGTATCTTAATCTGATCAAATCTCTATACATGTAACAAACATTCAGTGGATATCTCAAATGACACATTCATTAATTCCCACCCTAATACATAAGATGCCTATCTCTGAATCCCAGTGCTTTGTGGGTACTTCTCTCATAATGCTTACATTTGAAATATAGTAATTTGATCATCTACTAATTCATCCACTCAGCAAACATTTTTAAACACTTGTGCTAAGTATTGTCTTGTCAATGAACAAGACAGAAAAGGTTACTACCTTCATGAAGTCACAGCTCAGGGTGATAGACATTTTAAAAATTAAACAAATTATTATAAAAATTACAATTTAAATAAGTCATAGATATGAAGAAAGGCCAGTTGCCTAGACTATAGTCCCTTTGTCAAGACTGACTTACCAAGTCTATGTCCAGTAGCAAATGATATCCGGCACAGAGTAGACACTTAATAAAAAAATATTTTATTAAAGTGAGCTAATGAGTGTAAGAAAAATTTATTATAAGATGGTAAGAACAATTTAATTTGTGAAACTTTATAAGTAATGTCTTTTCCCTCCCATCATTATTTTGCTTTTCATTCCTTAAATAGTATTTGAATGTTTTTTTTAAAAAAAAAACTATTTCTAAGAGATACAGACTATTTTTAATGTGCTAGATTTTCAGATATGAGCCATATTTTTGGAAATCTAGGGCAAACGTTTGCTGTAATCCACTGTAACATTTGACCCTGACTCAGAGGTCCCACTCTTTTTGATGCATAGGCTAAAATTCTATCCTGCTTCTCTTATTTTAGGTGAGGTGCTTATCAAACCTGCATCAGTTATTTAAAACTCTCAGATATACTTTTGAACAGAGCAGAGGAGGGCAAAGAGAAAAAATGAAGCTGCCTTTTGAAAAGCCCTGACATCTATACATTCAACTGTCCTGAAAGAGTGAGTGATGCATATAAGATTCTGTTCCCCTTGAGTCTGACTGGTGAGGCCCGGTGGTTGAGCATTAATCCACGAACCAAGAGTTCATGGTTGGATTCCTGGCCAAAGCACATGGCTGGGTTGCAAGCTTGATTCCCAGGAGGGGGCATGCAGGAGGCAGCCCATCGATGTTTCTATCTTTCTATTCCTCTCCCTTCCTCTTTCTCTGAAATCAATAAAAACATATTTTTAAAAAAGGCTCTGTTACTTTTGGGAAATAGTTGGACTACAGAATGTAAGCTAAGTACTGTATCTCTTATGCCTTCCTGAGGTTTGCCTCTGTTCACTGGTATTTCCAGGGCTGACCGTGAGTTCCTACAGTCAAAGAGTTAGTGCCTAGCACAGCAGGGGACCCAAACTCTGCTCCAACCCTCAAGACAGCATGGCTCAGTCCAATGCAATGATGATTGCTAATTATTTGGAATATTACTCATGGACAAATCTAAAAGTATCTGTAAACCCAATCCTAAAAACTGTGAAAAATAATATACATACTTATTATAGGTTCCGTTAGTAAGGGACACAGGTTTACACATGCATCGTTACCTAAAAATTCTCTTCCAGTTCTGTGCTTTGCATTTCCTTATTGCTTATGACCATCAGAGATGGATGATCTCTGGCAATACTAAGGGTCAGGAAAAGGTGGTGAATGGCTTGTTACTAAACATTTAAATCTGTAATTGCCACCATAAGGAATATGAGTCCGTCCACTGAGGTATACTCTTCTCTGGGATACTAGAAAACAAAAATATATTGCTCTTAAACCCTCAGGCAATTTCCAATTCAGTGAGAAGAAACAAATGTTACCCAAGTAATGCTGATGCAAGGCAGAAGCTAAATGCAAAAACAAAAGTTATCAATGCATGGTCATGAGGGCACAAAGGAGAAAAAGGGAGAAGGGAGGAGTTTGGAAGCAGAGACGTAAGTCCAGCATCAGTGGACATTGGTGCCTAGTATCTGTACTCTGCAGGCCATGATAACAGAATGAAGCGATGAGGACTAAAAGCATGGGAGGAGGCAGAATCCGGAAGATGAAGTGCTCTGTTGAACAGAGGTGGGGGCAGCGATGAGATGGAGCCAACGATGGCATGGACTTCAGCAGCCACCAAGTTCACCCACTAGATGTCTCTAACCTTTGTAAAGCTGTATCTGCAGGGATTATTTATTTAGTTTAGGTTTGGGACATTATCCTATGAGAATCCCGATGCTTTGGTACATTTTGTCTTCAGAATTTAACAGAAAACTCTATCCTTGCCTAGGGTGGCATTTGCTGCTATAAATCACGACATGCTGGGTTTTAGTTGCAGCTGTAAGCTGAAATATGTCTCCTTTTAACTTCTACTCAGTGGTCCCAGTTCTGCCCTCAGGAGCTAACATAGATTAAGTTGCATCCCTCTTCTGTACAGCAGCCCTTGAGCTGTCACTGTGAGACAGCGCCAAGTCCCTCAGGCCGTTAGGTCCTTGAGCTATCCATGTGGACAGGGACTCTGCTCCCTATGTCATCCTGGTCACCTTCCTCTGCACATACTCTAGTTTGTCATCTCTCTCCTAAGATAGGAAACCTGCCCAGGACACCAGTTTCCAGGGGACTGTGACTGGGGAGAGTAGCCAGGAGCTGCTGCTGCTTCCTCCTGCCCTCTGTGAAGGCACCTGGAATTGCTAGCAGTCTTTTTAAGCAGCCCCTCTCACTAGTGGTGTTTCCTGGGCTTACAGTGTACCCACACTTGCAGACAGTTATCACATAGACTCTGTAAATCCATCTGTTCCTGTGCAACTCCTTCTCATTTAACTTCAGAGTTAAACTAGAGTACTTATTAGAACAGCAGCAGAGATGTCTATCACATTTCATGCAGAAAAGGAGCATTTATTATTGGCATTATACAAATTGCCAGCAGCTACTGAGCTCTTGTAGGTGCTAGATAATGTTCATCTTTTCCATGAATTGCATCCTTTTAAAAATTGCACTATGAATTTTATCATAAAAATAATATGAACAAATAACAAGTCATCAAACAGTATAAAAGGATACAATATGCAAAAGTAAATCTTGTCCATATCTCAACTATCACAGATTCCATACTTTGTATATCTTACCAAATTTTGTCTGTGCATATATGTCATATATCATGTTTTTACATAATATGTATAATACTCTTATCTTAGATATTTTCAATCTAACTAGTTCTAGGAAATCATTTTGTAACATTACACACAGAGCCATCTGAATCTTTCTAAGAGCTACATGTATTTTATTGTGTGAATGTGCCGCAATTTGCATCTGCTTTAATTCTAAGGACAATCCTATGCATTGGGTCCCATTATCTTTGCTAAACATACAAAACCGAGGTTTAAAGAAAGCATTACCTTGCCCAGAGCCATACATTTAAAACAATAACTCGGGAAAGGTTCAAGTGCATATTTGCCTAACTCCAGTATTTATCTATGCCAGCTATCCCTAAGCTCCCTAGAAAAATAATTTTCAGGGGTGGATTTCATAATACTTCACAAAAAGACTTTTTAAGTGCATAATGGGTTTTCCTTTATATTTTACAATTGGTACAATAAGATTTTAAAAGTGGCTTTAGCATTTTATTATTACCATAAATGTTAAAATAGCTCAGATTCCCGTGACCTAGTTCAGCCTCTGGAATCCAGGGATATCAACAGTAATTTCCCAGATTCTAATTGCGGGATGAAATAATATAGTCCATATTCATGGGCATTGTTAACTTCTGTACAATTTAAAATTTTTGTTCTGTAGGCACCTTTTGTTTTGTTTATTTTTAATAGAAAGTGTCACAGCAATCAGAAATGTCTCAAATCAGGTATTAAAAATCCATGTTTTAAAAAAATTTGTGTTTTATTTACAAAATTTTAATATTTTTATTTACCCTATTTCAGAAAACCATAGTTGATTCTATCTCCTGGACTCAAATGCCATCATTGTCTCTTGAATAAAACTGCTAATTGCATGCAGAAAATATTGAAACATGATTACGATGCTGCTAAAAGAATAAACATGTCAAGTGTCAACAAAATATTGTATGTCTGCTGTGTTTCAAACTGAGTCAAAATAGATTGTCTTTTCTGTGCCTATTTGAGAAAGTAAAAAAGATACACCTGTTTTATTAACACATTCACTGTGCATCAAAGCTGCTCATCTTTACAACAAATAAATTAAGGTTTTTGGGTCCTCTTGCAATTCCCAGTTCAATCTGACTGACTCTGACACCTCTCTAATCAAATATATCCACATGATATTGTAAGCCCCATTATAGTACATTAATAGCTTGTAAAGTGAAATTGATGCAGCATGATGGACTGTATTCCTGAAGCACTGACAAACATCAATGATAGATGCACTAATGGATATGTTGAATTGCAATAAATATAAATGCAGAATAGCAATTGCAGAGCATTAAAAATGTCATCTTGTGAGTTTAGGTATTTATGAGGCTGAGCCAGCTGGAAACGAGAGTGGTGTGTTCCTATGAACCACTGCAACTCTGAGGTTCCAAAGAAAGCAGAAGGCCTTTCATCAGCTAGGTCAGACCGCCAGCAAATTGTTGTCACAGCTGTGCCATTGTCAATTAGGCCTCCAATGACTCAGCCCTTTGTTTTTTCCTGCTTGCACATCTCACCCCACCTTTTCCCTGGGCTTGGGTGCTTCACTCCTGCAACCTTTCCAACACATTTCCCCTTGGTGACTCTCCTCACATGTTTTGATTCATCTCCCAGGCATTGATCTAAAACTCAAAGTGACATTAGGAAAGCATCTCAGTGACTTCAAAAGACACTGCTATCCCTTCTGGGTTATTTTGGCATGTCCAACCCAACAGGCCAAGCAGAAATGCTCCACACTGCTACACATGTGCCTCTGATGTGTCCAGTGCACCTGCCCAGGCTTCCTGAGGCGTAAAGTCTTTGTTTAATGTCAGCAAAATCTGGCACAACAGCAGGGTCCAGGACACAGTGAAGGACAGGAACAACTCACGCAGATTTTTGTCATGCTCAGGCAAGAACTGTAGCGTCAGGACCAAATCACAGATAGCTATCGCAGAAAAGGAGTGGACCTACAAGTATATTTTTCTTGTAGCCAGTGGTTAGTTATGGCGTTTTTACAAACATGCTGATGTGTGGTAGATTAAGATTTAGCAACACTGTTTAGTATATGCCAATCTCAACCTCAGGTTTGATGATGGTGTTATAGTTACCCGAATATGCTCCTTCCATTTCTTGGACTTTCATCTGCATCCAAAGTTTTCATAAATTGCCGTCACATATTAAAGTAAAATTACTCAATACTTTTTGGAATCCAGTTGTTACAATGTGTTCTTGATGATGACAGAAGATTGTCAAACTGAAGTTATGTTAGAAAATTACTAGATTTGCCAAAATATAAATAAATATGTGGCCATTATAATTCAGTTTATAATTCACTTTATCAGCAAAATAAGTTAAATTGATTGTGCTTATCATCACAAAACCATGATAACTAAACTATTAAACTTTGGTGACATTCCTCTGTCATTGTTATTCAGTAGAGGTAAACAACAGAACTAACAAAACTAAAGAGAAATATGCAGCACAATACAATTCAGTAGACAGCATGACATTTTTAGTCTAAACATAATATTTCTCACCTAAAAGCCTAGACAAATGATATAAAAAGTAGAGGAATCCCATAAACTTCACCGTCCAAAATATTTCTTGTTGGTTGCTTAATCAATAGTGAAATATGTAGAAACCATGTCCATCTTAAAAGGAAATTTTAATATAATGCTAAAATCCACCAACACTTTTATGACTCATTTTGATTTTTAAATAGCTAAGATTTTAAAAATCAAGGCCTTTTTACACCAAATTAGTAAATAGAAGGAAACTGTTCAAGAAAATTGAGAGTTAAAAAGGGATAATTTTATTGGAATTCCCCCATTACCATTTGTCCTCAAATTTAGTTAAACAAATTTTTATTAAACATCAATTATAATCCAAATACTTTTTAAACTTTAGTAATTAAAAATTATCTCTCTACTGAGTAAATATTATTTGGATATCTTTTATTGTCAACCAAAGGCTATAAAGGGGACAAGCAAGATCCTGTACTCATATGGTCTTATATTATTTATGCCCGGGTAAGATACAAGATAAACACTTTTTTAAAAAAAGGTAAACTTACAAAATATTAGATAGTGATGAGTATAATGCAATACAAATAGAGTGATGTCAAATGAGGAAAAGGTGCTTTTTTCAGAATGGTGAGAAAAAGCCTCTCTGAAGAGATTGATATTTGTATTTAAAACTAGAAATGATAAAAAGGCAGTTACATGAAAACAAAGGGAAAGCATGTCAAGTATCAGAATCATTGGTGCAAATATCTTGAGGCAAAGACAAGTTTGGAAGTTGAAGGAACAAAAAGAAGGGCACTTTGACAGAACCATAGGGGAAACAAAGAGTGAGATGTGGTTATCAAGATAGGCAAGGCTAGATTAACTAAAAAATTTTTCAAATATATTTTTATTGATTTCAGAGAAGAAGGGAGAGGAAGAGATAGAAAAATATCATTGATAAGAGAGAAATATTGATCAGCTGTCCCCTGCACGCCACACACTGGGGATCGATCCTGCAACACGGGCATGTGCTCTTGATCAGAATCAAACCCAGGACCTTTCATGGAGGTCAATGCTCTGTCCCCTGAGCCAAACTGGCAAGGGCCAGAAACTTAAACTCAGAAAAGAGTTTGGATCTGATGATGAAAAGTCCCTGGAGGGTTTCAGCAGGGTTATGCCATAACCTGAATTATTTTTTTTAAATATTCTGGAACAGATGGAAGGGAAGCAGGAGAGAAACCATTTAGAAGACTATTGCCCAAATCCAGGTGGTTTGGGCTATGGTCAAAGTAGCAGAGATACAGAGAAGTGGGAAGATTCCGGATAGGTTTAGAAATGTTTTGAAAGCAGGGTTTTTAGCACTTGTTCATAAAACTGATGTAGAGGGTAAGGAGAAGAAATGAATTATTCTTAGATTTGCTTATTTCCTTGAGCCACTGGGTTGATAGTAATACCATTTACCTAATTGGGAAAGACTCAAGTAAGAGTAGATTTTGGGGAAAATAAAGTGTTCTGATTTAGCGATGTTAAATTTGAGATACTGTGGAGTAAAGATTACCACAAAAACTTGGAGAGTTAAAATTCGACACAACACTTAGAGAAGACTGGCCCTTCGCCAGCTCCTGGGAGATAACCTGTACTCTCTTGGAATAACCTATCTGTTAAGAGTGTCTTTGTATACCTGTAGCCTTGGGCAATGCTAGTGTATGCTAACAAGGTGATTTATGGTGACCACCTATTTTTGCTCGCTGGGGCTCTGGGTTTGACTTCTGGTGGAGCTGTGGACTGAGAAGCTGAATTTAGTCACACAGGCATTCCATATTTATGTGACTAACCCCCAACCAAAATCCTGGACCAGGAAGGCTCAGGTGAGCTTCCCCGATTGGCAGTACCTCATATATTTTATCACACATTTTTTGCCAGGAGAAGTAAGTGTGGTCCTAGAACTCCACTAGCAGAGAGCAAATGGAGGCTAGTGCCTGATTTCTCCTTGTCTTCTGCATTTGTAACTTGCTGATTTTAACCTGTGTATTTTCACTGTATTAAAGTGTCACCATGAGTGTAAGAGCTTTCTGAGTCCTGACAGTCCTAGCAAATCACTGAAGCTGAGAGTTGTCTTGGGGACTCTAACTCAGATGTATATTGACTGAAAATCAAAGAGGAGATGTTGTATAGGCGGTTGGCTAAGTAAGTTGAAAATTATAGGAGGAATCAACTGGCGATAATGATTTGAGTCATTGGTACATGGATGACAGTCCAAAATGTGGGAGTGTCACCTAAGAAGTGTACCCAGGCATATCACCTAGAGGAAGTTAGCTGATTTTAAAGAAAAACAAGCTAAATTGGATTGAGTCCTTGCTTTTAGGAACTCACATTATTGTCAAGAGTCCAAGAGGACACAGATGGAGGTGGACACAGAAGCTACTACCTATAAATAGAGGAGAGAAAGTAGTTATCAGATGCCTCAGAGGAAGGCGCAGAACCCTGAAGGCAAGGAGTAGTTTCCTGATCATTTGGAAAGGGACTCACATGCAGAGAGGAAAAATTACTCATGATTTATTTAGTTTGATGAAACTAATATATTTACTGATTTGGCATTTGAGGAAGGGACTTAAAATACTGTGATAGGCAGAATAATGGATCCCCAATTGTTCACATCCTAATCCCAAGAATCTATAAATATGTAAAGGAAACTTTAAGAATATGGACTTTGGGATGAGATTATCCTAGATTATACATGTAGACCCAATGTAATTCCATGAGTTTTTAAAATTGGAGATGCTTTCCTAGTTGTGGTCAGAGAGAGATATGGAATGATGGAAGCAAGGTCAAAGAGATGCTAAATTGCTGGCTTTGAACATGGAGGAAGGCATACACACATTAAGTGGCACAGGTGACCTCTAAAAGCTGGAGAAAAAAGGGAAATGAATTATTTTCCAGAGCCTCCCGAAAGGAGAGCAGACTTGAAAAAATCTTAAAATTAGTCCAGTGATATCCATGTCAGATTTCTGATCTATAGAACTATATGATAATAAATTCATGTTGTTTTAAATTGCAATAGCAATAGAAAACCAATACAAATTCAGGAAAATATTGGTGATATTCAGGTTTTGCTCTTCTTGTCATGAACTTTAGTCTTTATTTTTTTAAGAAATCTAAGGAAATAATATTTGAAAAACTCATTTTAGTTGTGATCTTCAAAAATTCAAGAAACTTAACAAGAATAGCCATTTTATAATCTTTGAATTCTTGTTATAACATAAGATGCTTATTTTTTTAAAAAAATCAAAGGTTTTATTTGATAAATCCTTGTTTTCTGGTGCTTTATTGAACAAAATAAACAATATCCAGACTACTGCAGCACCAGGAGTTCATGCTTAAGGGTGACTTTATGTAAGTTTCTTCAGGAGGCCAAAGAGAAAGACTTTATAACCCTACCCCAAATCAACCAAACCAGCCTGCTTTGTATCTATTTTACATATTGTATGGAAGAATACACTTTTAAAAAAAGCTCTGTTGCATCTTTCAATAGTTGGAAAACTAGCAACCTGGATTATCTCAGATATGAAAAACTTATTAGACCTCTGGTAGTCTATTGCTAATAAAAATCATGGCCAATGGTACCATCGTACTACTTAGCCAATAATACAATTTATCCAATTAGGACTCCCTTTCATGGAATGCCACACAAGATGAAAAAAATATGTCTTGGTTGCCCACAATGCCAAATGCAGTGTTAAATAATGAAAGTCACTACTTCCTATATATATTGAACAGAATACCGATACCATGAGAAACTCCAAACCAAAAATTGTCAGTATTCATATAAATTTTATGAAAACTGCATCTTAATACATCCCTTAGGGATTTACAATGCTTTTGAAAACTCTGTGATAAAGATGGCTATTTAACTTTGTTCAATCCAATAGTCCCCAAAGTTATATGATCAACAAATTATTTAGAATGGGGTTTGGGGAACATGGTGGGAGGACATTCCATGGAGCTGGCGTTCCTACAGAACACAATATTCAGAAATGCTTTCTTATACTGTTTTCAGAAAAAGAAAATATTTACAAACACTTCTTTGCTTCAAGATAGTTTTACTCTAATTATGCTATTTTTCTTTGAAGAACTTAATTCTTTATTATAGATAAAGAAGTCCTGACATGGTATATCTCTGCGTCCCCATAAATGATAAGTTTGTGCGTGTGTGTGTGTGTGTGTGTGTGTGTGTGTGTGTGTGTTTTCTTCAGTGGCTAGCTGTCAATGTCTTTGTCACTGTCTCGTACTTGTTTCTGCTTTTTCTCTGGGATTGCCTTGGGTCTCAAGCCACTGTGGGAGCTGACTCTACTCTAAAGGCCAGTCCTCAGCCTCCAGGACACCTAGAAGGATAAACAGCCTTAAGGACACCTAGACAGGTTAACTTGGGAATATGGAAACATGATTCAAAATAGACACGCCAAGATGCTCTGAGCATATTGGCTCTTTAAAGAAGAGGAAATCCTTAACTCCGTCTTTCTCTTGGTTGACTTCCATACCCTGAGCTAGCTGAGACAGAAAGCAGCCCTCTTTCAGCCCATACTAGACCACATTGTCAGAATTTTCATCAAGGTCATGATGGGAGATATGGCCCTCAAGTTATCTGACTATAGGGCAGTTCTGTTCCTTGAAAAGAATTTGTAGCCTGATGAGTTCCTTGTTTGAAATTCTGATAAGTAAATCTCTGTTAACTGAGTGATAGTACTGCTGCCTTTTATATATCCCTAGATTTTAATGAAGCCATTCAATTCTTTTTTAAAAGAAGATACAGCCAGATATCAACCCTGACCTTGAGTGTCTCATTGACAACCACTTTTCATATAATAGAAAACATAACTTTGAATGACAATGTTGGTTAATTTTCCCCTTGGAAAAAAAAAAGTTAACCTCTATACTACTCAGTTCTCTCATCTGTGAAATGAGGGAATTTGTTTGTAGTGCTGCTAAGGCCCCT
>NW_006299705.1:14628962-14677594 GCF_000327345.1 Myotis davidii
ACTGTTGGTGGGGAAGAGGGATCATACAGTCTTATACATTTGCTTATTCAAAATATGCATTTCATTATTTTAAAAAGATATGATGATAGTATGCTATTATAAATGCACTTAATTTGAGGTGACAGTTTCCAGACTCTCTCATCCAAGCAAGAACTTCATTATTTCTGGCAAGGATCCCAGAAAGGATCTCCATAACTCAAAAACTTACATATTACTTTGGTTCAGAACCAACCCTTGTACTACTGCCAAAAATGCTAGAAATGCACATACCCCCAAATCAATCTTAGCAACAACAATGGTTATAGCAGGTAAGTATCTAATTTCCAATTTCAAATAGACTTTATATTCAGAAATGTATCCATATATTCGGAAATCAGACTTTGATCACAAATAAAATGCAGTATTGGTAAATCTTTAGTAGAATTTGTCTACTTTTTATTGCACAAGACTTCTTCTTTTGTCCTTGTCTACATATAAAATTTATCTGTTCCATGTTTTTTTTAAAGTGCCACAAACCATATTTAATGAAAACCCAAGAGCAGAGCAAATAATACTCATTTCAGTCCTTGCTAATTTAAACAAAATTTTAAAATACTGAAGAACCAATAAAAATCAATGTACGGAACACCTTAAATTATATTATTAATGTGCATACCTCCTATTGCTATCACTTAAATTCCTTTAGCTTTAAATTCATATTGCTAAAATAATATTCAAGTTTAAATTTTCAAATTATTTTGAAACTCAAGGGAGAACTCACATGCCATGTAATGAACTGTAAGCTCTTTGAGAGCAGGGACCATATCCATTCATTATCTCATGTGCAGGCCAATAATACCCTCCACCTGAACATTGCTTACTATTGTTTAAATGAACAACTGAATGGAAGAATGAATTTAAAAACACACACAAGAATTTAAACAATATCCTGATAATTCAGGCACAACTGTCCCTTTGTAGGAAAGAAAGGAAGATTTAAAAGACTGGGTTATTAAAATTAATTGTCCATTATAATTGAATTCATAAGATAACTTGACTTAAATTCACTAGATAATTTCTCTCCAATTACAGACACAATAATCTGATATGGGCACAGTGCCAGCATGAACACTGGATCACTGTGATCACTCAGAATTAGCCCTGTTTTATTGGACTTTGTATTCTTTCCCAGAAGATAAGGTTACTTCTTACCACTGTTTAGAATTATATTTATGTCTGCTCATCTCTACTTCTCTAAATAACCAATATATTAAGCAAATGTTTCTATTTTGATCAGGACAAAATAAAATTGGATTAAACTATATTTAGGCCTGATTTCTGATTAACAACTTCTTGTCCGTTTTTTAAAATTTGCTAAATTTGCATATTTATTTTCTTGACTTTAAAGAGATAACTCTCTTTCTCCCTTAAAAAAATCTGAAAACAATGCATAATGTTTATCTATGATATCTTTATTCTAAGTTTATAATCAGCATTTTTTTTATATCTAAAGAAAGAAAGATAAAATCAGTCACAAAGGAAATAGGGAATAAATGCTGTTTAAAAACTCAAAGTAGTACTATATAGGAACATAGGGGAAGAAGGGAACTAAGATCTATTTAAAATCTTAACAACTCAAGTATCATTTCCTGACATAATTCTAGAAACCTCATGAAATATTTGTCCTTATTATAAACCCTTGTAACTTTCATGGTTGTATGGTTTTTAATTATTTCACAGCATGGCATGAACTTAATTCTCTAGAGGCAAATACTCATGAGTCCATCTTGATTATTTTTTACCCAGCATTTACTCAGAATAAATCAGTGAAAATAGCATATTAATATAACATTTCACATACATAGATGTCTTGGGTATTTTCAAAAACTCCAAAGATTTAAGTTTTCAAAAAAGATGACATTCGCATTTTTGTTCAAGTATTTTTGAGCTCCTTCTATAATTTCACTCAGAAACTTAAGATTCATTTTTGTATTACTACCCTCAGTATGCAAACTTTAATAAATTATTGTCTTTGAATTATGGAACATTTTGAGAATTCAATGCAATAAAGCTTAACTTACCTTAAAAGAAACTTATTTTCACAAATTCTTCTTATTACAACCTTGGTTCTCTAGTCAACAGCAATATAGAGACTTCCCTCTCTTCTCTTCCTCGTCCCTGAGACCCAGTGGGTTGACGGCACCCTCTCAGTCTGTGATGAACACAGCGGAAGACCCAGAGTTTGTCCTCACTCCTGATGCCACACACCTTTTCTTGGCACTTCATCTCGTCCCAAGGGAAAATGCTCACAGAAATCTCCTTCTCCACAATCTCCTGACAGATGGCTCTGCTGGCAAGAGCCTTAACTCTTAGAAGTGCTTTAATGGGCTTTTATTCTCCCACTTTGCTTCCTCACAGGTTTTATTTTTTAATTGCACATTGGTTAATGCTTCAGAGTCCTAACTGGCCACACCATCATTGCCCCCTTGTAGCACTCCCAGCTAATCTGCTTTTCTGTTTTTGATTTCAATAAATTTGCAAAGCTAGTTTTCTTTTAATATTTTATTATTTTTCTGCTCCTATACTCAGAAGCAGTTGTAAAAAAAAAAAAAGGCTCAATCATTTACTTTAAAGCACAAACTAAACAAATATTGAACTGTTCAAATACAAATAAAGTAAATTTATATGGTCATTGATAAAGTTGTAAACCAGAAAAAACAACAATAAAAATACCAGTTTTATCAACATCACATGTATTCCTCCGATAACTGCCTTTGTTATGTGGTTTCTCTCCTCACCTCTCCTCACCTCTCCTCCCCTCTCCCTTCCTCTCCTTCTTTCTCTCCCTCTTTGACATCTTTTTTGAGAAATAAGAAAACATACCCTGAAATTACAGGCTCAATTGTCATCTAGATGATGTTAGTTAAGAGTGTAAAGAGATAACCCAAGTCTTTCAGCCTTATCCTTAAATACGATAAAAAGCAGGATGATTTTTAAAAGACTAATAAGCGAATGACTATAAACTTAGGCAACAATATTGAACCAAGAATAAAATAAAGTAGGGAGTGACAGGACCATGGCAAACTAGAACACGTATGCCCATTTATAAACGATAGTGGCTGCTCATCTCCAAATAGTCACTTTCTGCGGAAACTCAAACTCTGCCTTGTGAGAATAATGTTTTTCAATGGAATCCCCATATATAGATTTTTAGGTGAAAAAAGATATTATGCTTTTTAAATGTTAGAGGATACTATGGGAGCTAGTCCCAACACCTAAGGCCCAGCCTCAGCCCGTGTACTGCCATCTACTGACTTCTGATCTAGAACATACTGAAATGAAGCTAATGCCAATTCCGAAGCATTGCCTTTATTGATCATGAACTCCTTTCTTGTATGTAAAAATGATCAAAGTGTAGACTCGTTAAGTTTGAAAAAAATAACAATCCTTATTAAAAATCTTAGGAAAGGCATTCACCAAAAAAATAGGTAAATAGTGTGTGCAACATATAGCTCTAATCTGGATGAGAAGGACCATGTTTACTAAAAGTAATAATACAAAGCAATTTTATGAAGTGAGAGTGAGAAATTTTATTTTATCTAGATTTCTTTCTCATTCCCTAGTACTGATCTATCAATAATTATTTTACTTTTAATTACACAATTCATGTTAAATACAAAGAATTTTCAAAAATTCCTATAATTCCATTACTAGAAATTATTAGTTTATAATCTTCTAGAATGTATCTCTCTATATATACACATATTTATACATAAGTACAATTTTACATATTTTATATTATATTCATATATAATTTAACATTCCTTATAACAATCACATACTGAATATATTATTTGATATATACTACTAGGAATATAATAATATATTATTAGTCTGTTTTTGCACTCAACATTAACTATAGTAGCAACTTTTCCCTAGTTCAATAATTAATCTTCCACACGTGATATTTAAATGGCTATGCCATATCCAATTGTTTGGCTATAATTGACTTGGCCCATCTTCTATTACCAGGTAAATTTTTTCAGTTTTTTCTTTACAATATAGTACCTATAATTAAGAACTGTTATCTTTGTGAAGATTCTTATTATGTCAAAATATATGCATATTTCTCTTCCAAAGGTTGTGCTAATTTACAATCCCACAACTAACTGTGATAAGTGAATTCATTTCCCCATCTTCTCAACAAAATTATTAATAATCTATTTTAGTTGGAAAAGAGATGAGGTAATATTTAAACTTTATAAAATAAAACTTATTTTCACATATATCAGCCGAATTACTATTTTGATTAATATTTTTCCTCTTGACTGACTACAGACTGTAACATGGAGAAATGTAACAATCCAAAGAGATGTCTGTGGCTAAAGTACCCGACATCTGCTGGCAGCAGACACTTGGTGCTAATCAGATGCTTCATGTGTCAACTGGACTGGGTCACAGGGTGCTCAGATATTTGATTAAGCATTAGTTCTGCGTATGTCTGTGAAGGTGTTTCCAGAAAAGACTAGCTTTTCAATCAATAGACTAAATAAAGCAGATTGCCCTCCCAAATCTGGGTGGGTATCTGCCAATGCCTTAAGGTTCTAAATACAATAAAAAAGCAGAAAAAGAAGGAATGTGTTCTCTTTGCACCAGTCTTCTCCTACCCTGGGACTGGGACTTACACCATCACTGCTCCAGTTCTCAGGTCTCCAGGCTAGAACTGAAACTATAACACTGGTTTTCCTCAGTCTCCAGCTTGCAGAGAGCAGACTGTGGGACTTCTCAGCCTCCTTTATCATATAAGTCAATTCCTCATAATAAGTAAATATATTTCTTTCTCTCTGTCTCTCTTTTCCTCTCTCTGTCTCTGTCTCTTGAATGGCAGGTGATGATAGGTACATAGGTAAGTAGATAGATAGATGCTTGCTAGATAAATGATAGATACATTGATGATAGATAGATAGATAGATAGATAGATAGATAGATAGATAGATAGATATCCTATATATGTGACTAATGCAGTATGATTAAGATGGGAAAGTGGGGGAATTTGTCACCTGGCAAAAAGTTGGTAAACTCTTTAATAAACATATCCTAAAAATCAATGACTGATTGTAACATACTTGTAACTGGGAAGAGAAATATAATACTAAGATTAGTACCCACTGCAGCCTGTTCAGAAGTGCAAGTAATATATATTCTAGGCAATATTTTAGATATTCTGGATATAAACATCATTTTACAAGGCATGATTTTGGAAAGACCTACTTGGCTCACTGGTTCCCATACACAGGGCCCTTTGTAACTGTTTTCATGTGCTAATGAATCTCCGACACAACTAAATCTCCCATCTGTGAGAAGTGATTCCTCTGAATGGACCCAGAATTACTGAGTGACATTAAACAAGTAACTTCCTATATTTCAGTTTTCATCTGTAGGATGGGAATAATAATTGTAGTGCTTATACTTGTTATCATTAAGATTAAATATAAATTGCTTAAATGACTGACTGGTATAGATAAGACCTATATAATTTTTGTTATTGTTATCACCACTGCATTTTGCAATATTCTCCTCTAGTTTTACAAACCAAAGTACATTATAATAATTTATATAAATCTGGATTTATAAATTTATATTTGATGTATACCCTAAAGATGAATTCCTTGGGATCTAGGTCTGCTTTCCTTCATTTTTATATTATAAACTTAACAATTGCCTAGAGAATATTAGGCCCTGAATCAATGTTTCCTTAATGGTGGACAGGTAAGTAGACAGAATAAAACAATGAATGTATTTTTGGCCAAATCATATCAGGTTGAATCTTTCCTGTTGTAGTTACTTTTTCTGGTTTCTAATTCTAGTTCCAATTTTTACTTTTTAATTATTTGTACAGTCTTTAACAAACATATACATTCCAGTTAAATTGAAATCAACAAAGTTAATAGGTAGATTCAATAAAAATATATTGTACCCAAACATAAACAAGGCACTCATTGTCATAGGGCTGTTTCCCTCAATAATGGCATGTTTGTCACAGAGGACCTAAAACATGACAACTGATACTATAATGAGAACATGTAAAATACTGGCCTTCACCTTAAGGGGAATATATTTAGTTTCATGTGAAGGACCATGATTTAGCTTGTAAATAAGAGCGTTATCAAAATGTGATCACTCAAGCCCTGGTTGACATGGCTCAGCAGCTAAGCATCGACCTATGATCCAGGAGGTTACAGTTGGATTCCCAGACAAGGCACATGCCCGGGTTGCAGGCTCCATCCTCAGTGTGGGGCATACAGCATCATCATTGATTTTTCTAACTCCCTTTCTCTCTTCCTTCCACTCTGAAATCAATATATATATTTAAATGTAATAATTGGGGTCTAAAGCCGCTGTCTGTAAAACAGGTTATCACTGTGAAGGTAGAGAACCACATGACCTAAACAAGTCAGCTGTTGAGCTTCAGAGACCTGTGAAAATGCCAAAGACAGAATTCTGGTGTGTGATCCAGATGAAATGCACAACAGTTTTTAAGGTTAAAAAGACTGTTTTTAGTATCCTCCTTTTAATCAAGGTTAAAAACTGTTTATTCTACATATTAATAGTTCTGACTTACAGCCTGGCCGGCATGGCTCAGTGGTTGAGCATCGACCTATGAACCAGGAGGTTATGGTTTGATTCCAGTCGGGGTACATGCCTGGGTTGCAAGCTCCATTTCCAGTTTGGGGCGTGCAGGAGGCAGCCGATCAATGATTCTCTCTCATCATTGATGTTTCTCTCTCTCTCCCTCTGCCTTCCTCTCTCTCTAAAATCAATAAAAACATATTTTCTAAAAAAATAGTTCTGACTTACTACATAGGTGTCATTAATGTGAAAAACAGCTCATTCTGCATGGTTCTGAAACTGACAAATGCTAACTCAACAATGAACTTTTACATAGTTTAACCCATTTATAATTGAAATAAATACTGAGAGTTTTGTCTTCCATGGAGGGCAGAAAGCAGTGTGACTAGCCTCACTGAAGAAAGGCTATAGTGAATTTGAATGCTGAATATATAGCTAAAAGGAAACTTATTTTATAAAGTTATTGTTTGCTTTTTGTATTCAAACCAAAGGAAAACTATTTTAGTCAGATAATCTTTAAGGGGAGTGTTGAAACCCTATGGAAAGAAATGTGTAAGTAATTATCAGGGTGGTTCATATGCCCAGAACTGGTCATATTGTCTTTTCCGCATGTCCTAAAAGATGAATTGATTTTATTAAATGGCAGGCAGAAGTTTTCATGTTGGTATTTAAATAGAATTAGAGAATATTATATCTGAAAGGGAACTAAGAGCTCATCTGATTCAATTTCTTCCCTTTTACCGATAAGGAAGGATTGTGAAAATTAAAGTTGTTGAGCGATTTTCCCAATATTAAAGTTAATAATTAGTACAAACAAAACTCAATCCAAAATTCAATTCCTTCTTTAGATAAAAGTAGCTTTGACTTCCAAAAACTTGAGAAGCTCAATTTAAAAATATCTAAACTTGTCCTGGACACTTTTCACTAGGAGCCATTATAGGAAATCATATGCCCTTCTAGTATTCTCAGTGGGTCACATTGTATAAACTGGAAAAGGATGACTGCATCTGAATAAAATAAAGTATTAACTGTGAGCTCACTCTCACCTAAGACTAACATGTATCCACTTATTAAAGTATTAAAATAAGTTCACACTAATTCAAGTTCCCCAGGTGCACACCCTGGTGTCCCCACCTTCCTCAGTACCCCAGTCTTCCAATAATTCAGCAACAAAGGTGTTAAGTATTACTATGACAGGAGTCCCCAAGTCTAAGGCTGGCTTCCATTGTGAGCATTGGTATTCATGGTTGTTAAATACCTTTATATTATCCCTGGATCTATCTCCTTAGTTTCTCTTCTATAAATGCTAAATAGCAACATTCACTTCAGGTACCCTAATATGTCTCTATTTGTCTAAAGATAAACTAAGCATCATGAATAAGACCTATTCAATGAATTAACAAGAACCAAATGTCTTAATATATAATGGTTCTATTAAAAAGTCAGCTGAAATGCTACTCTGAAAAAGTCTAGGATAACTGTTGAAAGATGAAAAGACACTTCCATGTAGCACAACACTCAAACCAGATAGTCTAAGGTTTCCACTACCAATTTGGATACAACTTTGTGCCCCTGCTTTAGTCCAAAAGCATGGTAGACAACTAAGAATATTCAAAGGCTGAGCAAGAATCCAACTTCTGCCTCTAAAATTGCCCCTTAATCCTGTGAAAATCTGGCCCATCAAATAGATGAAACATTTAGTTTAAAAAGCAGTCAGACTTGTAGTGGGAAGTAGTCAATGAACCCTTTCCCCTTGTGGGGGTGGGAGGGAGATAACAGTGAAACCAAGTCAGTGGTTGAGATTAGATAGAAAGAGGAAATTACAACTATAACAAAATATTACATAAAAGCCAAATCAGCACAGAACAAATAAAATAATGCATAACAGGAAGGGATCCAAACCAATACAAACAACTGCAAAGGGTCTTACTGGCAGGCTTTCAGACACCAAATTTGAGGAGGACAGAAACATTTAATTGTTGAGTAATACTTCTTAAATGATGTTTTACCTCAAGAAAATCACATCAGTGAAGAATGTGAAAATGGTTGGGCAGCTGCATCCATCCCTTCTAACCAAAGCCCAGCTGCAGGAAGAAAAGCCAGAAACAGAGAGAAGACAAAGAATAATAAATGAGAGGATGAGATCTATAAAGAAAGAGAGAAATTAAAATAAGACAGTGAAAAATTAAGCTGCAACTCAGAAATATAGGCCAGCAAAAAAGCTTTCAACAAACTGTAGTAAATGTAATGTTTTTAAACTCAACTATTGAAAACAAGTCTTTCTGAAATTAATTAGTAAGACCGGAAGACACTTAGTATTCTTGTCTCAGTGGTGAAATGACTGCAAAATAGTACTATGCACTCACCATGTGGGCTCCATGTTTGCTAAGAGCTGTTTATAAAGTGAGCATAACTGAAAAAGTAAGTGAATAATTGGATACTTTCCTCTGATATCTGACTGAGACAAAGTACAAATCCTCCATGGTTCTCTGATACAGCAAAAAGGAAAATATGGTTTGTATCTTAGCAAAGTATATAATAAACTTTATATTAAAATTATGATAGTGGTCTAGAGCTTTAAACTTTTACAGTAAACAAATGTAGACTGTGAGAGGCAATTCAGCTCAGGGGATGGGCAGAGCTAGCAGATTACCTGTATTTGAAACCCATTCTGCCACTTCCTAGTTATGTCCTTAGTGAAGTTCCTTAACCTCTTTGAACCTCAGGTTACCGATAACTGAAATGAGAATAATGGTACCTAACTCACAGGATTATTGTGAAGAGTAAATAAGCTAAAATATACAAAATCCTTAGTAGAGTGCTTGTCCAGAGCTCAAAAAATATCTCTCATTATTCTGTGTATCATGCATGCCCTCTATGGTGTACTCCAAAAGGTCTGCTTTGATTTATTTCATATTTAGTGCCTGTTGTTAACACATATAATATGTTTAGTAAATAAGTAAGTATTAGATGACCTGTACTAGGCACTTTTCCTGGACTCAACATTGCAGGGGGGAAATATGGACCCTGCCCAAAAGGTGATTATTCAGTGAAACAATCTGTGACCAATTCCAGAGAGTACATCTTTGTCTTAAAGTGGGTAGTAGAAAGATCTAAGTTCATCTGATGTTAAAATGCAGGGTAAATCAGTGAGAACGGGGGTAATTGCAGAAGGCTTTGGAGGAAGTAGAAAATAAAGTAAGCCGTGGAAGATGTATGTAATTGAGACAGACATAAAGGGGAAAAAAAAAGTGCTTCCTGCTAAAGGAAATGATGTTAGCAGGATTATGGATAAATATGGAGTGTATTTGAGACTACCTTTGTGTAATTGAGACAGACATAAAGGGGGAAAAAAGTGCTTCCTGCTAAAGGAAATGTTAGCAGGATTGTGGATAAATATGGAGTGTATTTGAGACTACCTTTCCTAAGTGAATGGAGATTTTTGGAGACAAAATGGGAAATGGGACTATTTTATAGAATTGGAGTAAACTGTGGAAGGCCTTAAGAGCCTGAGGAGTTTTTACTTGAAATATTATGAGATAAGGATTATGTCTTATAAAGTGAGGTGGTAGAAACAGTGTTTCATAAAAATTGGCCCTTTTAAGGTATGCGGGCAGATCAAAATCAAGAAAGTGTAGTATAAGAAGGTTTGGAGGATATTGCAGTCATGTAGGTGTGACATGATGATGTACTAACTTAGGTTGAAGAAAGAGAAATCTAAGTTTTATTGTGAGTGAAATGACAGTCACTGGAGGGTTTTGAATGAAGAGTGATATTATCTGATGTGTTTTTTAATAGGTCTATCTGCACAGTTGAGAATACATTGAGAGGGTCAGGAGGGAAAACAGGGGAGACCTGATAGGACCCCATTTAAATATATATAGTTCTCAAAAAAAAATGATGGTAGCTTGAATCTCATGTGACTGAAGAAGAGGTGGGAAGTAGCTAGAATTAATATATTGTGAATAGGCTTCTTAGGCAAGTGTTTTAGGCTATCACACAGGACTCTGCCCTTGGTTTAATGTTCTGCTGCTATAGTCTTGAAATTCTTAATATTCTTAAATAAATGGCGCCACATTTTCATTTTGCACTAGGCCTCACAAATTATGTAAGCAGTCCTGATTGTGAATATAAAAATGACAGAATTAATTGATGTGTTGGAGTTTGGGGGTCTGAGAGTGGGGGGAGGAGCCAATAATTACCTTAAACTCTGGGCCTGAATATTTGAAAGAATGAATTTAGTGAAATGGAAAAGACTATGGAAGCATAAAATTATGAAATTATGAGAAGGGATCAGAAGCTCAGTTTTAGACACATGAAATTTGAGATTTTTATTAAGTATCCAAGTAGAGATGTCTGAAGTTCACAGCAATGTTTCACAATGGATATATGTCTGGAGTGACCAGCATTTGGGTGGTATTTAAAGCCATTAATTTGAAAGAGAACATCTGCGTAAGGAGTATAAATATAAAGAGAAGTCTAAGCACTGAGCCATGATGGGGCAGCAGCAAAGGTGACTGAGCAGGATCAGCCACAAAGACATCAGGATACTAGGAAGACTGTGTTGTACTAGAAACCAAAGAGAGAAAATGTATCAGGAAAATGTAAGTGACAGTACAAGTAAATCAAGGGCTGGGATTTGAGCACTGAATTTAACAACATGGAGGTCATTAGTGATAGCATGGTTTCCATGGAGAGGTGGGGTTTTATAAAAGCCTGCTTTGATTGGATTCAAGAGAGGAAGAGAAGAGACAGCTTAGGAAGTATAAGCATAAACACCTCTTAGAAGCATTTAGCTATAAGGAATGGAAGAGAAAGTAGCTGGAAAAGAAAGTAGAGGTCGATGCCATAGAGATATACAGGAGAGCTGGCTGACTAATCCAAAATGGGATTTTAGATTAATAGCTTGATTTTAAGTACACGGAGTTTGGGATTGTAATGAGTCAAATGGAAATGTCCATTAGGCAACTAGAAAGGTAGAGATAGATAGTCTGAGAAGAAGAATTGAGGCTTTTTTCATTGTTTAGACTTTATTCACACAGAAGTACAATTTGGGGTTGTAGTAAAAATAAATTAGCTCATAATAAAAGTGTATGGAGAACAATGGAGGATTGATGAAATCAATATTCCGAGTAAAGTAATAAAACAAAATCAAAAGCACTGGGCTACATTCCCAACTTTAACTCCATTTAGGTGTAGTTGTATTTCCATTGGCAAATTAAGGTAACTATCTGCATAATTAAATGTGCACACAAAAGCTTTCCAAATTAGCTGGAAATTTTACACAAAAAGAGACTCCGTTATAAATGAGAAAATCTATTATTAGATCCTTTTTTTTTCTTTTTTCAGTTTACACAGACAGGTTACAGATGAATGACCCTGTTTAATTTATAGCAGGTTATTTAAAAATAAAGCAGTCTAGAAAACCCTGCCTGCTCACTGACAACAAGGACTTCACCTTCCACTTGGGTTTCCATATCCATAAAGTTGAGATTTTTAGAATTAGATGAAGATGCAAACAGAACGACATAATTTGGCTGAAGCATACCATTTGTCAAAATGTATGAAGTACCAATGAAGGAAACGTATCAGCAATGATTGCTTTTTACCAAGGACTCAGCGAAGTCCTCACAGTTCTGGCCTAGTGTGACTTGTAACATTGCAAACAAAATTGAAGCAGTACTAGCTTTCTAAGCAAGAACTTGCCACCCATACATGCACACATATGAAAGAAAACGCAAGCCAGTCACACAGCCCTAGAAGTGGAATGAAACTTTGGGTCCTGTTCTTAGTAGAAGGAGAGTCAGTCAGGTTACTCATTGAAATGACACTGATGGCAAGACAGGTCACTCCTCTGCAGGCATAGGGTGCTTACAGCAAATGGAACCGTTCAGATGTGGGGGTTGGATGCTGATGTTTTCCTTTGTTTTCCAAGAAGATCCCGCTGACAATGATTATTGTCTAAGGATTGTAATCTAAGAAGCACTATACAGAAATATAAGAAATGTCACATTGGAACTGACAAATGAGCTTTATTATGATTCTGACAGGGGCACCAAGGGACATTCTGTGACAGAGCATAAATGTTACTCCAGCAAGCCAAAGACTATTGCTCAGAGAGTTCTCCCCCCACTTTTTGAGGCACTTCAATAAAGATCTCAAGAAGAGGACATGGGAAGCCAGCCAGAAGAATATACTTGGCACATCCCTGCATCTTCTGGGCCCCAGAAGGTGGCAATGATAGCAGCTTCACTTCAGCTCCTGAGGAGAGTGCCTTGGGAAATGAATCTTCACCAGAGAAACCAGCATATCAATATTCTTGTAGGCATGCAAACAGTATTCTCTGTACTGTCATCAGCTAAGCCTAGATGGAAGTAATTGTTTTTTGGATATCCAAGATTTCCCAAACCCTAATTTCTGCTCACTTCTCTTATCTTGGCCTGGGCATTCAAAACATTCACCTTCAGACTTTCTCAACCAAAGTTCCTCTTTGGAGCCAGAAAACCCAGACAATAATTCAAGCTACAAAATTAAGACCTTTCTAGAGGCAAAAGAAACAGGTTTATTCATCACATACCTGTATGCTTTAGGGTTTAGTGCTTCTCCTGAATAAAGCTGGTCAGATTGCAACTGGGGTTAGAGGGTAGATCCCAGGAGAGTCAATCATGGATGTCGGGAGATAGCAGCTCTCTTTCCAGTATGTTGGGCTGGAACGAGGATCCCTGGAACCACTGGTGAGTATGTTCTTAGCCTGCAGAGGAGAGAATGAGACTACTTTACAAGGGGCGGAGCAGAACCAGTGTGAGCAAGAGCTAGAGCAAGAGGGCAAGAGAGACCTGACAACATCGTTTGAGTCTCCGAATCTACATGAAAGCCAAACTCAAGCCCACCCATGAGCTAACTCGTTACATGAGCCAATGGTAGTAATTTTCTTAAAATTACTTTGCAATGGTTTCTATTACATATAATTGAAGAGCCCTGAATGATATCATAGGAATGTATCATTATAATTAGTCAACGTATAGGAAAAACTCTTAAATATTTAAAGCATTAGGTAAAAACAGCAAAGATATACTATTACCTCTCCTAGCCTAATTTCCTTTTTCTTAATAATAACTATAATATTTTGTATCTACTAAGTGCAGGTGCTCTGCTAGGAATTTTACAATAATTAGCCCGTGGAAATCTTATGAAGTAGGAATTATATCTATCTTAGCAAACTAAGAATCAGAGAGATTACAAAATTTGTATGAAATTAAAATTCTAGCAGATACTAACTAGAAGTGAGATTTGGCTCTAATTTTAACTGAAATTTAAATTATACTACCAGGCTACTAAATAACATTACTATGCATATAGATACTAAAAATTAGTATACACATCATGGAAACTATCGGCCTTCTATCTACTCAGCAAATTTTTTTTATTTCCTTTCTTATATCAGAAGAGAAAATAAAAATAATAACAGTTTAATAAAGATGACAGTTAAATTTAGAAAATAAAGCATAATATCTTAAATTGTTGTCAATGCTATATATTTGTGCACATTTTTAGAAGATCATATCAGGAGCTCATCAGAACATTGTATTATTGTCCTAACTGAGATCCCTATAAAAATTAGAGAAAATGTCATTCATAATTAATGCTGAAACCACAGAAGTAAACTAGGACATATAGTCACCCTATTTATTTAGCATTTTGTGGTGCAGAAACTGAAGTAGACCTGTGAAAGTAATTGACACGAGCCCTTGCAGAAAAAGATATTTTATTATTATTATTATTATTATTATTATATCAGTCTATATTTTCTGTTCTTAAACTACTTTCACAAGCCAAGTAATACACTTTGTCTATTTAATCACTAAATATTTATTGTGTAACTACTCTGTCTGTGAGCCTATAAAAACCAGGCTGGAAACAGCCTAAGTGCCCATCAGTAGATGAATGGATTAGAAAAAACTGGTGCATTTACACGATGGAATACTATGCTGCTGTAAAAAAGTAGGAACTCTTACCATTTGCAATGGCATGGATGGAACTGGAGAGCATTATGCTAAGTGAAATAAGCCAGTCAATGAAATTAAAATATAAAAGTCCTAGAAGAAGAAAAAAACAAAAAAACAAACAAACAAACAAACAAAAAACCAGGCTGCTCCATAATCCAAGTCTTAAGCCTCTGCTTCAAGTTTGCCCATTTTTTTGGTTTTCCTCTTAAGGCCTTCTTCTTTTTTGGCATCTTAAGGAGTTGTTCTTCCTGTTTTCTCCACTGTCTGATCATACACTACGTGGGAGGAGGTCCAAATTGTCTCTCTACAGCTCTATTTCCATGCTCTTTTGCATAGCTGATTACATTCAGTTTGCAGAGTAAGACAACCGCTTACCAGTATTTATCTTTTTATTTTTTGACATCTTTATGGGCTCAGAACGCTCTGGTCCCTATAGCATCTGCGTACTCTCCACCTCTACCTCCAATTATGGCATCAGCTGACATCAGTAACAATGAGGCTCATACATTCACATGGTTCCCTCCTCGTCTGACTTCCATGTATAAGACGCCCCTCGATTTTCAGTCTAATGATTTTAGAAAAAAAATAGCATCTTGTACATGGAAAAATACTGCATTTCCATCATATCTCATATCAGCATTCACCTTCTCAGATTCGTGTTCTAATGCTGTTAAACTGTTCTAACATCATTGATTATTTTAATTGCCAGTATCAGAAATTTTATTCTCTGTCTTGGATTCCCCCAACCAAAACTGAAAACTTGTTGGTGCATGTGCTTAGAGTATAGACAAACAAAAGATGGTTTGGGGAGCAACATGTTTTCATTGGTATTCTTCTGAATTGTCAGTGCAGGCTGATTTTTAATTAGTTTTGGTTTCATTTTTAATTATACGAACAATGTCCCTTTTATTGCCTCCACCCAGGGTGGACTGCTCCCACAGTTCATCCTTGGTATGCCACTTATACAACTTTTAAACACTTTAAAGGTATAAAACTCCAGCTTTACATATTTAACTGACTATGTACACTTCCACCAGGTCCTTCCACACAGACTTCAACTTCTGCAGATCCAAAGCCAAACTCCTTGGATCTCATTTCTTTCTCCCACCAAATCTGTCTCAAAGTTCCTCTTATTCTGAACCTTTGTGGGAAAACAACCCATGTAATTCTACATAAAACTGGCTTTTCTACTACACTTTGGCCTTCCTCTTTCCTAGTCATTTTTCCCAATTTGGTATTTTGCACTTCATTTTTGGTTTGTTTCTTTGTATTTTTCTTTGGCTCCCATCAAGATAAACTATACTATTTATAATTAGCATGCAATAGCCAATGTAAATTGTAATTGTGAGAAGAAATCCTTATAAATAGCTGTTATATATATATATATATATTAATGTGTCCTTGTTATAAGCAAAATAAATTTTACAATCTACTATTTATAAGTTTTTATTGCTGGTAGGAAAATAAAAATTTGGACTATCAAGAAATACCAATCACACACTATTCATAATGGGCTTACTTAATACCTGGCACTAAATTTAGCAATTTATATACAGTATCTAATTTACTCTTTACCACAACCTATGACATAGACATTATTACTGGTAATTCACTGAGGAGAAATTTGAAGCCAGGAGACATTACATATGTTATACAAGGTCATGCTATTTAACAGATTAAGCAGAAATTTGGACTCATTTTTGATTAATTGCAGAGATTGTGCTACATTAACAATTTGGTTAAGCTACATCTAAACTACTTGTGTGTACTCCTTAAAAATATATTTTGAGTAGAGAGAGAGATTGATAGTTATGTGAGTACGATCACTTTCTCAGCACAGGTATAGCAAATCACTAATCTTTGACACTTTCCTAAAATGTATCAAGGAACCATTTTGGAGAGAGAGAGAGAGATGGGGGGGGGGAGCGTTAGGAAAGGAAAGGAAATAACTTCTCACTTCCTTGGTTGATGTTCAAAGTCCTGAGTCAAATGAGCAGGGAAAGTGTGAAAGCAACGCAGAATTTTCCTTTTTACTACAGTGACAGATGTTATCTTACCAAAATTTTTTGCACTTACCTATTTCATTATTTTCATCAGTTTAGTCATGCACCAGTGTTTGAAGCTGAAGCTGAATTCAAGGGAAATGCCACAGGCAAGAGCAACTTTTCAGGGACAAAGAGATTCAAGTGGTAATTCTCCTCTTGCAGATCCTGGCTGGACCCCATCCCAGGAAAACACTTCTGCATCCTCAGGACCTCAACTGAGCTTGAATGAGATGCTGAGAACTTGAACTTATCCTATCATTCTGGATTTCACATTTCTACTCTGAGTATAGACCAGAGGAAAATAATAAAAAATACAGCCAACTGCCAGAAACTTTCTGTCACCTCGGTGCATACATAGCTACTTTTTAGCTGACTGATTTTTATTGTTAGATTTTTTAATTGCCCTGTTAGAATTGTCCCTTTTCTCCTGGCAGTTTCTTAATACCACTATGGGGAATCTTTTGTGCTCAGAACAGTGACAGTACCACAGAGATCCCCAGATAAGCATGAAAGCCTGGATCTAACATCTTTTTGTTGCTTTCCTCCTATCCAATAGGCCTGCTTGTGTATCTTGCTGCTGTGATAGGAGGACTTAGAGGAATGCTTACTGAGAAAAACTAAGAATGGTAGGAAAGCAGAGAGGAAGAAATCCTTGCCAGAACACTGATTTGATGACTGATCAAATCGCACACACATTATGTAACCAGAGAGCCTACAGTGGTGAAGACAGCAGCAGAGAAAGTGAGAGACGGAGAAAGCCAGCTCCCGGGCCTGCTTGGACAGCTGTGCAATGCTCTCCAGGAGGACAAAGTAAGGAACCACAACCACTCACTCTTTATTCACAGAGAGAGAACGGTTTTGCTCATGTCTGTGGAGTGCTTTGAGGACTTTGGAACAGAGGCATTCTATTAATATAAATATATTTCTATGTATGAGGTATGTGTGTGTGTAATTTCTCTTGAGTAATAGGAAAGACAGGGAGACTTTCCTACATGACATGCCAAGTACATTTCATAGTCTCTGTATGTTGTGTGCTCATATACCCAAGAATTTTACCGGTAAGTTGCTTTCTGTCTTATGAAAAATGTCTCTTGGATGTATTGGGTTTTCAAATATCCATGGTACAAAATGGCAGCTTAACGCTCTTCACTCAGTGTCCAGCCCACGAGCAAATCCCAGGGCTGAGCTAGTGATCCAGCTGAACTTCCAGGCACTATGTCCTTACTCTATGGCTCAGTAGCCTGAGACGTAATCTACCAAATAATTTGGGCATTCTTCAAAATGATTTTCCCTTGGGGTAAGAAAAACACAGTTGGAATGATGCAGATATTTCACTGCATTCAACAATAAAAGGAGCATTTTAAATAAGTTTACTGAGACAAGCCTAATTGTTTTGTTTATGGTTGATGTTGTTTTTGTTTTATTTTGTGGTTATTTCCACTAAAAAGGCCAAAACAGTATAACTTTAATCAAAATCCTTTTAAAGGAATTTTAACCTGATCATCATGATCTAATCTCTTACTCTTTTTTTTTTTTAATCACTCAGGATTTGGGGAAAATACTTAATTTTCAAGTGAACTTTTATTAATGTTCATTATTGCACTATTATATGTATCTTGACTTTTTGTTTCTTTTTTAAATTTATATGTCATTCTTCTCAAGATGTGAAACACTACTTTTCTGTTTCACGTGAAAGACAAGAAAGAAGAAGACAGAGAAATAGTCTGTGGTCACCATGAAAAGAAGGGACGTGTCAAGATCCTTATTTATTAGTCTATTCTCTTTTAGAGACATGGGGCTCAAATTAAATAAATAAATAAATAAATAAATAAATAAATAAATAAATAAAATATTAAAATAAAGGCACAGGCTTCAAGTGCTCAGGAAGATGACCTGGATGTTTAGTCCAGTGAAGCCAGTTAGCCTTTGAATTCAAAACAGAGTTTAACCAAGCTTTGCAGGCTATGTGATCAGGACTGGTTTAAGACTCAGTTTCTTTCCCTGTAAAATGACACCACATCTTCAAGTCAGTGTGACTCAGGTTGAAAAAATATATACTTTTAAGGCATTTAGCACAATTCTGGAACATAGTGACCATTCAAAAATAAGTCCTTAATATTTCAAACAGTAATATGTCAGTAGCAGTAATGGTACAGTCATGGGACACAAGACTATAGACTAAACTCAAGTAAATCACACTTTTAAGAAAAATATTTATTGCCTACATGATGTACTAGGCACTGGGGGTTTCAATTAAGAAAAATAATATATGATGTCTGCCCTAAAAACTCTCTAGTTAAACGATGCATGAGAAATATATTTACCATATGAGAATTAAGGATCAAATGAATAATAAAGATAATAATAATAATAATAATAATAGGGGGTTAGAAGATATAGAGTTCATAGAATGGAATAAGTAATAACATTCATTATCTGGTAAAAAAATGCAGAATTTGATTAAAGAGAGAGAGAGATTTCTTCAATATTTTTATCCACAACTTCTCAACCCATATTTAAGATAAATAGTAATTTGGCAAAAACAAAAGCCATTTAATCATTATCTAAATATTAAGTAATTCTAGGAAATCAATTTCTATCTGATGAACTAAAAAAAGCCAATCATAAAGTACAAGCAAGAATTTGAGTAGCCTCAGAAGCCCAATGTCAGGCATTACATTTCAGTTAGCTTGTGAGAAATTAATTGGGATAGAAATCAATAAGAAATGAGGGAAGTGGAGCTCTTTTTAAACAAAAGTACAATTGGTCTATAATCATATAATCAATAGCCTCTTTTAGCTGTTGCATGGACAAGTGCCAGAGCATTGAACTGAAGATTTTCTGTATATGATAAATGAAAGAATCATTGGCTAATAATCATCTTGGTAATCATATCAAGTGGACTTATTAAGATAATATTGATTATTATTTTTTATTACTGTACATAACTTGGTTGAGTTGCAGGGGTCAAAGATAAATTTATACTCAGAATGTTCCAGTCCTCTATTTTGCTATTATCTCATATTGATGAAATTTGAAAGTAAAGACTATTTTAAGATACTGATATATAGAGAGAATTTAATTTTATTACTTTAGATTTATTTATACATTTATTACTTCAACAAATGTCTTCAGGGCTGGGGATACCACTGTGCATATAATACATGAAATAGAAATAAATCAATACATATAATAAATTATAAATTACATATTATATAAGAATTGTTAAGTAATGAAAGTGGTTTTAAGAAAGATGAAGCTGAATACTACATGAACAGAGATTCTTTTTAAAGCTCTCTAAGGAGACCAAATTTGGTCAGAGACCAGTGAACCATGCATACCATGTGTAGGGTAAGATCATTTTAGGAGAAAGAACTAGGGTGCAATGACCCTAATGCTGAAGTAGATTCAGGTTATTTAAGAAGAGCAAGAAGGCCAATATGTCTAGAGGCAGAGAGAGGTCTAGTAACTTAACTTAAATTCTGCTCTCAGTTTGAAACTCAGAATTTTATTTTTTACTAGAGGCCTGGTGCATGAAATTTGTGCGGGGGGGGGAGGGGGGGGAGCAGTCCCTCAGCCTGACCTGCACCCTCTCCAATCTGGGAACCCTCGGGGATCTCTGGCTCCTAAGTGCTTACCTGCCTGCCTGCCCTAACCACTCTGCCTGCCTGCCTGATCCCCCTAACTGCCCTCCCCTGCCAGCCTGGTTGCCCCCTATTAACATTTTTTTTTAATCTTATCCCCTTCACACATAGTTGTATTTGACTTCCTTATTGGCTTCTCCCTCTCACACAATTTTTCTCTCTCCTTTATGTAACACTTTTTCCTACTGACTCATCATTTATAAACTTTACTTTCCTCCTTATTTCCTACTTCTGTTCCATCATCCTTCTTCCCATCGTTCTCCTACCCTCACTCCCTCCCCACATTTCTTCTTTCCTTTATCTTTACCCCTGCCCCACTCCCCTTTTCCTTCCTTCCCACCTTAATTTTTTTCTTCACTTCCTCCCTCGGACCTGCTTTGCTTCCTCCACCATTTCTTCCTTCTTCCCATTCTCCTTTTAAGCTCTACCAGCTCCCCTTTAAAACTTTTCTTCCCTGCCTCTTTCTCTCTCATCTTACCTTTCCCATACATTCTTCTCTACTTACTTCCACTGTTTTAATATCTATCTACCTGCCTAAATTATTCATTATCATTTATCTTTTTTTTTTCTGACTCCTACTTTTAAAATCTGTCCCCAGCATACAACTATACTTGATTTTCATTATAGCTCCTACAGTTCACTCACACATCCTCTTTCCTTCTTTAAATCTGCTCTCTACTAACTCCTTTATAAAGTTCTTCCTTCCGTCCTTCCCTTCTTAAAGCTTCTGTTTTTTGGGGGGAGGGAGGATTAACCTCCAGCCCAGGGCTCAGCCCCAGCCAGGTGTTTACTGCCCCGCCTTCCCCAGCCACCCCACTGCTGTCCTGCTCCCATTCCCTGTTTGGGACGCCTAGTCTAGCAAGGGTGGCCGAGGCCTGCGTGGTCCAGGCACTGCTGCTGCAAAGCAGGAGTACCTCCGCCCAGAAGGCCTCGGACCATCCACCACTCCATCCTAGACCCGTGGGCACCTCCCCACCAATGGCCCATGTCAGGGGACACCGCCTTCCTCCCATGTCTCGGCAGGGCTCCCCGCTCCACACTGCCTGCACCCTGCCCCTTGCCCAGCACACCTGTTCTGTCCCCTGACAGTCGCCACCCACTCCTGCGTGCAGCTCTGTGTTTCCTTCCCTTTTCCATTCCTGCGTCTTTTTCTTGTTCCCTTTCTGTATTTCTGTTTCTCCTCTTGGCCTGTCTGCATGCAGGCCTGCCTTCCTCTCCCTCTCCTTTCTTATCCCCTCCTATCATATCATATCCTATCCTACCCTGGGCCTTGCAGCTGGCTGAGCAGAGGGTGGGGATGCAGCCTGCTGATCCAGTCATGACATGATGCTGTAATGGACAATTTGCATATTCCTCTATTATTATACAAGATGACTACACTTGATTAACTTTGTTTTATGTATCCCAAAACTGCCAAATTATTATCTGAGTTATTTTCCAATATATCAAACTACAGGCCCGTTGCACAAAATTCGTGCACAGGTAGGGTCCCTAGGCCTAGCTGGCAATCAGGGCAGAGCTGTGGGGAAACTGGCAGGGTAATTGGGGGGCCCCCATTGGCACCCGCCTTGGCTAGCCTGGCACTGCCTGCTTGCTGGCCCTACCTCCTGCTGGTGGGGTGATTGGAGAGGCAGCCCAGCCCACTAGTCAGCCAGCCCCACCCCCTACTGCAGGTCACCCCACAGAGGGAGGTGTCCTGCAGGGTGATCAGGGGAACCCCGCTGGCACCTGCCTTGGCTGGCCTGGGGCCTGTGGGCTGGGGACAGTTTCTGCATTGAGCATCTGCCCCCTGGTGGTCAGTGCACATCATAGTGACCAGTCTTTCCACTGGTCATTCTGCCATTAGGTCGATTTGCATATTAGGCTTTTATTATATAGGATAACTAATGATACTTTTAATAAACTCATTTGAAAAGAGAAATCTAAAAGAAATTTCTCTTTCTTTAACACACTTACTAACATAGTGATTTCTTAAACTGAGGCCCAGTGATGACCTGGATCCTATCCAGACATATCTGAGCTTAGGAATCTGAATTTGTGATGGACTCCCAGCAGTTGCTGATGCACACAAGTTTGAGACTCACTGACATGGAGGAATCAATCAGAAAAATTAATCTATAGTGGCACACATGAGGAGTCAAGGATGTGCCTGAGAAACATACACCGGCAAAGCTGTAAGCACATAAATTGAGGCATTATCACAAAGACCCTTGGAAAATCAGTCTGGGAGTCCAGAGAATGGCTTCCAAAAATGTATGTTTGGATTGACCTTTGGAGTTGACTTCCCACACAGTCAGTCCTATGCACTGAGACTGAAGTAGATGCAATAGGGCAGCTCCAAGGGTAGAACTCGCCACCAGCCACATTAGTAAGGACAGAAGGAGACCAGCTGTGCCTTTCCCCTATGAGCATTTCGGCTATGGCCACCCTTTAGGTCAGCACGCAGACCCTTTAGCTTCAGACTTCTGCCTTATTCTCTTGACATTACAATGGACCCAATTTCCTGAGCCTTTGCTTATTGCTATATCTTCCTGTCATCCTGTGACTATGAATTGCGTGTCAATAAAAGATGAGTATGTATTCAAACTCTATAGAACAGAATAAAGAACAAATGCAGACTTTTCTTTAAAAAGCTAGACATCAACATCCTTTTTCTTACAGATAGAGGCAGGTGAATGGAAAATCTGATACCTGACATGATGATGGGGCTCTGACAGCAATAAAGTATAACTGAGGATCTGCCAGCCTGCGTGGAGCTTGTTTGTTCACACTCTGGGCCAGTTTCATGAGAGGGAAAAATAGAATTATATATATTTTTTTCACTTGTAGAGCCATATAAAGGAAATGACATTTTCATTTGCTATATGAATAGTTTTCAGTTATTTCTAAGTTTCCTTGAAACCAGTTTTTTAAAAATATTTCTGAGGATGTTAATAAATGTTCTTAAGTAAAATAAAATTGTGCTTTAATCTACATTTTCAGTTTTTCAGACTATAAAGAGAACTTGGCAAAATCATCAGCATTTCCATAAAATCCCAAATGTAAACAAAGAGTAAATACAAACGCCAGGAGTCTTTTAAAATTCGACAAATGTGTCCTTACCCAGTATGTGTGGTTTGAATCGGGTTCTTCGTGCCCCTAGGTCCCCCAGCCTCAGCCAAGTGCATTTTGTCTCTCACTAGTGCCCTGAGGATGATGGTACAATAGCGCGCATTCATTGCAGCGGTATGTGCAGAATTATGGTTCAAGGTCCCTTTATTGTTTCCTCGGGTAACCATTCCATGAGTGAGTGCTACTTGTCTGTAAGGATGGGCACTACAGAATTTTGACCCTCTCAGTGGCTAGAAATCTCTTTCATCACCCAAATTTTTAAGGTAACCATTTTTCTTATTCATAGTATAGAAGTAACTCACGGACATACAACATATTTTAAATAGCGCATTAGAAAAAAAAAGAATATATTTGCTTCCGCGCCTCCTCTGTCCCCCCAACTTCCAATATGCTCACAGTTTCAGAGTGTTTGGCTGGAATTTACTTTTAATTTATAATTGTTGTGAAGCAAAAATTGAATTCAGAATCTGTATAAAGTGATAGTTATTCCAAATAGCAGTTGTATTCATATTCATCACAGATCACCAAATGGGACTGATTATAAATGTACTGGGAGACTACCAGAAAGGCACTGTTGATTTACTTTATATACAAGAAAAACAAGGCATATGCAAAATGAAAGCACAATGCTTACTGAATTGTAAGTGATTAAACATTAATGACTGTAAAGCTTAGTCAAACAGAGAAAGTCTTAAAGTCTTCCGCAGTACATCATGGTGAGTGTCAATGGATAAAGCAGAATGCCAATATTAGTTGGAATGTTCTTGAAGAGAGTTAAGCTTTGTCAATAGCTATAAATGTACATGTGCCAATATCTTAAAGGCTATCGATCTCTACACACTATTTGTAAAGGCTTGATTAGTCTGACTGTACCAGAAATATTCTGGTACTGGTTGGTATTGAAAATAAAAAAATCTGAAAGTAATTTTATATTCACTTATTTGGAGGGTTTTTTGTTTTGTTTTGTTTTGTTTGTGCCATGTGTATGAATTTTGGTGTTGATTTAGTCAAATATTTATTATCTGTACTAAAAGTAGAAAGAGAATGAATTAACCAAATATTTGTTTTCTTTCTTCATAGCCTTTCGACCAAGTGAATGCAAGTTTAAACAAATACTTGTCAAATATGAAATAAGTATTAGGAAAAAAGAACAAAAATAGTCTTACATCCTTTTTTTATCATCTCAAGGAAGTCTCCAAACTCCATCCTTGGCCACTTTGGACAATCACCTTGCAGGGGGAAAAAAAAAGTAAGAATTCAGGATGGGTGGCATTGAAATCCCAAGTTCTGTTTTGTCCAGTGCCCCACTCCTATCACAGGTGAATTTGTGGCCTTATCTGACAGAAAAGGTTGGTTGACCCTGCTATTAAAAAATCATTTCATTAGCCTCCAATACAAAGACTCAGGGGAACAGAATATTCCCTACCAATGTGGGAAATTCCTAATAGTAGAAGACCAGCAAGTCAGAACATTACCAAAAAGGCATTGAGTACAGTTTAGATGCTGCAAAGCATTGTTTGGATATATTTTGGAATTGACAGTGGATCCAGCATGAGATAATACTCAATAATAAGTTTTAGATTGTTAGGTGTGACAATGTAAGAAAATACTTTTGTCTTTTTTTGGGGGGGAGGGAGGATGTTATATTGTCTGTGTAATATTTGATCTTGCCTCTCCCCCACTACCACTCCACCCCATTTCAGAGAAGAGTCATCAAATTCTTGCTGTCAATTCCACATCCATTTAACTGTAGATGTTTTCTGGTGACTATTTAGGTATTTATTTATCCAGCTATTGTTTATGGCTGATGTAAGAGAAAGCACTGCATTTGGCATCCAAAGACCTTGGTTCCAATCTTTTCTCTGCTGTTAAATCATACGACCTTATTTTTTTAAAAAAATCAATTAACCTCTTTAAATGAGTTATTGTTGCTTTAACTTCTCTTGTCAATTACCTAGTTATTTTGAAGGATCAAATGAAGCAGTAAATTAAAAAGTTCAACTTGAGATGAACCACACCACATCCTTGTGAGATATTGTTGAGAGGTTCCTCTAACCCTGAGAAAGTTGCAGGAAGAAATGTAAATAAGGGGTAAAGTTTATGAGCAGCATGCACAAAGTACAATAACTTTAACAACTGACACTGAATCCTTTTGAAGGATAAAGCTGTATTTTTCTGGGAAAATGCACTGAGTGTTCCGAGTTTGAGGGACAGCAGGGAAAAGGCCTAGGAGGAAGAAGAAGCTGCTCTACATAACAGATAAAAAAGAGCCTAGCCCGGCTGGTATGTGGCCGATTGATGATGTTCCTCTCTCACTGATGTGTCTATCTCTCTATCCCATTCCCTCTCCCTTTCTTTCTCTCTAAAAGTCAATAAAAATATATATTTTTTAAATTGTAAAAAAAAAAGAATCTAAGACTCTGAGAGGAGAAAATCCTGAGTAGAGGAAGGAAGAGCAAAGATTCAAGGTAAAGTTCAAGATTTAAAAAATAAAATAATGGCATAAGGCCGACTTTCCGTATTCTTCATTTTTTTCTGCAAATTTTTTCAAGTTACTGAAAGCCTCATGTATGTGGATTTTTGTGGAAACCAGTGAAAGCACTACATTCCTGGTCCAGTTTGGGTTAAGGTAAATGATACCACATAGAGACATCAGAGGAGGTAGTATTTCATCTTATGACAGAGAAGATGTGGAAAAAAACCCTCAGAAATGTATAAAAGTTGGATTTAGATGACCAATCATAGGCTGTGGGTTTCGGGTTTTAGTCAAATTTACCAAGTTGGCTAATAAACCAGGAGGCTTCAGCTGGCCCAGCTACATTCACAGTTAAAAATAACATGGCAAGTAACAAAAATACTCTGAGAGAGATTATAATATTATGGGATATTAAAAGAGAGAATATCACTTCTGGTTGAGGATATCAGGTTTTCATCTAAGAGGGGGATTTGAGCTTTTTAAAAAATACATTTTTATTGATTTCAGAAAGGGAGAGGAAGAGAGAGGTAGAAACATCATGGATTGGCTGCCTCCTGCATGTCCCCTACTGGACATCGAGCCCACAGCCCCTGGCATGTGCCCTGACTAGGAATCGAATCTTAATCTCCTGGTTCTGAGCCCCACCAGCCAGGTGGGATTTGAGCTTTTTTAATTTTTGTTTTGATTTATCTCATTTTGCTTGTTTTATATTAATGTGTGAGTAAAGTTTAAGGAAGAAAAAGATATCTCAGAGAAGTTATTCCCCTTCAAGTGAATATCCAAATTTCACTATAGAAACCTAAAATTCACCCAAACTCTCCATCCTTATTTTACCTTAAGGTCTTTATTTATTCTTTCACTCATTAAGTCAAAAGAATTTTACTTTGTTTCTACTGTGTGCCAAAAAACAGTGCTAGACATTAAACTCACAAAAATAATTGCAGTACTGTCCTTCCCTCAGAAAGCTTATGCCTGAGGGAGAGGGCTTGTTGTCTTGCTTTCTAATGTATATTGAACTCATAAACATTACTTCCTAAAAGCATTGTCTAATAAAACCATCTTCTGTCTTATGTTAAAAGTTTATGGTTGGTAATGAAGGTTTTTATTTAATTCCATTCTCATCATTGCTGACAAATATTTCTTGGGCATTAAAAAGGGATCACCTTTCAAAGATAATTTGAATTTTATACTATTTTTCCCTTTTGTTAGTAAAATACAACTGGAGATGAACCTGCAAAACATCAGCATTCTCAACTAAGTCATTAGGAAAAGACATAAAAATGAGATTGTTAAGGATATAAAAGTTTATAGAGAGGATGATTATAATTAGACTTTTTTGGTTGATATAGCTGCAGTACCAGAATACAGTAAACTATGAACTCAAGAACCTAATCTTTCCTATACTTATATTTCTGATGGCAAATAAGTTAACTGTCATTTCAATTTTTGCAAAGGAAAATGTAGAATCTAATTCAGCATTTCTTGTTCTCTTTTGGATTATGGAATTCTGAGACACAGAAAAAAAATCTGAATCCTTCTACAGAATAGTGCACATATGGATCTACACACAAAATATTTGTATATAGATTAGGGGATTTTTTTAAAACTCCAGTTCTAGATAGTGGATGAAACAATCAAGTTCACAAATGATTACAATAAATGCTATTACTTGCAAGACCATGATATTTACAGGACTTGAAATAAACTGTGCATACTTTATGATCTTGGATCACTTTGTGGAGACTGTAGATATAATTTGAAAATGTGTTTTTTTAAAAAGCCAATCAAGAAGGAAGGAAAGATTCTGAGATACTGAAGGGCAAAGACAGTCTTTTTTATGTTATATCCCTGGAGCCAAAAGCAATCTTTTATATATATGGTAGATGCAAAATAACCTTTGTTGAATAAAGCAAAGGTCATGGATAAGCTAACAACAAAATATTCATTCTTACAGTTTTCTGCCTGATACCTAATAGTTCTTATAATAAAGGTAAAGAGTCCCTATTAGATTCAGCCCCTTTCATCCCCAACTGCCTCTAGCAGGGTCTGAGTAGCCTTTGCATTTTCACTGTGGTTAGAGATCAACCCTATGGCCATTAGACCATGATCTCTTTTGTTTTAAGACAAAATGTTAGAGCTTAAGTATTGCTGTAAAATGAAATAATATCTTTGGCACTGCATTTAAAATAACAACCTGCCTGAAGGCAACATTTTCTTTCCCTCATCACACTGTAATTTCTATTTCACATTCTGCCTTTGTTCAGTGAGTCCCATCCCCAGACACTGTGAGGAAAACTGTAGGAAGGTAATGAGTGCAGAAACTGAGAGACAGGCCGTGCAGGAACAGGCTGTATGTTGTGTTTAAAAAAAGATTTGACCCCAAAGCAGTCACTGAATATACACTGTGTTGATGATGAAGTGAGGAAAGGTGAACTAAATAATGCATTTTGATATTTTAAAGCTAATCCTCTCTTTATCCAAATATTTTTAGTTCAAGAAAGACATTCGTACCAAGAGGGAAGTTTTGCCTTTTCAGACATACTATTGTGGGTATGTTATGGGAATCTGCACCATGATTAGTCTATAGATTAGAGAAACTATATAAGAAAGAAATCCTGAGGCTTGAAATGATATCTGTCTAACAATATGTCTGAGAATAGGGAAATGTTTTGCTACATTAAACAAGGTCTTAAAAGCTTAGGTTAGGAATTAGTAAACTAGGGTCAGTGATTCAAATCCAGCCCGTGGCCTTTTTTATCCTCAAGCTAAGGGTAGTTTTAAAATTTTAAATGGTTGTAAAACAAAACAAAGAGAAATATATGACAGAGACCATATGTAGCTCCCAAAGCCAAAAATATTTATTATTTGGCCATTTACATAATTACTTTGTTAGAAATACTTTAGATTCTAATGTACTAGTGACTAGTCTTAATGTGCAATTTTGGATTCAGTTGGAAATACCACACTACACCAAAGACACTTCTCTTCTGCAGCAGTTAATTTGTGCCATTTTAGAACCAGAAAAGATGGAAAATTTCCCTAGAAATAAATCAAATGTCCAAATTTCTTATTAATTTAAATCACTCTAACTAAAATTGACTTCCATATCAAGCATAATGCTTTAGGAATAAAGTTGCCCAATGATAATTTTTAAATTGAGCAATTTCTTAACATATTTTGAAAAAGCATGGATCTGAGCTCCAAAGCACAGACTTTTTGAAAGCATTGAAAAATTCTTATACCCAACTGTAATATTCTTTCCTATGAATTAATTCTTCAGAAAACATCACCTCTCTCCATGTTTTTGAATGTTCAGTTTCACATAAAGATACTTAGGTATTTGAATCTAACAAATTTTCAGTAGTATTTATTCAATAACATAAAACCCTTTAAATGTGCTTAACTACCTTGTGGATTAACTATATAGTTGAGAATTCAAGCTCAATTAATATAACTTTATGATTAAATTTATTACCACAACTGATATTCTTTTTTAATTAGTTTCATGGAAATCTAACTTTTATGTTATGGCACTAAAAATTAAGATTCATTTGGCCATGAGCATATAATAGAATGGTCTTTTACATCAAATAGGAATAAAATAATTTTAACAAATTAATTTTTCTAGTTTTTTTAATATATATTTTTTATTGATTTCAGAGAGGAAAAGAGAGGGAGAGAGAGATAGAAACATCAGTGATGAGAGAGAATCATTGATTGGCTGTCTCCTGCAGGCCCCCTACTTGGGATCAAGCCCACAACCCCGGACTGTGCCCAGACCAGGAATTGAACTGTGACCTCCTGGTTCATAGATCAATGCTCAACCACTGAGCCATGCTGGCCTGGTAGTTTTTCTATTTTAAACAAGTTATGCTTTAAATACAATGTCAAAGATGTCTTATTCCTTATAATGTGGAATTATTCATTGTTATTTTATCTCTAATTATGAAAAGTGGTATAGAGAAATATAAGTACTATGAAAGATAATTTAATTAGAATGTATTCTCATAAACATAAGAAAGGTGTATTTTTTCTTTAAAGTGCATTTGAAAATAATTACAACAATTAAAAAAATAAAATTTCATTTTGATAAGTCCATGTCATACAAGTAAGAAATTCTCCCCTATTTAAGCCTTTTTATTATTATTAAGTAGACTCTGCTATAATTTTAATTTGAGTTGTTCACTCTAATGTCTGGGATACCTATCTAGCTATCTTTACCTATATATTTCTAAGTATTTTACTAGTAAATTACTGCCACTTTACTTAGGGGAAAATGTGTTTATTTAGTCTACTTTAAATCTTTGACAAACTCTACATCAAACAAGGTCAAGCCACAATAATGCCCAGGATCAACTTAAGATCAAATAAAGATCACTGAGTTATAATATGAATTTGAAATATTGTGGATCATTATAAAGGCTGCAAGGTTTCTTCTTCATTATTTTAAAATAAATGCACATCTTCTGTGGGTAAAACAGCCCAAAGCATTTTCTTTTAAACCATCTATTCCAAAAGATAAAATATCTCCAAAACAACAAGTCTTTGACATCTGTGACACAGGAGACATGCAGAAGTCATTAAGGGTTTCCCGAGGGGGTTCCAACAGTTGCTTCACTTTAGGGTGGGTGTGAGAAGGCTGGAAATTAAATTACTTTAAAATAAAGTTAGAACACTAAGCAATTTCCTGCTTTTGACTCAGTAGGGTTTCCCATGAGAAAAGAAAGTAGGCAAAAAAGCTCAGACAGACAGACAAACATATTTACCCCTAGGTGGAAGGTACAAATTAAATTAGCCTGCTACAAAAGGGAGATGTTTTCTCCTTCTGTTCAGATGTCATGGTAGTGAGGAAACATAGTCTGGGGCCAAGAAAAATGGCACAAATGCATTCATCTGAGCTACCATTCATCCTGATCCAAGGTCTAAACAGAACGCATAAAAGAACAGCTCTGTGGAGGGACTTCCTCTCCCTAGTTACCAAGTTGAAACTTGCAAAGGAACATGGGAGCAGGGGGTGGGTTCTTTCCAGAATGTTTCAATGCCGATGGAAGTGTCAGAGGTAGTTATGGAGTTAATGACTGAATCTGAAATCACATCAGTATAATTTGATTTCATATTTCATAGAAAGAGCTGTATTTACGGTACACAGTATGGTGTTTTTAAAGGTACATTGTGAACTTCCTTTCCCTCTGAAGCTGGAAACCAACATAGGCACTTCCAAAGAGTCAAGTATCTATTATAGCGCCTCATTAATATGCATGTTTTTGGCACTCAGTTTGGTTCAGCTGGTATGCTTTCCAGTATCTCATTCTTTATTTATATGAGACTAGGAGGTGTGACCTATGGAGCCAGTTGGCTGTCATGAATTGGAATATTCATTAAGCCTCATGAATTATGCATTAGGCTGCTTATAATACTGAGATCCACATTTGATCTAGCCAGAACTCTCAACTGCTTCCCATTCAATGGAATGATCCACATTTTGGTCAAACTATATATGTGTTCCATCCACTGCAGTGTTTGGAACACAAGTATTTGCTATCCAGAAATGCAACTTGCATCTAAGTGGGTTTTATATTTATATTTTTTTATGTTTGAAGGTCGCAGCAGACATGGTTCTCTTCTGGCTAACTATGAGTAGCATTCTTCTCTAGCCTGATTACTATTTCCATCTATTACTTCCCTTGCCTATAAAAGTCACCAATGACTGGTGAGCAGCTTGTATTACAAAAGATATGTAGCTATCTCATGGTGATCCACACATAAATGCAAAACCAAATACAAAGGACAAGAGGAGTGCTTTAAAAAATGTAGCTTCTCTTGTCTAAAATAAGGAAATCCTTTTACTGATAATCGTATCATTTTGTTGCTTTCTTTTTTTTATGGATAGATATATCCAGGCCACACACAATGTAATTTGTAGTTTTTGCTGATTTTATAGTATTTTATCAAAATTCAAAAACAATATTTTTAGGCATTAAGTGTTTTAATTTTTTAAATGTATGCATCAATATTAAATTCATGCCTTGTTTAAATCCATACCTTTTGAAATAAAAAAAAAGCTGAAAAGATCAACTGATAATGATTAATATAATCTCTTAAACATACAGGATGCAAAAGTAGGTTTATAGTCCTGAGTATGCAAAACACAGTTTATTCTTGTATCATTATTTATTAATTATTATATTATTTTCTATAAGAACTGGAAACCTACTACTTTTGCCCCACCCTATATTCCAATAAGCATAAGTGCTAGAGCCATTTCACTTTTTACATTCTTAGTACAAACTACTCAAGTTAAAATTTCCCCCACAAAAACATATTCTTAGGAAAAACAAGGTTTTATGTAATATGGATCTCAAATCTTTGATCACCATTCACTTTACAAAGTTTCCACTCTTGTTTTTAATGTAGACCTGCCTGGGAAGGAATGTTTATTCACGGTAGTAATTATTATCAGTTAAAGTCTAAGACATAATTTGAATTTAGCCCATTCTGTTTGCCATATTCTGGAAGACTAGACTAAAGAATCTATAGACAGTTTTACCAAAGGTCATGGGTGAGTCCTGGGTAAAATAGCATTGTTTACAGATTTTTTAGTGAAGAGATTAGCTGTCATTTATTTTCACATACCTAACTGAGGAGCTTTAGTGGTTCCCAGTAAGAGTGTGTTCTCTTCTCTTTCTTAGCCTGTCACATCCTTGTCAGTTTCAATAAAATTACTTACCTGAATTATGCAAATGAGGTTTTGTTATGTCCAGCTCCCATCATTGTTCATCTCCACTATAGCTGAAAATTCTAGCAGACCCCTTGCTTACACTGTCTGATTCCAGGACTCCTTAGGTCAAGACCTTTCAACCTCGGAGCTTGACTTATGCCACAACCATTTGACAAATCGCCCAGACCTTCACAAAAGCCGGCTGAGCTCCAGAGTAGCTGCTCTCTCTATACACCACTGTTTCTCTGTTTTGACATTTCCTTCTCACTTTTCCTCTCAGTAATTAGACAAAGAGAGAAAAAGACATTTGTGTTTCAAGAATGCTTTCATTTAGGACTGTGATAAATGGCTCTCCTTTCCAAGAAGCTGCAATCCCACTGCAGGACAGAAGGTTCCTTCACAAGGGGGCCTGGGCAGTGGAGGCCGCCCACCAACGCCTTCCCAGACGTCAGCTTTTGCCTGCAGAGAGTGTCCACTAATCTCATCTGTATTTTCAGAAAAAAGGGGAAAATGTGTCCTAAACTCCCCATATTACTAGTAAAACTATCATGGTTGTAAATACAAGGACACTGAGTTTATAATTTATGTTTCTAGGAATATTTGAAAACAAAACTAGAACAAAAAGACATTGTGATTGTTTAAAAGTCATCTTAGTGCCCTTAAAATGTCTCTGTTCAATTACTAAATTCCAGATTATCATATATCTCCTCTCCAATGTGTTTCACATGTCATCTTGAAAATGAATGAATGTACAGAACCATCAGAGATCTGGCATTTTAGTAGTCCATGATAAATCTGAAATATTTATGGGGAAGTTTGATTGTCTTATTTTAAAAATAAAATACAACTTTATCATGCTGCAAAAGGGAAAACTGGCATATAATTAAAAAATTAATAATGAGTAATTTATGTCAACCATGTTTTCATATAGGCTTCTTTCAAAATAGTGAGTTAATGTTTATTATTCCATTGGGAAAAAAAGATTGCCAAACATGTAAAATAATGGAAACTGCATGTGACTCAACAGTTGAGAGTTCTGATGAAGAATTAGCGTGTTCCTGTGCATGCTATAGTTAATCTGTTGCCTTTGTTCATGGTAATGCATTAATCAGAACATCACCACATGACATTCCTAAATGAGGCAAATCACCTCTATGATCTGACATCACACTAGAATTACTAACCCAACACATCCACCTTTAAAGTTTAAAGTACAATACACAGATTTATTCATAAATTAAAGGGGGGAAAGAAGAAAATGTGGGATTTTTAAAAATACTCATTAGAAATTGGCATATGGCATTTATCTGATTTATGGAGCACTCCATTTAGACTCACTAGTAAGTTAGTTCTGTGAAATTATGATACTTTAAATGTTTACCAAAGAGCATTATTTTTCTTTTGCTTTATTTTTTAGTAATTAATAGATCTTACAAATAGCTCCTACTAATGTATTTATAATAATACCTATTTTAATAATAATAAAATGTGCCACATGATTTTTAAAAGCCAGTGTCAATTTGTGTAAACAAACTATTTGTGGTCCCTTTCATTTCCTTGTATTTGGTTGTGGGAGCTAAAACAATGTAAGTGAATAAACACGCCAAAGCTTCTATCTCCAAATCAAAACAAAGCCAAAGGAGAATCAATTTCATTGGGATTTTTATTGAAATCTTTGTTAGGGAACAGGGTCTTTAAATGTTTCCCATGTAAAAGGCACTAGACCAGACAGCTGATATGCTTGAAATAATGTACCCTCAGGCCTAAAGGCCAGGATGCATTCCACTTCGGAGTTCTTTTCCAGCATGGGGGAATGCATTTAGTCAGAAAAGGAAACCATGGGAACTCATTTGGTAAACCTTTAACTGATACAGTATATGCTTAGTTTATGGTTTCCAGTCAGTCTGTGAATTGCACAGAGCAGAGGTGAACCTGCTGATGCATAATTAAAAATGAGTATCAGTGAAACCTTACAGAGCCAATGTGTAAAGAGGAGTATAGTTTAATGTGAAAGAAAGTTCATTATCTTTGACAAAAATGAAGTAATATTAGATATAGAAGTTCTTACTATGGTATAAAAACCTAGAAGTTTAAAGGTAAGTATATCCCTAACTCAAAATGTATATGTGTTAGTATACGATTCTGAATATTTCCGGGACTTCGCTTTTGACTAGATTTTGTGCTCTCCAATAGCAAGACACTCAAGTTTTTAAAAAGTTGTTCTGTATATTTTTAGTGACCTACTACTATATGCTTCTATATGAGTTTTGTCAACTAGGTAAGCCTACATACCTCTGTTGCTATTACACAATGCAATATCTGGCTCTCAAAGAGAAATTACAAGGCATGACAAAAGGCAAGAAAAAAATACAATCTGAAGAGAGGAAGCAATCAGAACTAGACTCAGAAATGACATACATGCTGGAACTGTCGGATAATTTAAAATAATCATGCTTAATACGTTAAAAGCTTTAATGGGAAAAGAAAACAGCATGTAAGAAAAGATAATTTATGTAAGTAGAGACATGAAAACTCTAAAATAAAATTCAAAAGAAATGCTAGAATTAGAAACATAGTAACAGAAATAAGCATGCCTTCAATGGACTGATGGGTAGGCGAGATGTGCCAAGTAAAGAACCTAGGTCAATAGAAACTTCCCAAACTGAAATGCAAAAAGAACCCGGCCTGCGTAGCTCAGTGTTTGAGCGCCAACCTGTGAACCAGGAGGTCATGGTTCAATTCCCGGTCAGGGCACATGCCTGGGTTGTGGGCTCAATCCTCAGTGTGGGGCATGCAGGAGGCAACCAATCAATGATTCTCTCTCATCATTGATATTTCTATCTCCCTTTCCCCTCCTCTCTGAAATAAATAAAAAAATATTTTAAAAAAACAAGTGCAAAAAGAAAAATGAATGAAAACAAACAAAACATACAAGAATGTGGGACAACTTCAAAAGGTATAACAAATATCTTACTGGAATAGCACTAAAGGAAAAGAAAGATCAAAGCAGGAGAAATATTTAAAGTAAAATTGCCAAGATTAATGATAGACCTTAAACCACAAATTAAAACAAAGCAAAAGATCCTAGCTAGACATATCGTATTCAAATTGCAATAAATGGAGGACAAAGAAGCCAAAGGAAAAGACATCTTATCCAGAGAAGAAAATAAATAAGAATTATAGTAGGCTTCCCACCAGAATTCATGGAAACAAGAAGAAAGTGCAATATTTAAAGATCAGTGGTATACAATTGAGAGCCCAGAAACAGACCTACACAAATATGGTCAAATGATCTTGGACAAGGCTACAATTCAATGGAGGAAATATAGTCTTTTCAACAAATGGTGTTGGAACAAGGAGCATCTATAAACAACTGAACCTAAAATTCAACGCTGTGAAACTTCTGGATAAAAAACATGAGATAAAATCTATGTGACCTTGGATTTGGTGGTGAGTTTCTGGCTATAACACCAAAAGCACAATCCATGAGGAAAGATTGATGGGTTGTATTTTATTACAATAGAAAACTGATCTTTGAAGGATAACATTGTAAGTATGAAGGAACAGGCCATATTTTGATGATTTACAAAACACATACATGAAGGGGGGGTTACACCAGAATAGAACATTTAGGGATCAACAACAGGAGAAAAATGGAAGAATGGGCAAAAGATCTAAATAGACACTTCACTATATGATGAGAACATATAGAAGGCAGATTAGGATATAAAAGGATAAGTCACATAACTTGTCTTTATGAATATTATATTCCTGGAACAGAATAAAGAGTAAAAGGTAGAAACTAAGGGAATCCAAATAAAATAGGTACTTTATTTAATAATGTATCAATATTGGTTCATTACTCATGATAAATATACCATAATGTAAGATGTTAATTATAAGGGAGATTGTTTAAGGATATATGGGGTGGGGGAGGACTGCCTATACTAGTTTTGCAATTTTTCTGTAAACCTGAAAACATTCTAAAATAAAAATTTTAATAAAATTATGTATAAAAATGAATATATCTCTTTTAAGGTCACATGTGTACAAGGATAAGGGGAATTTCAGTCACTTTCAACTCTGAATGTGTCTTATTTTTATACATAATCATTTTTAACATACACTATCATTCATGATTCAGTTAGCAAATGCTTCAAGCTTTTCAACAATTCCTAGCATACAGCTTGACCTTTAATATTTTCATACATTTTGCCATAAGAAAAAAATGTTTCCTTGTAATGAGCTTGATCTTTTACTATGTCGCTTAGCACTGCGACTAACAAGGGCTGACAAGGAAGCATTCTCTGCCCTGACTCCCTCCTCCCCAGCCCCAGACCAGGTCCTCTCCAGTGAGTCTGGTTGGGGCGACATGGGATAAGACAGCAACAAACTAGAACACCACCCTCTGTCCTGTGTTCCTGAGACAACAAATCTACAGTGGCCAGCGTGGAGAACATGGACTGGGTTTCAGCCAGGGAACTCTAGAAAAACAATGAAGTGAAATCAGAAACCACTTAGAACATCTATTCCTCAGTTTTCCCACTGTTAAATGATAAGATTTGAAATGGTCCCTCACTTCATCTCCTAATGAGAACACACCCAAAGGTAAGACCCAAGTAGGGAGTTCATCACAGACTCTGCTGGCAAGGTCAGTGGGATCCGGGTGCTAAATTACTCCCCTGAGATGCAGGAGCTGAGCTGCTCCCAGAGTCATAGGCTCCTAGAGTGAAATGTCTTAGCCATATTCATGCCCTCTGTTCCCCCTCTCAGCGGGGACAAAGGGAGGTCAGAATAGGCCCCTGGAGGGCAAGAGTAGGAAAAGGGATGTGTGCAGTCTTTCCTGGGCAGACAAATATTCATTTTTATGAGTTGGAAGCCTCCGACTCCCTCCCCTGAACCGGGGCCTGCTGCAGCTCAGGCTGCTGCAGGATGTATTCGTCTTTCCCTGCACATTATTATTTTATTGTTATTACTCTCATTCCTTTCTAACTGTGAGCCAATGAGCAAAATTATTTTTATTTACTCTGATTTTTTGGATGCTTGAATATATTACTTCAATATAGTTTATAATCCCTATAATAGCACATAATGGTTATACTTTAGACATTTAAAAGCAATTGGGCACATTCAATATGCTCATGACATATAACTTTATAATGCCCTATCTCTTTCTGTATTAAATGTTTCATGTTAATAAATTCTAGCCTATTTTGTATATTTCATATTTGAGTATATAAACTCATAAAAATAATAATAACTGGCATGAATTTTTCCGGTAAACTTATAGTGTGAAACTGTAATGGAAAACAGTTGCTATCAGAGGAAAAGCTCCACAATTGAGGAAATTAAGTATAACAGAAAGATATCCTAAAATTCAAATTCAATAGGATTCTGAACAAATCCAAAAAATAACATCTTGGAGATACATTTAAATAAAACTTTTCCTAGTGTCAAGAAAGCAATATACCCTATGTCTGAGAGGGGTCTATGTGCAGATGAATCACCCTCTGTCTGACCCAGACTCCTGACAAAGAGCAATTTTTATCATAAACTAATCTTTATAATGCCACACCTTCAATGTCACCTGTGCCACTGAGAACATTCTTACAAAATGCGGACTCTGTCTTTTAGAAGCTCTGCAGCCTCTCCCTTTGACAAGTCTAAAGAGAAGGATCAGTAACAAAGCATGATGGAGTGTGATGATATGACATCATCCTCAGAGGTGACCCAAGACCCAGGGCCAAACCAGAGCTCACATTCCTGGCACACATTACTGTTGTCAGCTGCAGCTGATCTTTTTGTCCCATCACACATGTGCAGGGTGATGGAGAGAATGCATTCTGGTAGCTGGAGGAAGGGGCCAACCGTCCTTGGAAGTCATTTGGAATAGGGTAGACTTCTGCTCTTTATTTTTCCAGAAGAAATGTATGTCTCACAGTACGTATGTAAGGAAAGTAGAGTGTGAAACTAAGGGGAAAGGCACTTAAATAAACTGTCCAGTGGGGTTTCAGGAATTTAATAAGCATAATACAGTAGCCTTAGGTTTAATCCCTTGTGTCTGCACAAGCTAATCCTTTATTTTTGTGCTGAAAGATATTTAACAGCTTTTCTCTCTGGTCTCTCATTATTTATATCTCTCCCATAACAACATTCCTTTCTCTAAAGCCAAGCTGACTCATAAGAAAAAAACTATTTTTTATCAGGTCCCTCCGTAGGTCATGGCCAGCTTTGGTCTAATATGGTAACTATCATTCTGACCCAGACTTTTTTTTTTCTCCTGAGATAACTTCACTCCATTTCTTTTTTGTTTTTATTTCCATGTAAGTTGTACAGCATCATATTTAAGGAAAATACTATTAGCTATTATGTCAAATACCTCATAAAACAGAGGTTAACTTTCAGGAGGTGTTCGAAAAACAGTTCTGTTAGATAACAGAAATTTAGTTTTTAGTGATTTAATCTGATTTCACTAGACTTTCTTAAACTACTGTAGCTAAAATTTTCTTGTATAACAGCAAAACCAGAGTCACACCAATCCTGACATTTAATAACAATTCTCCAGTGTATTATCAAATGATTTTAATGGAATCTTAAAGATTCACTTTACCATTTCTTTTTCTATTGAAACTGGAGACTAACTTACATTACTACTAGAGTATTTGGGATTAAAGAATAAATGTAAGATAAGGAAAGGTTGACAAAGTCAGAGAATCATTCTTAGATTGCATAATTCACTTTTTAAATTTTTAACTTGTTGCTGTGGATGAAACAAATCACTTAATCAAGAAAATAATATTTTTACCCTTTGAAATCATCTTGCAAAGAAAGATATAAAGATATAATTTGAAATATCTTTGCCTCAAGTGATAGAAATAAAGTAATTTTATAAGTTCATACAACAAATATTTACTTTTTTAATGACAGCCATTTCCTCATTTTAATAAAGACAGCAATACTTTCCTAATTAATAAAATTTGAGAAAGTATACACATATTTTTTTAAAATTTAAATTTAGGTAATATTTTTAAAGTATATTACACATACACATGTTAATAATCCTCTAAATAGCATAAATGAAAATGTTTAAAAATCACTAAAATATGAATCAGCAAAATAAGAAAATAACTACAGTAAATATTTTTAAGATACTGATCTGAAAATTGAGTTTGTTAATACCACAAAACACCACAATGCAGGAGCATCAGACTTAGTTAAAAATCTAAATGTAGCCCTAACTCCATCTGGCTTACTACTGGTATGTGGTCTGGGCAAGTCATTTGATTTCTCTAGACCTCTGTTTCTTATTCTTGAAGAACTGACAAAATTTTTGTATTCCCATTTGGCCTCCTACGTTTTTGGAAATTATGCATTCATGTCCATTATTATAATGGTTATCTTTGAGTCAGCTGATAATTAACTCTTGAACTTTGGAATAGCAGTCCCAATTGCTTGCAAAGGGTGTCCTTTCTCATTGATCTGTGTTCCTTTATGGTTAGCTGTTGTCCAGACCATGTTAATTGTAATATTTTGAATTACTGCCTTAAATATTTAGCATGTATTTTTCAAGAAAATCCAAATATTTTTCTGTGAAATCTCCCCAAGTCTCAGTGTTGGAAACCAATTTTTATAAAGGTTCTGGTAATCATAACTGCTTGCCTACTGGCCATATTTGCAAGCACGTATTTGGGAATCAGATATCTTGATCTAGATCTTAGCTTTTAGAAAGCAATTTACTTAATTTCTCTAAGCTTTAGTTATATCTGTAAAATGGAAACCATGAACTCTTACTATAATTTAATGAGAAAAATCAGGTAATGAATTTTAAACAGTCCTTAATACATAGTAGTCATTTAATAAAGTTCTACAGCATAATATTCTTGAGTTTATAAATATTAAACTTTATCCCCAGTATCCAATCCAGAGTGTTACTTATTAGGTAGCTATTAATAACTCAACAACTGTTAGTTGAATGAATGATTAGTGTTTGCTGAATACATTTTTGTTTACAAAACTGATCGTAGTCCACAAATATTTAATATGTAGTACAATAGAATTAACTGATATTTTCCATAAGGTTTGTGAAATTAGTATAAGCAATGAGTAGCTGTAAATTAATTCACTCAACTTGCAAAGCTATTCCTGGAAAAAGGTAAACAAAATTATACACTGCAGACAGTATTTCATATTTCAGTAGTCTACTTACTAGTGTTCTTTCCATACACGCATGTGATCAGTAGCTAAAGTATAAAAGATCCCAGGATCTTCTCCAAAGGGAGGGTAGAGAGGAAGAAAGATGACATTATAGATCATTTCCCTGGTTCACCGGAGCTCATAGTTTGATAAGAGAGAAAATAATGTACCCCTTTTAAAAAAGTATGTTTGAGGACAAGAAGTGGTTGGTTCGAGCAAGGATTATCAGCAGACACCTCTAAGTTTCCAAATAATGCACTGGGTTTCTGAAAAGTGCCCTTTTAAATCCTTTCCATGTGTACAGTAGTTGGCAACATGCACTAACCAGATCTCAAGGCTGAAGAACAGCCTGTTAAGTCAGTCTTTTAAATCCTCTCTTAGCGACATCTCTAAAGGTCATGGTTCTAAATTCATTTAGGTTTGGAATTCAAGGCTATTTGGATACTCATTCATAATCTTAGTTTGGCTCTATTTTGAATTGATTTCCATGTGTGTTATAGTAAAAGAAGCACATTTTAGTTTTAGTTATGGGCTTGGTACATTTTTGAAGTTTAATGTCAGGTTCTATCATTTCTTCATGTAGATTATGTCCATATTTAGATGGATTCAGAAATGTAAGAATCCTGGTATTAACTGGGGCTTACCCTAAATGACCCAGTTTTCTGAGAATGAAGCCACTCTCCTAGACTCTCCAGGGATGTGGCTTTGCTGAATTCTCTGAGAGGAATTTGGTTGCTATCAGCATGCCTTCTCTCATGACAAGAAGTAAAATTCATACATTTTATTTTGTGAACTTCCTAAAATATTTTCTTAATTTATGAAAATTAACTTGAATAGTTTCATTCCTCATTCAGAACTTTGACCCAAAATACATATAACTGCCAAAAATTTTATAATGTAGACTGCTAAATGGAATTAATAAATATTTCGTCACCCTAGCCAGTTTGGCTCAGTGGATAGAGCATCAGTCTGCAGACTGAAGGATCCTGGGTTGATTCTGGTCAAGGGCACGTACCTAGGTTGCAGGCTCTATCTCAGGCCCTGAGGCAATTGATGTGTCTCTCTCACATTGATGTTTCTTTTCTCTCTCTCTGTCTCTCCCCCTCCCTTCCACTCTCTCTAAAGAAAAAAAAATCCTTGGGTGAGGATTAACTTTTTTTCCCCCCTATCCCATAGCTCTTCTCCTATGTGTTAAGCTCCCATCTGTTTGCCTTTTGTTTTCGTGAAGCTTTACATTTTGCCATCAATATGTTATGTTGTGCTGTGTTAACTTGTAAGCTCAGACATAAAGATAATAAAGTATACACATTCATCAATATTTTAGTTGACTAGTTAGTAAAATCTGACTTAAAATTTTAGTGAGATGTGATTAATTTAATGAGATTGCATTAAGACTACGTGAAAGGACTGGTAATGCCTTAAAGGACAAGGGCCTAAACAAAGGTGTCTCTATGTTACAAGTGACAAGTGCATACACTTGTGGGATAAGAAGTCCAATTTCCAGAGAAGACCTTTTCCCATGTTGCCTTTCATGCTCCTCTTTATGAAAAATGCCTCCAACTGGTGATCTAAGGATTTGAGCTAGTTGAAGGGTTTTCTGTACCTTCACTTTAATTTGGGCAATAAGAAGAGGGAATAATCAGAGAACTAGTAATATATAAAGAATGAAACAGGCATGTGAGTAGATGCCCATGTTTTAGAGTTTATATGAGGCAACTAGTTCTGTATATAAATGCTAATTATATAGTACCGTGGTTAACAAACATAGCTTATTGCGGATGTATTAGCTGCCACACTCAGAGATATATTATCATCATCTTTAGTCTCTTTATCATCATAGACTTGTTCTGCAGATAATGACAATGTTTTGGCTGTAAGAGTGGGCCATTTTAAGGACAGTTTAAAGAGATTTAATTCTGTGGTAGCCAAGAGATGGTGTTATCAAAGTAGTGTCATTGCCTCAACCAAACAGTGACACCACTTGAATGCACTGTGGTGTGAAGCAAGGCAAGGAATCCTTTTTTCCCCCTATTGTTCTGCATATTTTTGAATGCTAAATACACTGCATTTATTAAGTAAAAGTCAACTTATGAATTCACATCTGCTGTGTTCATAATCACATAGTGAGAGAAACACTTTCTCTGATTCTGATTGCTGCATTACCCTAAGATCTTACAACTTCAGTGTCAGTTTTGTCCTCTTAAATCATTTAAATATGATATATGTCCAAATTTTCATTTGGCCTCAAATATGTGTGTGTGTGTGCGTGTGTGTGTGTGATATGTTTGCAAAATAGGTTCATAAACCATTTTTTTTTTGGAACCTTTAAGACAGGGGTAGGTAATGTTCAGTCTGTGAACCGTATAAGGTCCTCTAAATCATTTGGTCTGGCCCTGCCAAGGCATTAGGGGTGAGTTAATTAAATTTTGGACCAAATATACCAGGTTAATTTTTAAGTTGATAATTTTGTATGGCCTGCGAATGATGTTATAAATATCCAAATGGCCCTTGGCAGTAAAAAGGTTCCCCACTCCAACCTAGCCCGTTTGGCTCGGTGGATAGAGTGTCGGCATGTGGACTGAAGGATGCCAGGTTCGATTCCAGTCTATATTAAAAAAATAAAATTTAAAAAATAAAAATAAAAAATAAATAAGATTAAAAAGGTTCCCCACCTATGCACTCTAAGGGGTGCTGATTCCTAGTTGCCTTAGAAGAAACTCAGATTCACAGGAGCCCTTAGCACATGTACAAAGGACACTTCTCTCAAGGGGGCAGAATCTGTAAGAGAGAATGACACTTACGCTAATATTTATGTATGTGTGCTGAAAGTGTACATATACAATGTCAAAAACAGCCAAAAATCTATGAATAATCTAAAATCAATAGCAAGTGAGCCCAAAATTGACTGTGATTTTAAAACATTTTCTAACAATCAAACATAAATGTCCAGAAAGGGTTAGACCTCACAATAATCATTAATACAATTCTGTACTTGTAGCCACTGCTCACAAACAGGCTTGGAAATTATTTTCACCAAGGACATAAACACTTGTCTTTGGACTGACTCCCCTGTGGCAGAACCAGGGTAAGGCAGTTATTGCTATTCTGCAGCCCTTTGAAAAATCAATCCAAAAGAAAAACTCGGCAGAAGACCCATCTCCTTGTTCTTTCTCTGGTACACTACACTCAAAAAATGAACTAACGTGAAAAAAGAAAATGAAAGAGGCACACAGAGAAACAAAGACAAATGCTACAGAAAGCAGAACCAGTGCTTCCAAACATCAAATCAGTGTTGCGCTTGTCTTGGAATTCCCCTAGAGTTACTTAGGACAAGAATCTGGTCCATGGAGATCAAAGCCAGGAAGAACAAAGAAAGTCAGAGTGATAAACAGCCTACTAGGAAGAAATCTCAAACAAACACTGGCAGTTTGTGGAATGACTGGGATAAAAATCAGCTGTTCAAACTAATCTCTCGTTTCTTCCATCAAAGTAAAGACAAAGCTTTCTGTGTCCCTGATGAGAGCTGGGCACACTCAGCCGGAGTACTTAAAGTGAAAGAACTATAATTTTTTTTTAGCTGACTTATACTCACAATCAAATCAGGTCTTTCATACTTCCCTCCCAAGGAATTATTTTTAAAGGAGAAGCCATGTCCATTCTCACTGAAAACCCCCTGAAACTGAACAAACTAGAATTTCTGAACACAGTAATCCCTCCCTTATCTGCAGTCAACTGCAGTCCAAAAATATTAAATAGAAAACTCCAGAAATAAACAATTCATAAGTTTTTAAATAGTGCACAGTCCTGATGAAATCTCACGCTGCCCTGCTCCATCCTGCTTGAGACATGAATCCTCCTTTGCCAGCGTATGGAGGCTGTATTTGTTTATCAGATCGCTGTTGAAGTATCCCAGTGCTTGTGTTCAAGTAACCCTCATTTTACTTAGTAATGGCCCTGAAGCACAAGAGTAGTGGTACTGGCAATGCAAATGTGTCAAAGAGAAGCTGTAAATGCTTTCTCAAAGTGAAAAGGAAAAAGTTTCACTTAGTAAGGAAAGAAAAAAATTCACATGCAGGGGTGAGTAAGATGTACACGAACAAATCTTCTATCCATGAAATTACCTAATTTATAAATTAAACTTCCTCATAGGTATGTATGTATGTATGTATGTATGTATGTATGTATAGATCTAGAGTTCAGTATCTTTTGTGGTTTCAGGCATCCACTGGAGGCCTTGGAACATATCCCCCTCAGGAATAATAGGGGGACACCTGTAGTATGAACCCTGCTAATTGCTCCATGATCCCAAAGCCTTTCTATAGTATGCAAAACTGGTCTGGCATAATATTTATAACAATAGACTCCTTGATATGCCTCATTTCCTAACTATCTGGACAAAGCAGGGTATCAAATACACTTACATCTCTATGTGGAGATAAATTATCTTTATATATACATACATATATATCTGACTCATTTTCAAAATTTCTTCACCCTTCTGCATAATGGAGGGTGGGTTAGAAGTGACTATAATTTACTCTAATTGGTTAAACTTAGTCCAACTTAATAATTAAAACAACCTTGGTAGGTAACTGTGATTCTGACCGGATCACTCTTGCAAAGTTCTAGTCCCTGCCCCTGCTCCTCTCTGAGAAGACATCTTGGTATGTAGGGCATGTAGCTTTGTGTTGGGCAAGAAATGAGAAGGGCTTTTCAATGTGCAAGGTTCCTTCAGGATCCTTGCAAGTCTCTGGCTGCAGAGTGGCTGGACTATCTGTTCCCTGGAGTAGTGACAACTGAGAAGCAACTTTAGCCATCCAGCTCTCTCCCTGTGATATACTGGCACTGTGTTTTAAATATTACTCACATTACACTTTGGACTAAGAATTTTAGATACATAAAAATGTATAAGGTTTGATACCATGATATTCTTTCTGGCTAGGACTTAACATGGACGGTGTTCCCCACCCCGTGATTGCTGCTACAAAACTTAGAGAAATATTTCTACCCTGTTTCAATCAACTGTTTAACAGCTTATGTAGCAGTGCATTATGTTTACTAATCTCACTTGTGGCTCCCTCTAATTTTCCTATCTTTATTTTCTTTTTTGTTACATTTTTATTTTCAATTTTCTTTTTGCTATTCATAAACCACTGAAAATCCTCTTTGGGGGGAAAATGAGAAAAAATTCAATCAAATTTCAAATTCTTTAAATATACGTATTTTTTTTCTGAGCTTCAAAGAAATGGTTAGGATGTCTATTCTTTGATGCCCCATAAACATCTCAAGTTATAAACACAAAGTCAACCATAAATTTTTCTAAAATCGTACCCACCCATGTCTATATTCCCTGGAATATTAAAGGTATCACTTTCTACCAAACTAACCAATACAGAAACCGGCATGTTATCCTCAAATTCTTTCCTTCCATTGTCCAACCTATACTATCAATTGTACACTCTAAACTTTTTAAAATATATTTATTTTTTTTAAATATATTTTATTGATTTTTTACAGAGAGGAAGAGAGAGAGATAGAGAGTTAGAAACATCAATGAGAGAGAAACATCGATCAGCTGCCTCCTACACATCTCCCACTGGGGATGTGCCCGCAAGCCAGGTACATGCCGTTGACCGGAATCGAACCTGGGACCTTTCAGTCCGCAGGCCGATGCTCTATCCATTGAGCCAAACCGGTTTTGGCAAAAATATATTTAGTTTTATAGAATTATCACTAGCACTATCTTTAAAGACTCTGAGCCCTAGTTAAGTAGATTCCTACATTATGCTGCTCACTTCCCTTCATTCTTTTTAAAGATAAATCCTTATACAATATTATCATACCATTTCCCTGCTCAGCATTTCACTGAACACCCTTCCTGTCCCTTCACCATTGGGCCCTGTCTTTCTCTCCAATAAAGTGTATGTGTGCATGTTTTGAACTTGTTGTATTACTTACATACATATATTTAAATAACGTGTTTTGTACCTTTATTATCAACATTTTAATTAAAAATGTAATAAATTCATTAGAGAAGTGAAGAATTCAGGAAAAAAGTGATAATAAAAGTATTTTTTTTCAACTTGTCAATACATAAGTCATGGTATCTTCTTTTTAAAAAATGATTGTAAAGCCCTAGCTGGTTTGGCTCAGTGAATAGAGCATTGGCCTGCAGACTGAAGGGCCCCAGGTTTGATTCCAGTCAAGGGCATGTACCTTGGTTGCAGGCACATACCAAATAGGGAGTGTGCAGGAGGCAGCTGATTGATGTTTCTCTCTCATCGATGTTTCTAGCTCTCTATCCCTCTCCCTTCCTCTCTGTAGAAAATCAATAAAATATATTTAAAAAAAATGATTGTAGTTAAATTAGATCAAGTTCCACTGGTGATAGTCGAGTTTAATAAGTCACCTTCAAACCAGTTCTTACTAACATATCAAAGCTATAACTAACATTTTAAAAATAAATGTTAGGAGAAAAAAGATAAAAATGAAAAAAACAGAAGTGTAGATATGTAAGATTATGACAGATGGAGAAATCAAGAAAATACTTTTTAAAGAAGAGGAAAGGCCATGAAGAAGATAATTTAGGGTTGAAAGAAATAGACATTACCTTTGTATTTTTATTGTTCCTTTATATACTAACCAGTTTTGTCTTCTCATAATTGTTTAGCTGAATATACTTGACACGCATTCAATTTTGCTTATCATCCCACAAAGTTCATACATTTAAATTTTATTATAAAATTATTACTTAATGTGATTTTCACACTGTGTTTTAGCTAATATAACCCATATTTGAGAATAATATCCAATACATATTCCTAATAATTTTTGAACATGAAAGATTTCTGTGAGCTTTTTTATTTTTTAATTAAATATTTTACTTGTCATGAGATACTTGGTTTGTCTTTATATGACATTTTTATTGAATGGAATAGTATCCTGCCAAAATTCATATGTACCCCCAAACTCAGAAAAGGTCCTTATTTGAAAATAGGTATTTACAGATGTATTTATTAGTTAAGATGAGATCACGCTGGACTGAGTTCACCCTAAAGCCAATAACTAATGTCCCTACAAGGAGAGAAAACTTTGGACAAAAACACGTACACCGTGGTGATGCCATATGACAACAGAGACAGAGACCGGAGCTGTGCTCCCATAAACCAAGAAACACTAAGAACTGTCTCCTGCCCTATAGGCTGGGAGAGAGGCATGGAACAGATTCTTTCCTAGAGGCTACAGAGGGAACACAGCCCTGGAGGTTATTTGATTTCAGACTTCCATTCTCCAGAACTGTGAGAGAATAATTTTCTCTGATCATTTGTTAAAGCAGCCCCAGGAAACTAATATAATCTAATAATAGACAAACATGATAACTGATCGTACCTTCGCTACACCTCCCACTGGCTAATCAGCGTGATACGCAAATTAACTGCCAACAAAGATGGCGGCTAATTTGCATACTGCAGGCAGGCGGGACAGCACCAACCGCCAGTGTGCCACCATCCTGGGCAGGCCGGCCGCCTAGAAAGGAACACCCACCCCAGAAGCCCCAGAAGCCAGCCGTGCCTTGCCGCCCTGGGACCCGAATCAGCAGGTCCCGGGGTGGCAAGACACGCCTGCCCCAGAAGCCCCCAGCAGCCGGCAGGGTGAATCAAAAACAAAACCCACTTTAAATATAAAGACACATATAGATTAAAAGTAAATGAATTAAGCTTCAGCCTGTTTTGCTAAGTAGATAGAGCATTAGCCTGTGGACTGAAGGGTCCCTGGTTAGATTCCAGTCAAGGGCATGTACCTCAGTTGCTGGCTTGATCCACAGTACCT